>NC_089225.1:31613214-32213214 GCF_963924675.1 Phocoena phocoena | reverse complement strand
TCTTTCCCTTTCTTTCCTTTTTTCCCTCCCTATACAAGAGCATCTGTCTTATGCTGTATTTTCAGTGTGTGAGAGGTAGACAGTCAATTTCTTTAGTACGGGTGTATGCACACACACACAGACACACGCACACACACACACACACAACACACACAATGTACCCAACAAAAGAACTATTGGCAAATGCATTTTCCATACAGGTGTCTTAGACTGTCAGTGAAACCAGAGAAGCAGAAATAGGCAAAAATTGTTATATAGCAGAAACTAACACACCATTGTAAAGCAATTATACTCCAATAAAGATGTTAAAACAAACAAAAAGAAGAAATAGCCACAAATATTTATTATTAGCCCTCTACAGAAAAAGTTTGTTGATCCTTGGTGTAAAAAAAATGATATACAGTGCTACCACTAATGAAAAGAAAATTGGAATAGTTATGTTAATATCAGACATAATATGTTTCAGGGAAAAGAATATTGTTAGAGATAAGAAAGGCCATTTACGGGCTTCCCTGGTGGCGCAGTGGTTAAGAGTCCGCCTGCCGATGCAGGGGACATGGGTTCGTGCCCCGGTCCGGGAAGATCCCACATGCCGCGGAGCAGCTAGGCCCGTGAGCCATGGCCACTGAGCCTGCGTGTCCGGAGCCTGTGCTCCGCAACGGGAGAGGCCACAGCAGTGAGAGGCCCGCGTACCGCAAAAAAAAAAAAAAAAAAAAAAAAAAAAAAAAAAAAAAAAAAAAAAAAAAAAAAAAAGAAAGGCCATTTACTAATGATAAATTGGTCAATTTATCAAGAGTAAATAAAAATCCTAATAGAGTATGTATATAACAAAGTTTCAAAATACGTAAAGAAAATCTGATAGAACTACAAAGCAAAATAGACAAGTCTGCAATTAGTTGAAAATTTAAAAATCTTTCTCAATGTCTGATAGAATATATAGACAGAAAATTAGTAAAGATGTTGAAAACATGAACAGCACTATCAATCAACCTGATCTAGTAACATTTATGGAACACCCCATTCAACAGCATCAGAATATACATTTTTTCAAAGTGCAGACAAACTTTTTTAAAGATAGGTATGCCATGTTCTGGGCCATAAAACAAGTGTCAGTATATGCTAAAAAAATTTAACTAGTACAAAGTGTACTCTCTGATCACAATGGAATTAAATTCTAAAATCAACAAAAGAATATCTGAAAAATTCCCTAAGGATTTGGAAACTAAATATCACACTTCTAAATAACCCCCTGAAATTGAGAAAAATCTAGAGGAAATTAGAAACTATTTTAAACTGAATGAAAGTGAAAACATGACATATCAAAATTTGTGGGATGTAGATAAAATAGTACTTTGAGGAAAACTTTATAGCACTAAATGCCTATGTTAGAAGAAAAGAATGGTCTTAACTCAGAGACATAAGCTTGTACCATAGAAGCTAGAAAAAAAGAACAATTAAACCCAAAGTAAACATAAGAAAGGAAATTTTTTTTTTTTTTTTTTTTTTTTTTTTTTTTTGCCGTATGCAGGCCTCTCACCGCTGTGGCCCCTCCCATCGCAGAGCACAGGCTCCGGACACGCAGGTCCAGCGGCCATGGCTCACGGGCCCAGCCGCTCTGTGGCATGCGGGATCCTCCCGGACTGGGGCACGAACCCGCGTTCCCTACATCGGCAGGTGGACTCTCAACCATTGCGCCACCAGGGAAGCCCAGAAAGGAAATTTTAAGAAGAGCAGAAATCAGCAAAATAGAAAACAGACAAAAACAAAAGATTAAAAGCAAAAATATCACAAGCTAAGGATCAAAAAATTGATAACCCCCTAGCCACACTGATCAGGAAAAAAAGAGAAAAGACAAAAATTGCCAGTATCACAGATAAGAAAATGATAGCCGCTACACATCCTACAGAAATTTAAAATATAAGAAAATACTATAAAGAAATTTATGCTCATAAATTCAGTAACTTAGATGAAATGGATGTGTATCTTGAAAGACACATATTACCAAAGCTCACTCAAAAAGAAATAGGAAATCTGAATAGCTCTATACCTATTAAAATAAATAAATTTTTAGGTAAAAATATTTTCATAAATAATAATCCAAGCCTAGATTACTTCACTAGTGAATAATACTGAATATTTAATAAAGAAATAATGCCAATTCTGTACAAACACTTTCAGAAAATTGAAGAAGAAATTCTTCCCAACTATTTTATGAATTCAGCATTATCTTGATAAAAACAAACAAACCAACAAACAACAAAAAAGAGAAGATGTACAAGAGAAGAAAACTTCAGACCAATATTTCTCATTGGCATAGATGAATAAATTCTTTTTTTTAGATGAATAAATTCTTAACAGAATTTTAGCCAGTCAGATCCCACAATACATATAAATGATAATATATCATAACCAAATGTGATTTATCCCATGAATGGTTTAATGTTTGAAAAATCAATCTATGTACTTTACCACATTAACAGACTAAAAAGGAAAAAAATAAAACGTGATCATCTAAATAGTTGCAGAAAAGCATTAAGGAATATCCAACATCCATTCATTTAAAAAATATATCAGAAAAGTAGGAATAGTAAGGAACCTCCTCAACCTGGTAAAGAACATCTATGAAAAATCTATACTAACATCATTATTAGTGTTGAAAACAATGTTTTCCTCCTAAGATCAAGAACAAGGCAAGCCTGTCCACTCTCGCCACTTCTGTTCAATACTGTGCTGGAGGTTTTCTCTGGTATAATAAGGCAAGAAAAAGAAATAAAAGACATCCAGATCGAAAAGGAGGTAGTAAAGCAGCCTTTATTCTCAGATGACATAGTAGTCTATGAATGAAATCTAATGGAATGTGCCTAAAATGCTAGGAAATGAATAAGGTTAGCAGAGTTATAGAATACTAGACTATTATGGAAAAATCAATTAGTTTTCTTTATACCATTGACAAGCAGTCAGAAATTGAAATAAACAATACCACTGATACTAGCATCAAGAATATGAAATACTTAGGTATAAATTTGTCAAAAGAGGTAAAATATCTCTACACTAAGAATTACAAAATGTTTCTGAAAGAATTAAAGATGACCTAAATTAGTATAGAGATACACCTTTGTTCAGTGATGAAAAGTCAATATTGTTATCCTGACAATTTCTGTAGATTCAATGTAATCCCAAACAAAATCAAATAAGGCTCTTTTTTGTAGAAATCATCAAACTGATTCTAAAATTTATATAGAAGTACAAAAGACCTAAAATAGCCAAAAGGACTTTGAAAAAGAACAAAGTCAGAAAACATGAAATACCCGATTTGAAGGCTTATAAAGCTACAGTGACCAAGTATGGATTATTGGAACTGAATGGGATGTCCAAAGTAAACACACATATACAGTCAATTGATTTTTTTATAGAGATGCCAAAGCAATTTAATTGGGGAAATTATTGTTATTTTCAATAAACTGCAAGACTTGTAGGAATAGCCAAACAGGCAAAAAACACTTGACCTTTATTTCAAAGGAGTATCATATACTTAGCTTGAAATGGATCATATACCTAAATCTAAGAGCTAAGTTTATAAGATTTCTAAAATAAAACATTGGAGAATAATTTAGAAATCTTGGATTTGGCAAAGATTTCTTAAATAGAACACTAAAAGCATGGACTATTAAAGAATAAAATCAATAAATTGCTCTTTAACAAGAGTAAAACTTTTATTCTTCTAAAGCCACTGTTAAGAAAATGAAAGAACAGGCAGCTGACTTAGGATAAAATATTTACAAATTGCATATGTGACAAAGGACTTGTATGTAGAATTTGCAAAGAATTCTTATAAGACAACAAATAGCCCAAATGAAAATTGACAAAATGGTTGAATAGACATTTTACCAAAAGAAAATATACATATGGCAAATGAGCACACGAAAATATGTTCAACACCAGTTGAAATTAGGGAGTGCAAATCAAGTCCCACTGAGATATTCCTTAATACCCATTAGAATGGATAAAATTATAAAAAGACTGATCATGTTAAGTGTTAGCACCATTGTGCCACTAGAAAGCGCATAAAATACATCTTGGAATATAAAATGGTACTAACACTTTGAAAAAACATATTGATAGTTTTTTTTTTTTAATGAAAAATTATACCTACCATACAATCCAGCCATTCTACTCTAAGGTGTTTACCCATGTTAAATATGAGTTTATATCCACACAAAGACTTGTTTATAATTGTTTATAGCACCTTTATTTATAATAATACTGGAAATAACCCAAATGTCCATCAACAGGTGAATGGTTAAACAAATTACAGAATACTGTGGAATACTGCTCAGAAATAAAAAGAAAGGAAATATTGTTACAGGTAGTAACATGGAAGAATCTTAACTGTGTTAAGTGAAAGAAGCCAAACATGAAAGAGTACATATTCTGTAGTTCCATGTATATAAAATTCTAGAAATTGCAAACTAATCTATAGTGAGAGAAAGCACATCAGTGGCTGCCTGTGGATGTGGGTGAAGAGAGGGAAGGATAGATTACATGAGTATGAGGAAACTTTTGGGGGTGATGGATATGTTTGTTATCTACATTGTAGTAACGGCTTCATAATTGTTAACACATGCCAAAGCCTATCAGATTGAACATTTTAGATATATAGATTATTATACCAAAATAAATTTGTAAAATGAAATTACTAAGCTTTGTTTGTCAAAGGACAACATTAAGAGAGTTAAAGGAAAGCTACAGAATGGGTGAATGTATTTGCTACACATGTACTTTACTATGGACTTAGAATATGTAATGTTTTTCTAAAAATAAATAAGAAAAAAATGCAGGCAACTCATTTTTTTTGAATTTTATTTTATTTACTTTTATACAGCAGGTTCTTATTAGTTACCTATTTTATACATATTAGTGTATATATGTCAATCCCAATATCCAAGGCAACTCATTTTTTATGGGCAGATATTTAAATAGGCACTGCACAAAAGAAGATACTTAAATTATCAATCAACATTAAAAGGTTTCACAGTATTATTAGTTATTAGAGAAATGCACATTAAAAGTACCATCGAGTAGTGACCCATCAAGACAGCTAAAACTAAAGAACTGACTGTACCAAGTCTTGACAAGAATGTGGGACAATTGGAACCCTTATACAATGCTAATTTGATATTTATTGTTATGATTACTTTGGAAAACTAGGGGTATCTACTAAAGCTAAACATACATATATATACCCTATGACCCAATAATTTCAATCTTGGATATTAACCAATAGAAGTGAGTGTTGATGTCTAACAAGAAACGTAAAATAATGTTCATAGTCTTACTCATCATAGCCCTAGTTTGGAAACAACCAAATGCCCAATGATCAGATCATTGAAAAGGATTCACCATTCTAGATGCCATTAAGAGCTTTCATGATTCATGAAAAGAGGTCAAAATAGCAACTTTAACAAGAGTTTAGAAGAAGTTGATTCTGACCCTCTTGGATGACTTTGAGGGGGTTGAGACTTCAGTGGAGGAAATAATTGCAGATGTGGTGGAAATAGCAAGAGAACTAGAATTAGAAGCAGAGCCTGAAGATGTGACTGAACTGCTGTAATGTCATGATAAAACTTTACAGAGGAGGATTGCTCCTTATGGATGAGCAAAGAACAGTGGTTTCTTGAGTTGGGATCTACTCCTGGTGAAGATGCTGTAAAGATTGTTGAAATGACAAAAAGGACTTAGAATATTACATAAACTTAGTTGATAAAGCAGCAGCAAGGTTTGAGAGGATTGACTCCAATTTTGAAAGGAGTCCTACAGTGGGGTAAAATGCTGTCAAACAGCATTGTATGCTACAGAGAAATTGTTCCTAAAAGGCAGAGTAAGTCAATGCAGCATACTTCATTGTCTTTTTTTTTTTCTCACACACACACACTGTATTTTAGTTTTACAAGAGATAAATAAACTGACACCAAGCATTGTAAATGGATGACCACAACAAGAGCAACAATGATTGCAATTACCAAACACGAAACACACTCACACTATGTCATAATATTGACATTCAGTCCAGTAATCCTCCACTGTAACAGCTCCTTTACTTTGCAGTGAAAATTGATTTGTATATTTTTTGCCTCTGAGCCCTTGTGGGATTGATTTTTTTATTATTATTATTCAAACAGAAAGTCACAAAAATTATAATCATCCTCATCAGTTCACTCAGTCCCATGTAGTAAATTTTTTTTCATCTTGATCTTTTGTTAGCACTTTTATGAATTCATCAGTTTTCCATTAGAGTTCTGAAAATGCTTATTCATTCAGTTCAGCAGTGTAGTCAGTTACCAGAAACCTGTACTTGTCAGAGTCTTTTCCATGAATTCCTTGAAGGTGAAACCCTTTTATAGGAACATTTTTGTGAATCATTGTCTTATTTTAAGAAACTGCCACACCAGCCCCAACCTTCACTAATCACCACTCTGATCAGTCTACAGACATCAACACTGAGGCAAGACCCTTCACCAGCAAAGAACTTACAGCTCACTGGAGACTCAGATGATGGTTAGCATTTTTTAACAATGAAGCATTTTTAAATTAAGGAATGTACATTTTTTTAGATATAATGCTATTATACACTTAACAGACTATACTATAGTGCAAACATGACTTTTATATGCACTGGAAAGCCAAAAAATTTCTGTGACTTGCTTTATTGTGATACTCACTTTAGGTACAATGGAATATCAGATGATAAAAATGAATGAACTCCCTAATGTAAACTATAGACTTTGGGTAATTATGATTGATGTGTCAATGCAGATTCATCAGCTGTAACAAAGGTACCGCTCTGGTGGGGGATACTGATAATAGGGCAGGCTATGCATGCATGGGGGCAGGAAGTACATGGGAAACCTCTGTACCTTCCCTTAAATTTTGCTGTGAACCTAAAACTGCTCTAAAAATTAAAGTCTCCAGAAAGAATGAACTACTGTCCACACAACAGCATAGATAAATTTCACAGGAATAATGTTGAAAAAAAGAATATGGATACAAAAAATGTGCATGCAATATTCTACAAGTATGAAGTTTTTGATATCTATTGATTAGAGGCTACAAAAGGGACCTCGTGAGGTTGTGGAAATAATCTAGTTACGTGACAGCATATTATGTAAAATATCATCAAATTGTACATTTAAGGTTTTTGTCCTTTAAGTTATATCTCGTTTTTTAAAACTAATTGTATGTAAATCCCTACAAATGTAAACTCCTCAAAAATCTGAATTTAGATATATACATTCAGATACACGGGCATACGGCATATATAGGTAGACTCATAGATACTAAATACAAAGGTGGATATATACGGGTTGTACTAATGGAATGTTTCTGAAAAGATACACAACCACCCGGTTACAGTAAGAAATGGGAGCTGTATTTGCTTTTGTATCTTTTGGACTTTACACCCTTTACATGAATTTTCTATTCTAAACAATAAATAAAGGGAGTGCAAGAAGAAAATATTAACAAAATATTAAATCTCTGCTCCGGAGTCTTCTTAACTTGCGTTAATCTTTTGCTTCTCTAACCTACAAGCTGAAATAATTAAAATAATTTTTAAATGAGTTAATATGTAGAAAATCATACACAATTTTCTGATGTTAGAAGTTGGTTTTTAATCTTAAATATTTATGAATTTAAGAAGACAACCGAAATTCTCTGATAGAATTATTTGTCAGTGTGTTAATTACACCATTGAGAATTGCTTCATTCTCACCCTACCATGTCAAGAGCAGAGTGGAAATAAGGAAACTTTAGAGCGTTGATTGTATTGTCCTATTGTCATGAGGTTGAGCTTTCACAGTACAAATTGGACTAACTTTTGCTGTTTTCCCTATCAATTCTTTGAGCTTTCTTCACTCCTTCACAAATTGGGATATCATTTGACCAAAAATTTAATTAGCAGCGAGAATCCCAAGGCTCGTGAGGGCCTAAACATCTTTGTAAGAGGCAAGTTTAGAGAAATGAAATCATTGATGGATGTTGGGAAATTGCACTACACTGACCTTATTCTCCAGAGAAGTTTAGTTCAAACTGAAGAAAAGCATGTGCATTTCCTTGCTTTGGCTCCAGTTTAGAGAATCTTATGTCTGTATGGCCTTTCCAGGGATGTTGGGAGCCAATGTTGAAACTGTACTTTAAAGAGCACCAAAGTTAAAATTCACAAGCTAAGGAACAACTTGTTTTCACAGCAACGAGAGCTGGCATGGCAAACACTTCTCAGTGATGACTTACATACTTATTCAGTGATTTAGACTGCTTCTCTGGCACGGGTCAAATGGCATATTAACATGGGATATAATCCTTTCTCACCCTGTAGGCAATGGCTCAGTGTGATATTGGCACCATATTAAGCTTCATTAACCCTACAACACGTTGCCTTCTTACTCTTGGCACTCTCCTGCAGGCTGCAGGCAGTAACCCATGAGTAATCTGATTACCTACAACCGACTGTAGCCACATGGAATGGAGGCTGACTACAGAGTGGAACACAATTACAGTCTTTTGAGATTCAATTAGAAAGCTGTTGGTAGAGCTTCGTTCGGAATTCTGTAACTGGCTCCAATAACCCCTCGTGAACTGCGCGTTTCTTTAAGAGCCCATAGTAAATAATGAACTTAAAGAGTTTCACCTGTTATGCATATGCCTTTTAAGAATTTGTCCTCCTGAAGTGCATAATAAACCACACTTGCAGTTAGAGACAACAATAACTATTTCCAGACTCGTGGGATTCATTTTTTTTTTTTTTTTTTTTTTGCCTTCTCTAAAGGGGAAATGTTATTTGTTTCTTCCACAGAAATATTCTGATTGTAGTCTTCTTTGTAAATGGACATTAAAAATAAATGCTACTTAGCATGGAGCTGAACACTATCGGAGGCTAATTGTCCTTTAAATAAAACCTGAGGTTAAGAAAAATGAAGCTTCACATTCGAAAAAACAAAATTAAGACAAAGATGTTCTAGACTGGATTCTGTCATTCTGTGACATCTCACAAACCTCAGGTATGCTACATATGCATATTCAAAAGATGTCATTCTTTGCCTGTTGGTAGTCTGAATTTCTAATTGCACATTTAAAATGGAGTGGTTCTAAAATGCATTGTTGGAAGAAACAATGCATTTTTTGGAAGGTGTTTCAAGTATATAAAATGAATTTGGTAATGGAGTGTTTGTTTGTTTACTGTGTTATTTTTTGCCCCCAATTTGCCTCATCTTACTTATTTGTTGTGCGATTTGCTTATTCTATTCTGACAATTATGAAATGAATATGAATTTTGGAGGCAGACTTGAGCTTCAGTCCTAGCTTTGCTACAGTCTGTGAAAACTTTACAAGTTATTTAACTTTTTGATCCTCAGTTTTCTCTTTTATGAAAAAGGCAATAAAGTAATTTATAACAGTGTTATTGCAACGATTAACAGCACATGATGAAGGAAATGGCACAGGGTATGGGGTATCATAAACATTCAACACGTGTGCCTTTCTTTCTTACTAAATTTGTAGATCTCACTGGAAACTTTATCAGCTAGTTGTGAACTCATATCTTTGTTTTTATCACTATGTATAACAGTGATCTGGTTTAATGATATAAGCATCTATTTTTATGCCACGAAACTGGAGAAATCATCACTAATTGATGAAATGCACTACTTATAGGCATTTATTTGAGTCCCTGGGTTTCAGTAAGTGGAATCTGAGTTTGAATTAATATGATATTTTCCTTTTATTCCCATTGTCCTTTCTTCAGAGAAAATGTGTATACACATTTTGTTCATTAAATTCAACTGATTTCCAAAAAACACAAGCTAACACTTCCGACTAATGCCAGTTCTTTGACCTCTGTAAGGTGCATGCAAAAAGAGTTTGAAAATGTAGCATTTTCAAATCTGAAAGTTGGATGGATGATTACAAATGCTCAGAGTATACAAAAAATCTCTCTACTTAACTCTGCAAGTAAACAGCTAGTAAACTGCTGAAATGCTAAACAGTTGATAATATTGAAAATATATGACTGAGGAAGTCACTTTCCTCCCTTGACTCTGTAGATTAGCATGTGTCTGGGGAATCCCCACTGGTACTGGTTGCAACATCAGGAGTAGTGTGTATTTGATGACTGTTGGTGTGGGAGGCTGTATCACCCCCTTAGCACCCATGAATCAGATGGCTTAGTTAGGTCCAGTCATAATGTAAGGTCCTTACGATAATTTAATCAGACTTGCTTTATGCATATTGTTGTCTAATGTGACACACCTTACTTTATCATAATCCATAATGAGTCACTACATGTCGACAGGTCAAGGTTAGCATCAATTATTCACCAAAGTTTTGTTAACACATTTTGCTGGATTTCCATTGTTGTAATTAACTATAGCTGGGTCATTAATACAGGAAAGCCAAATGGAGCCCTGATTCCAAAGTGACTTGTCTCAAACTGAACTACTTTTCAAAGAATAATCCTAAAAGCAGCACTGGCTGCATCACCAGCCATGAACACGGCTGGAAGAGTAAAAAGCTGGTGTACCTCAGTTTATTTATTTTTCACTCTTGTTTCTCAGTTGACCCCTTAGGCATGTCCATTATCACCAATGAGAAATCTGGATCAATAATAGTTCAGCTAAAGGAAATAGAAATGGGGTTGGTTCAACTTTTCAAGCATCAGATAAAATAAGCTCTCAAAAAAGGTACAGAAACTCAGTTTTTTAGATTGTTTGGTCAATAGTGTTCATGACTCTCATGAAACCATCACCATTCTTTTCTTTTTTTTTTTTTTCCCTTCTCTTTTCTTTTTTGACTCTAAGCCTGGAGTAAAATAATCAAATGGACAAAGCTTGACAATAAATTGTTATTCTCATTTTTCTCACCTCGCCCCCTCCCCACCCCGTTTTTATCTATTCCCTCATCCATAGCTAAGACTATTATCATTGCGTGGGCTAATAGATTTCATACTTTTCTCTTTGTTTCAAGTATCTTGTCCTTCCTACACATCCTGATTACTCCTGTCAATGCATGCTTCTCTTTTCATGTTGATCTTCTTCAGTAATGCCACCAGCAGCCTCTTCTTGTGTATTCTTATTCTTAGGCCAATCTCAGTCAATTCTTATGTTTTTTTCACCCTATAAACTGACTCTAAAAATATTGATAAATAATACAGCTTTTATTGGAACTTCGTTCAAAGAGAGAGATGTAAAGTTACATGGAATGCACATAGTCAAAAGGCCCCGGAATGCTCCTAAGTGTCTTTGCTCTTGTCCCAAAGTTCCTCTTTTCCCAGACACTAACTCACCCTTCCCTTTTAATAGTTAGAAAACTTCTCTTCTCCCATTGCATTCTCACTTTTTTTCTTTGGCTCAGCAAAACAAAGCACCTGCCTAAGCACCCATGCTGGGTAGGGATGGGGGTAAGAGTAGTGGTATAAACATTGTATCATTTCATTGTGAGTCCCACATGCATCATTTCATTTAAACTTCACAACACTCCAAATGAGGAAACAAAGCACCAGAAAGGTTCAGTACCCTAGATCAAAATTAAGGGGCAGAGCTCAGATAGAGACCAGATCAGGTTGCTTCTGAAGCCCTTGTATTTGCCACCAAACCAGCATGAGAGGTAGTTTTAGGTGATGGTTAATCTAACTTTTAAATACTTTGGTAATATATATTTATTTCAAGAAGTATTCTTTAAAATATAGTACAACTCATGGTCTATGGATGTGGAAAAGAATTGTAAGGATGTTATTCAACTGAATAAAGTTCAGGAAGTACTATCTGACTATATTACTTCATACCTCTGCCAACTGTTCTCTGAGAGTCACCATACAATGTGTAATTTGAACAGTCTCTGTGCTTCTGTGCTACCTTCTCTATCTAGAATGTCTACCTTGCCCCATTTCTTCTTACTGAAATCCTGCTTACATGGAACTCCCTTCACACAACCTTTCCCAGCTGCCCCTCTTCTGGAGATCTTCATCCATATACTGACATGGCACTGAGTGGATTATATACCTTTTGAGGATACTTGCCAGTGTGTTTGTTCCCTTCTATTTACCTTGTAGTCAGGAACTTCTTCATTTACATCACTATAGCTCCCTTTCCCATAGTACTCGGCTTAAACATAGGTGTCCAGTAGAAGGGTGCTATAAAAAATAGGAAGTCAAGGAAACCATGTTCAGTTCTTACCACCTGCAACTTACTCGCTGTGGGACCCAGGACAAACAAGGTTTGAGTCCCTGTGAGGATTATATAACATAGTATGTGAATGTAATGTGAATATTAAATCTTACTAGAGCGTCAATATACATTAGTGCTTTCTGTTTCTACCTCCAGTAAACATTTTCTGAATACATAAAAATGTACGGGAAAGACTGATGCAAAAATTGTGTTAAGCTCCCCCCCATTGTTTCATACTCTTGCGTATAACTTGGGTATTACTCAGAGAAACAATATTTAACAACAGTATCCATTTGCCCAAGTACTTATAAAATTCATATTAGTCAGGATTTATGGATGCATGTGACTGAATACCAACTCAAATTTGTGTAAGAAAAAGAAATATTAAAAAATTGAGAGAGGGAGAGAGAATGAATATTCTTTGTCTCAGGAAATTTCAAAGTCCCAGGGTTAGGATTTAGTTCAGACACAGCTGGATCGGGGATGCACAGGTAGTGTCAGTAAGGCTCTGTCTCTCTCCATCTTTCTTTTTTTTTTTTTTTCCCTCTGTGTTGGTTTCATTCTTAGGCTGTTTGTCTCCAAGTACAGACGGTAAGGCCCAAAGCAGCACTGGGTTAACCTAGCCCTTTTAACTAGTATCCTTAGGTGGGAGCCTCTCTACCAGCATGTGTATCAGTCCTCAAGGACTCTTACTGGCCTTTTTTGAGTTTTATGCCTTGAAATAATCACTCTGTCCAGCATGTTGGGTCACTCTGATTGCCTCGCTGGCCCAGGGTTTGATGGAAGAGGAAGAGACTCTGATTGACAGCTCCATTAGTTCCAGAGAGAAAAAGATATAGGACAGTTATAAAACAATAGATACCTTGTCTAAAAAAAGTGAGGTTGCATGAACACAAGCATTCTAGGACCGGTGTAGCAGATGTTCTTTGTGCCTCACTCACATACCTTCAGCATTCTCTATTCCAGTAACATGCTGACAGTATCCTAGGGCACGTACCTTTACCTTCACCCAGGGGTTTTCTTTGGCCCGGCTGACATACAGGGAAAGCAGGTGGTGAGATAGAGTTAGTGCCCCTGGATGCATCCCTTGACCAATGATGGGGGAGGAGCTGGTGGATATATACCTCAGCTTCCTCGCTCCTTTGTTGGGATATCTTAGAGGCATGTTTTTCACTGTCTCCTAGAATTCCCTAGTAAGATTGGTTGCTAGGTGCCATAGCAGTAACCCACTTGATAACACATCATTTATTGGCTTCTTTCCCTTCACTGGATCATTTGTCCATTTCCCTCTACCCAGGATAACCTCTCACATTAATTACCTATTCTTACCTCCTGATCTTGGGGTCTGTTTCTTGGGTAATCCAGCCCTCCCCCCAAAAAAATCTAATAAGAAATCTCTAGTCAATTCCAAAGTTTTCTGGGTAAAATTTGCTCATTGCAATTAATTTCATGAAGACTGAATAGTTACATTGGGATGGCTATTATATTTGTCTGTGATATGTGAAAATCAGCAAAAAACCTCTGTATGAATTAACATCATAATGAAGGCTCAGAACACATTAGATGGGATGCAGGTGAGGGGTAGTACTGTTACAATCTTTCTCACACCTTTCCTTCCAATTAAAAAGTTCTGCTGTTGCAGTCATTTTAATGGTATCTGAGACCCATGAAAACATTTTAAACCAGGTTTGAAAACATTTGGCTCATATATAAGCTAAGTTTTTAAATATGATGCAAGAGAAACACAATTACTTTCATCATTCCAACCCACCTTTGGCAGCCAGTTTACCCTTTGATTCAATTAATTTCTACAAATTAGATATGTGGAAATGTAAAGAAGATAAACTCATACTGATGTATTCAGTAAATACAGTGAAATTCTTGCTGTTATCAACTATGGGGTTATAAGAAGTAGACAACATACTTTCAATTCTCAAGGGGAGTTTAATCTAGTGGCAAGGAAAGATTCAATGAATGAAGAGAGTGCAGGCAATCTGACAATGTATGTGAAGGTTAGTACAAGCAAACACCCTTTTGGAGTTTGGGAAGTAGAAAGTAAAGATAGTCAAGAAGTCAGGATCAACATGAAGACAAAATAATGGCAAAAAAACATATAATATGTTCTGGCAGACACGAAATTGATTGGTTTAGCCAGTAGGGCTTAATTAAGAATGACCTTTTCCAGATGTCCCTTACTCGTGAATTTGCATATTGGGGATTTTGAAATGTCACTTTTCCATCATTTGCATTTGGGCTCTGGGAAGGGATGAAGAGGGAGTGAGGCTGAAAGGAAGAATTCATGCCAAGGGTTTAAGGGAAATATATGAAGTTTGTAATGTCACTGGTAGCTTCTTCTAGGTCTCCTTTGTAAGTTTCTCTTCTCTTCTCACAGGCCTCTTAATGTTGGAGTATCTCATCATTGCATTCTAGGTTCTTTTCTTTTATTGAATTATGGCCTTGATGACCTCATTCATCCCAGTGTTTTTAAACATCATCTATGTGCTGGTGATTTCCCAATTACCTCTTCAGACCAGAGCTCTCTCATGAGCTGCAGACTGAGTTTTTTCAACTGCTTAATCAAACTTTCCACTTGTATGTTTAACAGACACTTCAAACTTAACATGTCTAAGACTGAACTTCTCTTCTTTCCCATAAAATTTGCTCTACCTATAGCCTTTCTCAACTCAGATGATGGCAACTCATCCTTTCAGGTACTCAGTCCAAAAACCTTGGAGTCATTCTAAAATCTTATTTTCTCTCATAACCACACATCCAATCCAATGTGAAATCCTGTTGGCTCTACCTTCAAGATATATACAGGCTATTGCTCACCACCTTCATTGCTGCCATCCAGGTCCAAGACATCATCATTATTCACCTGGATATTACATTAGCCTTCTATTGGTTTGCAGTTTTTATCCTTGTTTCACCTTGAGACTAATGGTGACCTTCATGTCACTGTTCTGCTCAAAGCACTGCAATGACTCTCCCATTTTTCTCAGAGTAAAATCAAAGGCTCAGACCGACCTTCAAGGCCCCGTGTGATTTGGCCTCCTGTCACCTCTTTGACACCCCTCCTACTGCTCTTCCCTTGGCAAGTCTGCCCCAAAGCATCACCTCCTTAGCCATTTCTGGAGCCTGACCAGCCCTGTCCTGCTTTAGGACCTTTGCTTATGCTGTTTGTTCTGCCATTCATGTTCTTACTCCAAGTATTTGTTTGACTCAGTGTCTCACCTCCTTCATCTCTTCACTCAAATACTACTTCCTCGATGAGGCTGACCACCTATTAAACCAACTGCCATCTGCACCACCCCAACCAAACAGCATTCTGATTCCTCTTGTCTACATTTTCCTACATTACTTCTTCATTTACTTTTTCTTATGTTACCGCTTACCTACATTACTCCTACATTTGCTTCCTTTCCTAGTACTTACAATTGTATAGTACATTACAATAAGTGTACTATATCATTTATTTTTTAGTCGTATGTATTGTTTATTATATATCTTTACTTGATGGAATATAAGCTACAGGCAGGCAGAGCTGTCTCCCCATCTTGTTCCCTGATGCCTCCTCTGTTGCTGAGTAACAAACTGCTAACAAATGTAGTGGCTTAAAACCATGCAAATTTATCAGCCCACAGTGCTCTGTAGGTCAGAAGTCTGGCATGGTTCAACTGGGTTTTCTGCCTAAGGCTGACATCAAGGTGTTGGCCAGCCTGGGCTCTTATCCGGGGGCCCTAGGGAAGAATCCACTTCCAAGCTCCTTCACCTTGTTGGCAGAATTCAGTTCCTTGCAGGTGAAGGGCTGAGGTCTCCATTCATTTTATTATTTTTAATTAAAGAAAAAACTTTATTTTTTAGAACAGTTTTAGATTTACAGAAAAATCGCAAAGATAGTACAGAGTGTTCCAATATACCCTACATTCTTTGCTGGCTGTTAGCCAGGGTCCTTGCTTTCAGCTCCTAAAATCCCAAAGGCCTCCTGCAATTCTTTTCACATGTGGCTTTCCATTTTCCAACCTGTAATGGCACACCGTGTCCTTTGTATACTTCAGATCCCTCTGACTTCCCCTTCTGCCCTTACTTCTGCTTTTAAGAGCTCATATGATTACACTGGGCCCACTCGGATAATCTAAAATAATCTCCCTATTTTAAGGTCAAGTGACTAGTAACCTTAATTGTATCTGCAAAGTTCATTTTGCCATGTAATGTAGCATATTCACGAGAGTAGTAACAGGGAGGAAAGGTCATGGGGGCCAAAATTCTGCCTACTACACTTCACAAGCACCAAGAACTGGGTCTTCTTGGCACATAGTACAGGTGAATGATTATGTGGCAGTGGACACCTGAGCTAGAGGTTTTATTTGCAGGAAGTTGGTTATTTGCCTGATGCATTTGGGAGAAAATTTTCCAAATCCTTCCAATTTGTGTGTATTGGAATGTAAAAAAATCACTTGTGTTTATTTTGAGGAGGAAGAATCAGGAAATGAGAGAAAGAGATAGAGAGAGGAAAAGATGGAAAGCCAGGGAGGGATCAAGGTGAGGACAGAGTAAGAGAATGCCCAAGGCCATGTCCCTGGGAGCCTCTGACTTTCTGTTTCACACACAGTGAAAGTAGAGATTTTCCACCTTTGTTAATGTTGTCAGTCCCAAGACTCTCACTCTTGTGTGCCAGATGTGGTTTTCCAGGCTCTTAGAGCTGTGATTGTTTAATAAACCAGATACCCTTAGAGGTTAGCTTGTATGCACCGACACGTATCCTGCCTGAAATAGGAGTTCTCGTAGATGCCACAAGTTCACAAGGGTGGCCAGGAACTGGGAGGCTTGGGATGGAATTCATGGTTTTTTCTCTTTCTTGGCAATAACATATCACTTTATCTTTATTACATTAAAACACAAGATATTTGAATTTAAATTTGAGAAATTACTTCATTTTCTACAAGAATGCTTAAACTCCATAGGGAAATTGATTTGGTAATTATGACAATGTCTGAATATCAGAAAACTTTAGATTAATTGAAAATGATAAATTAGTCATTTTTCAGCCTTGTGTCTGGATTCACTCAACCATGAGTATGCTGCCAGTTTAGAACTCTTCTCTCCTTCTCCACAGTGAATTCTCAGAGTCCACATTCAAAGTACAGGGGTCCAGCTGGCCAATCTTTTCCTGTAGCATTCACACTTGGCTCTTTCAACTGGCTGACTAGGAGAATCCTTCCCCTGACTGAGATGACAGCTTTGGGTGTCCTCCAGAAGTACCATTCTGTATGGTCCTTTCACTTTCTGATGAAATTATGCTAGGAAAAAGATGTTATGCTAAAAAATTGTTTAAGAAAGAATGAGGAATTTTCCCTTCTAATTTTGTCATTTCTTCCACTAGCTTTTCTTCATCCAGTCATCCAACAGACTTGTGTTGAGTGTTCTCTCATATAACAGAGGGCTAGTGCATTGGAGAGACAGATTTGGGAATAAGTTCAAATAGTTTGAATTTGTTGACTGAACTCTAGTGAAGAGTTGGGTGGGCATGGGAAGAGGAAAGAATGATTTGGGGGAGCTGGTGGGGGGGACTCTGTGACCTAGAGCAGGGATAGGCAATCTGTGGTCTGTTAACAGATTGGGAGTTAAGAATGGTTTTGCATTTTTAAATAGTTAGATAAAAATCAGAGGAATAATTTTTTTTTAAACTTGTAACACATGAAACTTACATGAAATTTATATTTCAGTGTTCATAAGAAAAGTTTTATTGGGACACAGTAATGCTCGTTCATTTTACATCGCCTGTGTCCACACTGGTAGAATTGAGTAGGTGCACAGAGATGGGTGTGGCCTGCAAAGCATAAAATATTTATTATCTTGCCCTTTATAGAATAAGTTTGCTTGTCTCTGAAAAGGGGTTAAGAAAGAAATCCTCATTCATTCTTTAGGAACTGAAACAAAATAACCACTGTAGAACACCAGGCTGTGGTGGATGATGGGGGCTAAGGCTCAGGAATTGTAGATTGGATTTAGGTGGTAAGAAGGGAAGGGAGGAGAATGACACAGCTGGCAATGGCAGGAAAGGGAATAAAGCATCCCAGGGGCTCAGTCCTGGCAATGCATGGATGTCACTTGCTCAAGTAACAAGCAGTCTAGGTTCCATGCTAAAAATAGTATTAGAAGTTATTGGAATTCTTGTAGTTACAAATGATAGAAATCCTACTCAAATTTAAACCACAAGGAAATTTACTGTCTCACGTGACAAGTTTCAAGGGCTCTAGCTTATTATCTAAGCTCTGCTGATTTGCAAAACTTCACATTGCAAGCATGTCACTTCCATGTAGCAGGTAGGATAGTGGCCAGTCCCAGAATCACAGCCTTCCAGTTGAGAGTAGTCCCAGCAAGGGCTCTGATTTGCTTGGCATGGTTCACATACTCCTTTCTGAAGCACTTCCTGAGGATGAGATGAGAATAGAGGATTTTGATCAGCAAATTTGGGTTACCACAAGAATGGGTTCTGAGCTAGAAAAAGGGTTTCTGTTACCAGAAGAGTAGACAAGTTTCCAGATAAAGACAACAGATGTCTGCTTCAGTGAGACAGTTGTGGAGAAATGGCATTGGCACCGGGTAGCAGGCTAATGAATGTGGCATCTCTGGGCAGCATCAGAAGCATCGAAATGCAACATCATTGGCATGGCTGGGCAGTACTTCAGTAGCTGGGTGGGCCAAGAAGCTGAACATAAAATAGATGTCATCCGCCTGTTGTGGGCTGCTTCTGAGATCACGCATACACCCTAACACCAGACAAGGGGCCTTGGGCAAGGTCTGAAGTGCCAGCGAAGTCTAGCTACAAAGTCAGATTTGTGATTATTGGACCCTTGCACATAGCCCCAGGCTAAAGTGGCTTAGGGGAATATCTGTTACACAGAGATGAATGTCACTTGGGCCCTTACAGTATGTAGTCTGTTTCTCTTGGTCCAAAGGGTGGAAAGATAAATAAGTAGCTATAATTTAGTGAATGTAAGTACTATCATAGAATTATATGGTGAGATCTTAGAATGCATAAGTGTTTAAGTTGGGTTTTCTGGAAAAGTTACCTAAAGGTCAGTTAGGAAAAGAACTCCCTAGACAGGTAGAACCATATATGCAAAGAGATGTGGACTTGGAAAGCAGGTAGCAAGTAGCTCAGTGTGACTGGGTTGAGAAGGCGGAACTAACATTAGTCCAGGTGCTAAGTTAGGTGCTTTCATTTCTTTATCTGATACAAAGCATAACCTATATCACACTGCTTATGGTGAAGCGAGAAGATGAGGTTTTGCAATCAAAGGAGAAGTATAGGATGATTAAGGCTTCTTGTTGGGGCAGATGGGTGGAGAGTGACATTTTCAGTGAAGGCAGAGATTAAAAGTGTAGGTATCTGATTAGCAGGGGAGGTAATGAGTTCAGATTTGGAATTTGAGTTCATGATGCCTGAGTGATAACCAGGTGGCAGTGTTTAACTGGCAGCTGGAAATATGGATTAGAGTTCAGAGAAATAGTTCAGGGATTTTGTGTTTACTCTTCTCCTAGTATCCATAGGAGGTTAATAAAACCACTGTAATTACTCATTATGAAGTGTGAGAATTTCTCTAGAGAAGTCCAGCATTGTTTTTTTTCCTTTTTCTTTATTTTTATAAGCACCATAATCATTTTTACGCACACTCTTACATTTGTGAACCACTGATTTAAAGCAAGAAGAAAAGTTCTAAGCAGGCCTCAGATCCTACCTGAGTTTAAATTATTTGATGACATCATCAGAGCAGCTTTAATGGCACAATAGTGGTAACAGAAACCAAGCTGAGGAACAAATGGAAACTAATGAATTAAAGGCTGAGAATGTAAATTTCTCTTTCAAAAAATAGTGCTAAAGGAAAGTGAAAGGAGAGCATGACTGCTAAAAGGGAAACAAGAAATGAGCAAATTGTTTTGGGGGTGAAGGATACCTGAAAATGTTTGTTGGTTGAGGAGAATGAATGGGTGGAGAGGGAAACTACAAAAAGAAGGACTTATTGAAAATCAAGTTTTCAGATGATATGGAGGGACTGAAATCTTGAGTACACATGAAGTGTTAGCCTTGGAAAGGAGCAGAGACAAGACTTTCTCTGAGATGGAAGTGGCAAATATACCATTGAATCCAGTGGGGGTGAATGGAAGAACTTTGATGCAGTTCACGCATAACACTGTATACTTGGTGTAGAAAACAAGATCTTCTGCCAAGACTGATGAGGCAGGAGTGCAGAAGGGAGCTTTCAGGGAGTGGTGATAGTCTACAATACAGTAATAGGAAAGTGAAAGACCAAGGGCTAGGAAAAGAAAGCACTGAAGATGAGACTCACATCACTGTAACAGCTCCAAACAGAATGACTTTGTAATTTTCTTCAGTGATATCAGGCAGGCAAAAAGTGGTTCAAACACCAGAAGTTTCAAACAATGTAGGGTTTAACCAGGCAGATATACTGAAAGACAGTTTACACTATTCTTTGTTCCCATCCATCTAGATTATTCTAGTGACAGAATCTAATCTAGTACCCTGTCCTTCCTTTTGAACAGTGTTGCTACAGTCAGTTTTGTTATTCATTTATCCATCCACCCTCCCAGATAGTGGGACACTGATTCTCAACATAGTTGTGAAACATGAGTAGTTTGTTTACTTTTCCGTGTCCTCACCTATACTCCTACGCATGCCCCACAACATGTGGCCTATGGTCTCAGCATGTGCCACGCTGGAGGCGTTTCTCACTTTCCTCTCATGTTTTCTGACACTTCTACTGAAATCAACCTATTTATCATTGGATTGAGGGGCCAGCTACTCTGAAAGAAAAGGAGAGGGCATGAGGAAGAGTTTTGAGAGTAGAGCTTCCTAAGAAACATCATGAGACCAGAAACTATGGAAAGACAAGATCAGGAAGAAATTCTCCATGGATAATAGGAACAGTGATGTCTTACACTGAGTTGTTTATTTTACTGTGCTATAGTGAGGATTCATATAGCCATCAGTAAAAGTTGTTAGACACACAAAACAAAGAATGAATGGAGGAATGGGATATGGATTAAAGCTTTTTCATTTACTGACTGGTTGCTTTACTTGGACAAATTAGTTTCTGTCTCAGTTTCTCCCCTTGTGAAATAAATATAATGACATGTATACAATTTGCAAGATTATTATAGGCCCCTCAAGAGATCTTATTCTGTGTTTCTTGCCCTCAAGACCTTGGTAGGTGATGGATTAACTATGACAGAAAAACTAAAATGGTACACGGGTATTGGCAGATGTATTTGTGGTAATAATTATTTATACCAATTTTCCTGTTGGGAAATGTTTTCAGTTTTATTAGGGGTCTTGAGTGCCTGAGTCTGGAAGACTTCTTGCCATTATGAGATAGTTTTGTTTGTATTTGTTCTGCAGTATGTGAGATATCTTGTGCTCTGGTCTGGCAGGTCATGGCTAGCTGGAATGGAGGAAGGTAGCCACTGCAGGGTCCTGGAGAGACCTGGAAGCAGACCTAGCTGGTGGAGTGAAGCAGGTTATAGGGATAAACCCACCTGGGGTATGAGAACAAAGTCTAGTCTAGAAGGGAGAACAATATTTAAGGAATGCAGCAAAAGACTGTCAGTTAGCAGCCCAGGTCACAGAGGTCAACAGGGAGTGCGAGATTGACGTGACAAGTGGATGGAGCACAGTAATGACCAGGAACAGAAATCTTAGAGAGGTTAATATTTCTGCATTTAATCAGATGACTCAGTGGCTATTTTCAAGGGTGTCTATCAGGAGAAAGCAAGCTCTTGGACCAGAGTAGCTAATAAGGAATGAGAAAAAAACCCAAATTCCAAAAGGCTATCAAGTGCGTACTACAGAAAGTCAGGATGAGAACCTGGTCATGAGAAATCAGATTAAAGGAGTGGCGGGGGGGTAGGATCTTAACACAAGACATAACTGGAGCTGAGGGTCAGAGCTGATTCACTAACAAGAACCCCAAGATGCTGAGCACTGTATTGGAGCTCTCGAGAGCCCATCCTCTGCCTTATCTCCCCCTGATCTCACACATACATACAGACCTAAGGTTTTATGTTTTGCTGTTAGGATATGGAAACTGTGCAGGCAAAAGAGGTGATCCATTAGAGAGAGGAGAAAAGGCTTCCAGAACCTCATAGCCAGGATGGCTCTAAAATGCTCCTTGTACTTTTTTTTTTTCTGCGGTACGCAGGCCTCTCACTGTTGTGGCCTCTCCCGTTGCGGAGCACAGGCTCCGGACGCGCAGGCTCAGCGGCCACGGCTCACGGGCCCAGCCGCTCCACAGCATGCGGGATCCTCCCGGACTGGGGCACAAACATGTGTCCCCTGCATCGGCAGGCGGACTCTCAACCACTGCGCCACCAGGGAAGCCCGCTCCTTGTACTCTTCACATGTGTTGATAAAAAGGCAGACTTAAGAATGATCCATTAACAATATCAAATTTTAGGCAGCTGCTCCATGCAATCAACAGACATTTGTGCTGTCACCTGTCCCATTGTGTCCAAACTCATTAGCATGCCATGAAAAGTCCTTCACAGCTCAACCTTTCCAGCCCCATCTCCCCATCTCCTGTCTCTTCCCTCCTTGCTGTCTGGGAAACACCTACTCATCCTTCAAGACTCAGCTAAAATGTCACCTTCTCTGTGGAACTCACCTAAGTCCCTCAGGCAACATGAATCACTCCTCCTCCATGCTCTCCAAGCAGAGTGCATATTTTCTTCTATAATCCATCACTTATATCATCTTCATCTCTTTACATCTCCATCTCTCCCACTGGAAGTGAACTCCTCCAGGGCAAAAACTGCCTTACTCACTCTCAGTTTCCCAGTTTCTCATTTTGATCTTGCCACAATCTCATGTGGTTGCCCAATGAGGATACTATGGCCCAGAATGTGAAAATGACTTGCCCAAGGATATCCAGCTAATTTGGAGCAGAGCTGGGATTAGAAACCAGGTCACCTGATTTCTAATCCAGTGCTTTTTCTGCCACACTGTTCTGCCCCCCATCTAATGATTACAGTGATCTTTAAAATTTCACAGCACCTTTAGTAACATTTAAACGTTTATTTGTTTATTTCATGGTTCATCTGGGATAGGTAGAGGGGGTCTCATCGCCTCCTTTTAGAGATTCCTGAGTTGAGACAGTTAGTGACTTGTTCAGTCTCAAAACCAGTCATTGAAAGAGCCTCCAACTTGTGCTTAACCACCAGACCGCCCTGTCATATAGTACACACTGTTAGCTTTTGACATGGTTATCAAAGCAACAGGAAGAAACCATTTAGACTGTGCTGGTCACCGCTTGAATTGTTATTTATTCCTCCTGCAGTTTTAGAAAAAAGTTAGAAGTCTCCCTAGAGGGATTCTGTCAATACTAATGTGGGTGATTTATCACTGTCCTTTATTTCAAATATATGTCTGAGGAGTTAAAAGTAGGTAAACTGGAAGCAGGAGACCACCTGGGGCAATGTGAATTCCCTCTCTGAATCAGAGTCTTTGTCTAACTGGCATAGCTCTCTACTTGCCATGCATAAGAAAGCTTTTCACTATAGTATATTTTAAAGAAAGGTACTTTCTGCTCACACTCATTTCCCTAAAGGAACTTTTTATTGGGAATCTGGGATGAAACACTGTTCTTAAGGAACACACCACACCCAGTGTGGCTAGGTCACATTTCACTCTTGTTTACAAGGACAGGGTTCTGCATAAGACCATATAGCACCATGCTGACATTTTAAAGGCAAAACTTGTTTCATAAATTACTTTGTAGTACTAAATGAGAGCCCCAGTGACTTGAAAGATTATGTCTTTCTCAATTACAATTGAAGTGAGACTGCTTAGTCTCCAGTGAAAGGTTTTCTTCTTCAGGGAGCATGTTTGTTAGCAACAAAGGATGCTTTCTCAAAACTATCTTGATCCCAAATATTCACATGTTTCAGAAAATGTCTGGATAAAATATTTCCAGCCCATTGTCCTGATGTACTATTTTTTTTTCTTTAAGCCAAATCTAATTAGTTACATGTGTAGAAATAAATGTGGGACTCAGTAATTTCAGATTTTTATGCACCTTTCAGAGTGAGAATAGGGAATAGAATTTCTCAACAGGGTACAAGGAATAGGGGTCGGTGAGCCTGCAATTCCATAGAGTAGCCCTGGAGTTTACAGGCAGGCAGGACTATGTGCTTAGTCCCAGGGCTCACTAAAAGCTGAGATGGGCTTAGGTATTACTAGGTTTGCTTAGAAAAAATAATGAGTACCATCTAAGAAAACATCTTTTTTCTTTTCTCTACATGATAATATTGTTACATTACCTTCAAAAACAAATAAGCAAGGCACAAACAGATGTATTTTTCTCTTATGTAAGAAATCTTGGTTGAACTTCGTGAGCTTTTGAGAGTTATTTATATTTGGAAAAGAGAGAAAATCAGGCTAGTGTTGTCCACTGAACAAGACATACTAGTGTATTTATTATGGTTTTTTTCTCTAGTTCCCAGAAATCATTTGCTTGAATTAAATGTTTTACTTTATCTGATATGGTAAAGGTAAATGTCTTTGAATTGCTTCAATCATGTTGGAACATTACTCACGAGATTGGTATGGCAGACAAACTGCAAAAATGTGTAACAGAGAAGACTCCACATTGAAACTACTCCTTTAGCTCTAACCCTTGTGCTCTGGTGCCTGTGCTTAGTCATGCTGGCTCTGCACCTTTGGAAAAGAATGTTGCCTATAACCTGAAATATACATGACAGCCCATTCTCAAGGCTCTGACCTTTAAAGGTATCATACTTTTCCATTCATATAACAATAAAAACTGCAGAACAGAAAATAACATTTATCTAGTTGGAGGTTTATAGGAACCAGATCTAAGCTGGCAGCTGTAAGAACAAAGGGTTCCAGCACCAAGAAGTTCTCAGGAGCCAGCCACACCCTCTCCCCTTTTAGTATAAAAGATGTCTGAATTCTAAGATGGTTCTTTGGAAAACTAGTTCACCATCTTCTCTGTCTGCTGGCTTTCTAAATAAAGTCACTGTTCCTTGCCCCATCAGCTCTTCTCTCAATTTATTGGCCTGTCATACAGCAAGCAGTACAAGCTTGGAGTTGGCAACAGACAGACACAATTATTCCCCTCACTCTCATACCTTCCCCCCCCCCCCCCCCCCCCCCCCCCCCCCCCCCGGCAAAGTGACTTTGCAGCTCCTCTCGTCAGAAGATGGAATCTCCTTCTCTACCCCTTCAGCCTGGGATGGCCTTACCTGGGATGGCCGTATAGTTTGCTCTGACTAACAGAATGTGGAAGAAATGATAATGTGCCAGTTCTGTCTTCAGGCCTCCAGAAGCCATGTATGCTTCTGCTCTTTCTCCTGGACTTTTGCATTCACCTTGAGAATCAGCCCAGACCTGCCTGCTCTAGGACAAGAGACCAAGTGGAACAAAGTTAAGTCATCCAAACTGAGGCCTTCGAGACAGGCCAGCTCCTAGCCAGATTTCAGCTGATCACGGTCACATGCAAACTCAGCTCCGATAAGCCAATTTAGAAGCACCCAGATGACTCACAGATTTGTGAGCAAACTAAATGCTGTTGGATGCCCCTGAGATTTGTTTGTTTATTATGCAGCATTGTTGTGGCAAAGGTAAATGATAAAAGTGATAGATATTTATTTATGTTGACACTTTCAGTCAGAATAATGAAACCCTTCTACTTATGAAACTTAAAATTATACAGAGATAAATGACAGGCTAAATTTAAAAAGAAAAAACAGTGTCAACTTTGCATTCCACCAACAGATAATAAGCTATCCCAGTGTATGGTAGCTCTTGGGACCTGACACATGAAATCACAGAAAGCCTTTCACAGTCTAACCTGTTTGTGAGTGGAAGAGCTTCTGCAGAGGGTTGGCCCTTTTTAAGTTAGCCAAGATTTTCTTTTTCCACAGTTGAAATGTAAACCCAAATTAATTTATCAATTAACTAATTTTTTTTTCTGCCGAGACATCTACCTCTGACCAGTTTTTTTGACACTCATTTTCTTTCCCTCTTTAAGGCATATTTTATCCGCCTGCATCTGGAATGATGATAAAACTTGGCTCTTAGGAGCTATCCTTTGGAAAGTGGTATCTTACACATCTGATAAACCATAAATTTCCCTCTAGTGCAAAGGCAGACAAGTAACTAAGCCATCTTTACATGAGAGTTTAGTTTCTAAAGGAGAGTGTAGGCTCACTGAACAGTCTGGAAGACAAGTGATGAAACTTGCCAAACAAGGTTGACAGTGGTTTAGCTGGAAAAAGTGCTACTGAGTCCAAGCTCATACTGCTCTCCACACGACAGGCCAATAAATTGAGAGAAGGGTTGTTGGGGCAAGGAATAGTGACTTTATTCAGAAAGCCAGCAGACCAAGAAGATGGTGAACCAGTGTCCCAAAGAACCATCTTAGAATTCAGCTATCTTTTATACTAAAAGGGGAGAGGGTGTGGCTGTTTGTTGCAAACTTCTTGGTACAAGAATCCTTTGTTCTTACAGCTAGGTGCCTGCTTAGTTCTGGTCACAATGTTCCTATAACTTCCAACAAGACCATTGTTATTCTTCTGTTCTGAAGCTTTTTTATTGCTATATGAATGAGAAAGTGTTGTACATTTAAAGGTCAGAGCCTTGAGAATGGGTTATCATGTATATTTCAGGCCATAGGCAGCATTCTTTTACAAAGGTGCAGAGTCAGCATGACTAAGCACAGGCAACAGAGCACAAGAGTTAGAGCTAAAGAAATAGATCCAATATGGCGTCAAGTTTGTTCTTCTCTGTTACAAAAGTAAAAGCCAAGAGATTATACAGGAATAACTCAAACCCAGTAGATACTCAAAAGATATGAATTCATGATGAGGAAGTACTTTTCTTCAGTTCTCTCACTAATTTATTGCAGAGGGCCTGAGAAATTATAACTTGATGATTTTATCTTTTACAAGTAAAGGATGTGAAATCCCAGCTCCACCCTTACTAGACCTGTGACTTCTGTGACTAGTTTCCTCAACTATAAAATGGAGATAATAATAATACCTGCCTCATAGGGTTGGTAGGAGGATTAAGTGACTGAATATTTGTAAAACTCTTAGAACAGCACCTGACATGTGGTAAATGTTTGTTAAGTAGAAAGCTAAAAACCAGAAGCTGAGGACTTCCGGTTTCTAGTCCAGCATGTAAGAGGCTGGAAGTTGCCACTCTGTCCTAACAAGTAAAAAGCTGGATAAATTGCAAAATAAATACTTCTCTTTAGAAATATCAGAGAAGTGAGGTCACAGGGCAAACTACTTCCCGCCTTACCCCCCAATTTGGAGAGAGAGGTGAATATAGAGAATCATAACCTACTGGAACAGGATCCAGTATCCTGAGTAGGAAAAACCTGAACTATAATTGATGAATTGCTGGAGGCTCAGAATAGGCAAGTCTTAGAGCTAAAGATTCCTGGTGGAATCAGTCCTTGAGGACTCTCACACTTTTGTGAATTTTACCTCCTGAAGCTTGACCAGGTTCTCATAGTAAATATGAGAAAAATCCCCTCATGCTTCCTGTAGAGGAGAGGGGAAAGGAACCATTTTGAAATACTCCAGAATACTCTGTCTGTTCTACTTAACAAGGCCTGCCCTCAGGAGAAGCTAATTAACCAGAGCCCAATGTGCTGGAGTTTTATCAGAGCCTAAGTGACCCAGGGAGAGAGAAATACCCAACTTCAGCCAACTCTAGCCATCCTGACCCATCTGGGAGAGGGGGGCAGAGTGGACTGAGAAGCACAAGTGAACTTCACAGTCCAGAGGTGGAGAGTCACCAAAAGACTGAAACCTGTTTGTGGACTACAGAATGCTTCGCCTTCCCCACACCTCACCACTACATTATTGAAGACCTTTCTACAGCAGTTCCCTTTACCTGGTGCATTGTGCCCAGCTATCAGGAAAAATTATAAGACAAATCAAAAGGCAAAAGACACAGTTTGAAAAGACAGAGCGAGCATCAGAACTAGACTCATATATGGCAGAGATGTTGGAATTATTAATCTTTTTTAATGATGCCATACATGATCAAACCAATAACGTTAATTGACAATCATCAGTAATATAAAGTGTGTTCTCTGTTCCTGTGCACATGGTGGTTCACTTGGGAAGATGGAACCCACTGGCACAGGTGACATACCAAATAATTCAGAAACACAGGCACATAAATACTGGAAAAATCAAATCTGTGGGACTCCCATACCCCCCTGATTACTACTTTCTGCAGTAATCAGGGAGGTATCTGGTTGTGTCAGAGAAGCAGTTCCTAGAAAAGCTAAGTTCTGCTGTGGGTCAATGGGAGGCTTAAGAAAGTGAATGTCAAAGATTGAAAAAGAGGTTGTCAATCTTTTTCATTATAGAAGTAACTCAAGTCCCTAGAATTACCCATAGTAAGCTAAAGAAACAATCTATACTCAGTCTATTAGCCTCTGGAAGGAGTTTATGCAGCTTTCAAAGGTAAATTATTTAGGCCCAGAGGAAGGCTTACACATTGAGAGAATCTGGTCTGATATTTGAGGTGCTTCTGGGAACATAATTTTCTGAGACAGTAGAATACTAAGAAGCCAACTGTGAGAAAGTGAAAATTAACTCAGAGGCAACAGTGGAATTGTCAACTACTTTGCTTCTTTTAATTTTTTTTTTTTTGTCTTCCTGAAAAAGATGAATTTGGTACATGGTAATTAGCTGCTCTGCTTTGCTTCCTCTTTGCAACCTGATGGGCCCTACCTTATGAAACAGTTGGTGTTCTTGCACCACAGACATTTCTTGACAAATGTGAAAGTGTATGTTCACCCAGATGGATGAAAACACCACTTGTAATGACAGGAAGCCATATTAGAGGGCAAGATTGCTGTGGATGTGCAGTCCTCCCGCTAAGGTGTTTGGGAGGTTTATTCTTCCTTTTTCAAATCTTTTGGGAAGGTGGGTACAGCAGTTCAAGAAAAGAGATGCCACAATTCTGACAAGTTAATTAAGCTTTCACTTCTGAGTATTATATGTATAGCAAAGAAGAAAAACCTTAATTTCTTTGTACTGTCTGACAAAAAAGAAACACGAGATAAATGCAGGCAGATTCTTTCAAAGGTGTCCTTATTACTGATTCCTAGGCTGCAGAACAGAGTTTTTAGAAGTCTAAATCAGAACAAATGAAAAGTCTCAGCACCTTTTATCTTTCTGTAATTTACATATATATCTACATATATCAATAGATATAAGGATGTTATTCACCAAACTGTGAGAGTTGAAGAACCCACACTTAGATTCCTCCCTATGTGTGCTTCCTCAACTTCCACTTAATTTTACCACCAGTGTGGAAAATGAAACATCCAGTGTGGGAAACAGAATTTTGCCCCCCTCCCCATCTTCACCCTCTGATGTCGTACCTGTGATTGTGTTATATGGCAAATGGATGTTTGCAAGCATAATTAAGTTTACTAAATAGCTGACTTTAAAATATGAGGTTATACTGGATTATCCAAGTGGATGCAACGTAATCGCATGAGCCCTTAAGAGCAGAAGAGGAAAGCACAGAGATTCAAGGCATAAGATGGATTCAGTGTACCCCATTAACTTCAAGATGAAGTAAGCCACGTGTCAAGGAAATGGCAAATTCAATCCTACAGCCACAAGGAACTGGATTCTGTCAACGACCAATGAGCTTGGAAGGCAATCCTGAGCTCCAGAAGAAAAACACAACCCCTGCTGATGCCCTGATTTTATGTTGATGAGATCTTAAACAGAGAATCCAGTTGCGCTGTGTGCCGCAATGCTGACCTGTAGACACTATGTGCTAATAAATGGGTGGTGTTTCAAGCTGCTAAGATTGTGGTGACTTGTTAAGGCAGCAATAAAGAACTAGTACAACCAGATTTTAACCAATTTATTGTTTTACATTTATAGTGATCATGTTATAACTTGTTATTTATTTTTAGATACTATATACTACATTTTTGATGAACACATCCTAAGTATATATGATGTATATATACATATGCATATATAGGCATATAAGTTTCCAAAGGAGTTTTTCTCCCCTCAAAAAGGTTTCTTCAGGTAGGCCTTCAAGTGAGTTCTGAGCTATTTCTGAATTGAGTCAATTCATATTCATCAAGGGGCTAACTAAATGTAAGGCCTCATTAAATGGGCTTCTGGGATCAAGGACTTAGGATCTAGGAAAGGAGTGCTATAACGGGCAGCCCTGGTTTGCTGCCTAACACTGTGTCTGATACTTCCTGGCACAGAGTCTATGTTTCTCTTAGCAATGTTCCACCCACCCCCGCCAACACACATACCTTGCCCTCACTGTTAGTCATTTGGGTAGGACTGAACTCAATCCTATTTCCAGAGGTGGACCTTAATTGCATTAGGATAATCTGAGCAAGCCATTCTTACGATCATGGTAAATGGTTTAGGAATAGGTATATAACTCAGACATAAGTCGGTCAGCTCATTGCAGTATATTGCCCTCATCCAAGGATACTGGTTTGTATTCTAAGTTGGTACAATCAGAGTGAACCAGAGGATTTTGCTGAGAATGGTAGGACTTAGATTCCTCTCTTCCTTGACAGACCCCATCAAGGAAGCACGCAACCCCAGCAGTTGCTGGCAGCCATCTTGGGACCACAAGGTGAGACCATACCTGAGTTGAGAGCCAACATCAAGGATGTGGAGTGAAGGCAACAAAAATACAGAAATAGCCTCCTGACCACTGTTTGGCTTCTGAATGAGGTATGTTCTGGCCCTAAACTCTGGTTAGATGAACCAGTAAAGTTCCTTTTTGTTAATAGAGTCTGTCTTGATTGGGTTTTCTGTTTCTTGCATTGAAAGACAAGAGTAAAAAGTACACATTTCCCACTTTACAATGTTGCCCAGGACTAGCTCGGCCTACACTTAGCCTTCACCACCCTGCTTCTCCCAGGTGTGAGTCCAAGTTGTAATTTCCCTGAGTGCAGCTTTCCCCAAGCAGATGATGCTGTGGGATAGTGAGCATCTAACACATTTCTTTTCCTCATTCTTTTTAGTACCAGCCTTCTCCCTTTGATCATGCTTCTTGTTTCTAACGTCCTTTTTTCTTTATGGTTCTCGTGTGATTATTCAGAGAAAGTCGATTATTCAGAGAAAGTCAATTCAGAGAAAGAGACGAAGGTGAATCATTATAGGGAATAAACTGTTGGGCAGACTTCTCATCTGGGGGCCATACTTCTATTTGTGGTCTTTTATGTTCCAGGCTAGTCGGTTAATCCTCTGCCTTTGCATTTGTCCTGCATCCATCTTTACATCTGATACATTTCTTCCTCTCACATTCTGAGTGGATTTTGCAAAAACAGTGAATGAAAAATTCCAAGTATACTAGTGCTAGCTGAAAATAAAAACAAAAGGTAATCTTGGTGTCCTGTTGCACATCCATCTGACAATTTGCCCTGGAGTAATCGGGTGAGGTGAACTGAGAAATCTGTGTCACTCACACTCATATTTGAATAGAACTGCCAAAGCTTGTCTAGGCAAGTTTTCTCACTTGGTAAAATCTATTTATTACAAAACTTTGTTCATTTATTGTCAATATTACTTCATGAGAGTATGTATTTTTACATATAGGAACTGTACACACCCCACCGTGAAAATCCTTAACCATGGGATAAATCTATTTCTTTTAGATTAAAAAAGCATAAGGAATAAGTTTATAAGAGGAAATTATAAAATAAAAATAAATAAGATCTGTAGTAAACCCATACATGTTACAATTTTCTAAGTTTTAATGGCTGCCTAAAATTCCTTTAATATGGATAGAAAATTTTATTTTGCAATAATTTGTAAAAGGGTTAATGTACAAGCGCAGATTTCTTCACATTAAGATTTTAATGGCAGTTAAACCTTCCTTTCCCGTGAAGAAAGTTTAATAATGGGTATAATGGTGGAAACCCACAGGAAGAAATATAAAAGTATGGAAATAGGAGTATTTAAGAAGTTGGATACAAATTTCAGTTTTTATAATAAAATCATTTTTCATACTTCAGCCTGTGACAACAAATTGATCTGTGGCTGTTTTTTGCCATCTGAAATCACTTGTCAGGGACCTGCAGAGGCAGCCATATCCGTTTCCCTTATTTTGTGGTAATTGTTTATGCTCTCCTATGTAATGCCAAATGGAAGATTAGAACTGGTGGAAGGAAAGTAGTCTTTTCCTTAGAACCTGTTTACAACTGGGCGCGTTGAAAACCATTCTTTATATTATTAACATTCAATACTATCATTTTAACATCTTCTGTTAATACTTCTCCTTCAAGCTAGTGTGCTCAGATATCCAGTTAGATATTGATATTGGCCAATTAAGTCTGGAAACACTCTCTAAACCAAGGTTCTTTGGAGCAGCTTTTCTTAGGATACTTACTGTGTTAATGTAGAAGTGAATGTGAATTTCAAAGAGAGATATAATGTATCCAGAGATTTCTGAACTCATGGAATCTTTTACTGTCTTCCAGAACACCCATTTATAACTCATATGACACAGGTGTTTCTCGGGACACAGAGAGATTTTCTTTAATATAGTAAAAGAAAAACTGATGTTGTCATTAATTCCAGGGTCAGGTTTTTCAGTCCTTATATGGACCAGTTAACTTTGCTCTTCCCTGAGAATCTGAGCTTTTGTTTAGCTCCTTTTCACCTTTCCACTGGGCTCACAACTGAGATCAGAAGTAATGGCACCATCAGTCTGAACTTATCGCCAGTATTGGACAAGACAATCTATAGCATAAATCAAACTCAAACTGGGTTGATAATAGTGCCTTTGACATCCAAGAAAAACTTTCACCATTCAAGATAAAGTTTAGCTTCTCTCCCAAAATTCTTCCGCCACAATTATTTTCTCTACTCAGAATTGAAAAAGAGCAGAATCTGCAAAATAATTTAGAGTAGAAGATATAGAGGGATATCTGATTTTGATCCAACCAAATGCCTTCTTTTCACATTTGAATAAAAAATAACTAAATGATTAAAAGTAAATATTAGAATGTTTGATTCTAAAACCAAATGATCATTACATTTCAAACTTTCCCTTTCTTATCTTATATTGGTATTCCTGGCTTTTGCTTCTTCCTCATTTCTTTAAAAGTATTTTTATTTTTTGAAATATTGTCTTTTTTATTGGATTGATATTAGTACTACTGTCATATTGACAAGTTCACAGCTTTTATTATTTGGAAGTGAATGTGTGTTATTCAGACTGGAACAAGTGTGTGTGCTCTAGAGTATGCAATTACAATGATCAAGTATTTATAAAATGAAAAATATAAAAGATAAAATAATTTTAGAAAGATGAACCCAGAATACCCATACTACACAAACTTAGGATTTAAAGGTGTGTGTGCGTGCATGTGTGTGTGCACGTGTGTGTGTGTGTGTGTGTGTGTGTTATGGATCTGAAGGAATGAAAAATAACACAACAAAAAATGCTGATTGCTTCCTAAATGGCAAGAAACCCAACCTTTGTGCTTATTCTTACATCTGTATATGTGACTAAAAACAGAATCAATAAAAAGAAGCTTTAGTGAGATGAATTTTAACTCAGTGTAAGTAAGAATAAGGACTGAACTTAGATCTTCTGATGCCCTGTCTAGTGCTTAGGAAGAATGTCCTAAGATTCTCCTAATCCTACTTTTATTTCTTTAAGGTTTATGTTTTAGTTCTTTCAAATTGGTCAGCTATGCTAACTGTGCTAAGTGAAATCTGCCATCAGCACCATCATAAGAAACCTAACATCCACAGGTTTACACTAATAAAGGCTTCATAGAGTTTGCTCCCTCTGCTTTTCCAATTTTAAGTGAGCCAAGCTTGCAAATCCTCCTATTTCTAATTGTTCTGTTTCCAAGACATCCTCTGAAACAATGACTCATTGTTCACTGTACTGTTTTTCAGGGTGTGCAGATTTTACCTTGAGTCCTCAATTCACCTTAGAGCCATTTCATTTCTGTTGAGATGGGATTACGTATTATAGAAACAATAACTTCACACTCTTCATCACCAAAAAGCTACCTCAAGGAGGATGGAAAAGACCTAGAATTAAATGCGGCCCCTCTGCCATTAGTTACTCATAACCTCTTTTGCTTTCTATGTTTACATCTCCATGGAGAGATGCTTGAGGCAGTCCAGTGTTCAGCACTATCACCATGGCTCTATGGTAAGTTTAAGCTATGATTTTCCAAGATGGGCCTGACTTTGAAGAATCAATGTTTAGTCAGCTGTATAGAAGAGAATAATGGAAATGAGCCACTTGAGGAGGAGATTGGGATAATTACGGGGCATTAGACAGTAAGGGCAATTTACAAATATTGTGTACTTCTATTCCTGGCTCAACAGATTTTGGTTCAAGTATGCTGAGCGCTCTAATCTGGTAGAAAAAATGTCCTTCCTGTTTATGTAAAATATTGGGCTTGCATGTTGGCCAGTGCATGATGTCTTGTGGGACTTCTCAAAGTCTTTCAACACATGTGAAGGGAAGAATTCCAAGCCAGGTCATCAGGCATCTTAATGGTTCAGGCTCAAACTCTTTCTCCACATATGGATCATAATCAAGCACAGTGGTCAGTTAAATTTCCAATAAAATTAGTGTGGGACACTTTACCCTAGAATCTAAAATAAAGCAATGCCCAAATCCTCCAAGAACCCCAAGAAACCCTGAAAGTCACAAATGAGGAAGTGTAATGGTCAGAATGATTGGCACTTGGAATAATATAAGAACTTAGATGTGACTAAGTTCAAGTTTATCCAAAGTATTGAAAACCATTTTCTGTCCTAAATTATCAACAGGAAAAAAATAGTGTCAAGTGGGAATGGGAAAACTCAAAGGGCAATTGGACAAAAAGGACTGTAAATGGTCTAACAGCAAACTCTGGTAATTATATACATCTGCAAAGTTTTTAGAAATTTTGATTAGTATCTTATGGGCTTTAGCTTTGGCCCTTGCTCCCTGTTGTGTAAAAGTGTCCTTTTTTCTCCCCCATATCTTTTGCAATACTTGGTATAATTTTTCTCAAGTTTGATAAGGAATAGGGCTATAACCAAGGAAAAACAGACTTCAGTTGCAAAGGAAATGGTCTCATATCTTATTAAAATATTTAGGGAAAAAATGGTACATGAATTACTAAAGAACTCCTCCCTGGAAATACTTTAAATTAGGTGTGGTGGGATTGAAATTGTTTACACATAGCTGATGGCACACAGAATTCGCCAATGCTTCTCTTTGTTTGGGACCTTAAAAATCTTCTGCGCCATCTAATGGAAACAATGCAAACTGCAGCTTGCTTTGAAGGACAGTCCTCTGAAGCTCTTCAGCACAGTTCAAGGCAGAATAGATGAAAGCTATAGAAATGTAATAATCAAATATCAGCCTCTAAATGTAGTGACTATAAAACTGAGGGCCCATCAGTTTTATAGTATACACAATTCAAATATGCCTAGGGCATTATGATTTCAACATGCAAACGAATAAAAATACAGTGTATCAATTCATAGCAGCAGACAATGGAGTTTACTCACATGATTTGTCAAACCAAGATCCAGAATATTCCAGGTTTTATTTTTTTAATTAAGTATTCATTTGCAAGTTAGTGCTATTATTTCTTTCTCACACATATGCTACAGGTACAATATTATTTATTTTTCAAGGTGTTTACCACTTTCAAAAACCATGAATTTCATGTATTTCATAAATTTCATATCAGAGTCTACACTTAGAATCGTCAACTCAAATGCATATAGAGAAAAGGCGATAATTTAAGTTAAAAGTGAAAAGGACATGGTTCGGTTCAGCGGGGGCTCATGGCAAAGTGGAAATCACACTCCCTGTCTAAAGGGACTGAGTGCTACTCGGCAACAGCTGATTGTTGTCCACTAAGAATGTCCAACAGAAGTCAGAAATCTGTCCTCTTATGTATATTTCTTTATTTTTAAAGCACTTGTTCTCACCCCCGAATACACCTGTGGTCCAGACATGACCTAGATCTAAGCCCCGGCATTTGTGATTGCTGGTTTACCATAATCCAAGGCAGCACAATGAGAACATAGTCATAAGTCTCACAGTTACTGGAATCATTTGGGATACAAATCCTTTGAAAAATGAGCGCTCTCATATTTTAATTAATATGCATAGATTTGTTTTAACTCTACATGGTAGTGGGGAATATCAAATCACAAATATTATACAATTTTTCTATTATTCCTGGCCAAGTAGCTCTAAGTCTAAAATGCACTGAATCCATAGCCAGACTGTCGCCTGTACAGCCCTGGGATAAAGGCAGCTGTCCAATTTTGTCAAACCACAGTTTCTATTACTCCCAGCCCTTGGGTTGGAGACAAGCACACACAAATGAATGAAAAGTGGACTTCAGCTTTTGAAAACTGTTTTCATGTGCTTATCAACACATTTTTATATTTCTCAGGCAAATAAACAAAAGGAATTAAGTAGCAGTTAATTAGAATTCAAACATGAAGAAAATATAAAGAATGATGAAAGATATAAAGGTGTTGAATATGAATGAACCCCACCAGACAGAGATGTGTTTCTCCCCCTAAAAAATGTTTTAGATGTGAGGGTTTTTTCTACCTCTTTCCCTCTACTTCATACTTTGTGGCTCACTACCTCACTATTTTGAAATATTTCTGTAGACATAGTTCCTCTAAATAGAATGTGTTTCCCTCTTTCATAGACCCACAGAACCTGGAGGGACTTCTTTGACAAGCCTTAGGACAGGTGAATATCTGATCCACACGCTTTCTAACAGTACCTTTGACAGCAGATTGCATCTCACAGATCAAAATGTCTCATAGCCAATATTAGCCTGCCTCTTCATCAGCCAATTGTTCTGTCACAGAACTGGGTCCTTAGTTCAGGAAATACTCATAGTGCAATGCACATTGCGTACTTAGCACAGGCTGGGCATATAGTAGATCTTCCAATACATGTGGGTAATCATTATTCTCATTCAAGGACTTCTCATTCAAGGATTCAAGTAGCTAGTAGAGCTACTCCTTTGTACTTTATAAGAAGCAGGTAGGGATTCTAGAGTGATAACAAAGCTAGCAAGGGTTGAGTCTACTTCCTGGATGCTCCCTTTTGCATGGTGTACCTGGCATTTGGCCGGAGTGGAGGTGAAGGCGTGTGTTTCATCAGACAGTGAAGGAGGAAGGAATGATGGTGGTGAGGCCATTTCAACTGAAGGGACTAGTCTGGCCATTACTATGTTCATTATTAAAATCTTTCATTTATTTCTTGTCCTTTAAATTTCAAGTTTCTTAAAGGCAAGAGCTATGTTTCATTTCCTTTGCAATCTTCTATTATACCTTAACATCAAGTTATACATATTATAGGTTTTCAAAAAATGAGAGACAAATGAACAAGTAAAATACTGCTTATTTCTGTTTCATTATAAATATTGTCTTTGGGACCTTGGATGGTCAAAAAATTAATTGCTTTATTATCATGTCTTACTTTTTGTATATTGATATTAATCCTCCTATATGGAAGAATTCACTGATGGCAATGCATTACAATCTTGTAAGGTATAGAAATTGATGAGTTAATATTTACCAAATAAAATAATTTTTTATGCTTGTGTTGATCTTTCTATGAGACTTAGTATTGCTTACTTGGTAGTATATTGAATTAGTAGCCAAGTAGCCTAGATAAAGTTGATTCATTAATCTTTTCCTTTGACACTTAATGAGAAACTTGGATAAATTTTGAAGCATATATTATATTTAGAAATGAGTATATTTAAGGTACAAGCTACTGGGGATTTTTTTTTTTTTTTTTTTTTTTTTTGCGGTTCACGGGCCTCTCACTGTTGTGGCCTCTCCCGTTGCAGAGCACAGGCTCTGGACGTGCAGGCTCAGCGGCCATGGCTCACGGGCCCAGCCGCTCCGCGGCATGTGGGATCTTCCTGGACCGGGGCACGAACCCGTGTCCCCTGCATCGGCAGACGGACTCTCAACCACTGCGCCACCAGGGAAGCCCGACTGAGGATTTTTTTAAATGGTGCATATACTGCACATTGTACCCTCCAACCCTTTAATCTTGTCTGGCTTCTCGCTCTTGCTATCTCATAAATAAGGCCCAGCACACCAGATTCTTTGAAATTACGACCCTGTAATGCTGCTTTGCTAGCACTCTTTCCTCTATGAAATATTTTTTTCATTAATCTCAACTTTATCTTGTTCTGGTCTCTTGGAACTGCTGCCCCTGAACTCACATTCTACCTTAGGCTCTTCCCAGTACTGATATTAAGTTCCCCCAATATCTGAATAGGAAACATTAGTTTTCTCCACACAAGCCTATCCCATTCTGTCCCATATGTCCCCAGTTTTTTAAGGCACAATCTATCCTCCTCCCCACCACCATCAGCCAGGTGAGAACCCAGTTCCTATGCCTGGTCTAAGAAATAGTCACATAAAAACAACTTCTCTGCTCCAACACTGTTAATAGAATGAAAAGAATATTTTAATGAGGCTTGAAAAACTGTCATGTTTTGTGCAATGTACCCTAAGGAGGTTCAATGTTGGGACTTCAGTTTAGATTTGTAAATCCATTCATTCTAATATGTCTTAAATGCCAAAATATTATGGGAAGATTGTTCCCAAGAGGGAATGACCTGATTTGAAGGCCTAAGTGGTGGGGGTTATTGGGAAGAAACTGGAAAAAGCCATTTCTCTCAGTTGAATCATGGACACTAGGGATTGGCTGAGAACATTAGAGTGGAGTGAAGCAATTCCTATGGAATGAGCCTTGGCCAGGAAAACACACTGGTGTTGGACTGAGGGAACGCAATATCTATGGCTTCAGCTTTGTTGGAGCAAGATCTTAATTAACATGATTCTCTCCCTTTGGCTTTCACTGTTTTTTAGATTTGCAAGGAAATAGGTTATAATAAATGGGCACGTGGAAGCCATTTTTTTCCCCTCAGATTTTGATGGCACCTTATTTTGCACTGAGGAAAGTATTAATTTACATTTATTCTCATAACACTGTATATTTTCTCAGTTTTAAAGATAATACATACCCATTATACAAATTGGGAAATTTCAAAAGTATAAAGAAGAAAATTACAATTCCCAAACTAAATTAAAAAATTGTTAAAATTTTTGGTACATTTCTTTTCAGTACACTATATATCTTTTAACCTGTTTATGATTGTACCATTCTACCTTTTATCAGTTGAAAATACAATATAAATGTCTTCCTATTAATTTTTAAATGTTTTTAGCGTATTTTGGATATATTCATGTCTTTATGCTTTTGCTTATATAGTTAGACTATAATTTACCTAATTATCCCCTTTTGTTATCCATTGTGCTTGTGCTTCTTGGAGATTTTGCTTTATTTTCTCTCCTTTATACAAACTAAGTGCCACTTCTAAAGCCAAAGGTAGATTCTCCCATCCTGTGAGACCATTAACTTGGAGTGAAGAAGATGCAGTAAGGACTGAGACAACAAACTTTTATCTGTCCACGCTATAGTTCAAAGTTGGACAGTGAACTACTTAGCTAGTAAATCAAACATCTGTTGTCATGTCTAATTTCTGACAAATCACATAGAAAATTATCTTTCTTTACATGTTTTGCCAAGAGGAAATTTTGGAATTGGAGAGGTTTATTATCTGAAGGTAACCTAATTTTTCCTTTGCAGTCTCTAGATTAAATGCTGCGTAATGTCTTCTTAGGGAGTTTTGTTAGACAGGAGCTCTGGTGCTTTTCATTTATGCATATTCATTTTTTTTAAAAAAAGCTCTTAACTAATGATTCTTTTATATTTACAGTATAAATCCAATCCAATATTTATAGAGTAAAGAAACAATAGGCATTCATGTATTTTGTGTTCAATATATTGTTCATACTGAATTCTCCATAGACAGCAATAAGAAAACAATATAAACCCATCAATATTAAATACCAAATCTTAATCACAAATGAGTTGTAATTGGATGCAATTGCAAATGGATTTTTTTCCCTCACAGCACAATTAAAATTTACTCACAGATTTTTTCATTAAAAAATAAAATCAGCTGCTTAGTTCTAAAAATGTACTGTGACAAGAGCAAGGACATTTTCTCTCTGCTGGTTTTGCTTCTTGGAGGCTGTAATACTTCGGCTTTCTGTACTTTGGTGTCAGTAATCTCTTCTGCAGAGGTACTCTGTAAGATAGAATAGAGTGTAAGACATTGTGAAAGAACAGTATTACACACTACTTTAGCTGTCCAGATGCACAAGCCATCTTCATTTCAAATATATCCTGGCATTTTATGTGTTAAGATTAAATCGAGAGCAGATTTCTGTGGCAGTTCATGTTAGCCTCAGCCCACTCTTCCCGTGTGGGTTTTGTCTTTGCTGGGGACAGAAAAGTATTAAAGCAATTTACTTCGTTTCCACTCTCACACTCACAAAAAATTAAAAACCAAACAAACAAGACTTCAGAATCAAACCAGGATCGACTTCTCAAACATTCTGGTAGAATCCAGAATGGAAAGACACATAAGAGTTAGAAAGACGGGAGTTTGGCAAAGGTGAGACTAAAATTTCTTTGCTTTTGGTAAGAAAAAACATCATTTTGCTCTCTCTAGAGGTTTTGTCTAGACACTTATAAATATTTGCCTGGATGAGCAACTAATTAGAAATTTTTCTGGGAGACACTCTGACAAATTTTGGGTGAGAAATTTGGCTGCATCAAATGTCTCAAAATGCGGCTACGATTTTCGTTCCGAATACATAGTTGCATGTATGTCTTTAAGCTAGTGTTTATAAATTCACCCTTTTGCAGTTAAGTCTTTTCATTTCTGTCCTTTGATTTCCGTCTTCTTATGTCCTCCTCAGTAGACTCCAGATACTGAGAAGGGATTAACTCTTGAACTCTGTAAAATGTTATATAAACTTCCACAGATTATGGGTATGAGGGACACAAAAATAAAAGTATGTGTATGCACATACATGCACACACTCATGTGTGGATTCTCTGATCCCTTTTTCAGCAACTATGAAAACGACAAAGGAAGGACTATGTGACTGTTTTGACATCCTTTTTTTTTTCTTCCCTTTTAACTGAAAGTCAGCATGCATTCCACCAAAAGCTTCTTAAATGAAAAAGGCAAAATTCTCATAATGAATATGAAATGAGGTAAAGATCTTCTCTGAGCAGTGACAGAGGTGAGTTGTCAGGGCTCTAGGCCAATCTTTTGATCTGCTTTAAAAATACTAGTCTCAAATAAAGGCATACTTTTCTTAGTTTTTAAAACAGTATTATAATGTTTAAGGAGAGTACTTAGTTCTTCAGTGGTGTGTTTGAGGCGAAGTTCTCAAAGGCTTTAGAAGAAACTAGTGGGTATCTTACTGAACTCTGAAAAGAAGAAAGAGTCTAAGCTTTAAAAAAGAAAAGAATAAGTTTTCATCTTTTCCCAAAGACGATATTCTCGGTTTTAAAGAAGCACAGGTTTGATTTTTAAGTATAATACTCCTCTTCTCCCATTCTCTTTTGTTCCCCTTGGTCTTCTTTAGGTCCACTTCCAACTGAACCCATTAATGAAGGAACGGCCAAAGCGTGGGGTTGTCTGAAAAAATGAGGAGGCACATACTTTGTTCTCAAGACTCATAGCTATAAGTCTTGAAATCCCTGTGCCTGGTTACCAGCAAAAATTCCATTCCAGCTGGAGAGGAATGTGTTCTGTCACACCAGTGAGAGTTCAGTGTCTTTCAGACCAAGTTAGAATGCATCTTAATTAAGTAGTTTTTTTTTGTAATTGTAGACTTCAAAATGCGAAGTGAGAGGCTGACATTATACTTAGGCCATATGGCTGCCTACAGCTGGAAAAAAATCTAATCCTGGGTATTAAATACGTCAACAACTATTGTGCATGTAGAACTTTCATGGGTTTATCATCTCTAGGGAAAGCATTCAGGGATTTTATTTTTTCAAGTGGAAGATGAATTTATACTGATTCAGCCCAGTTTTGATTGGTTCCCCTTGGCTGGTAACCATTGGTATGCAGTTTGGTTAAAGACCCAGAGCAGTTTGTTGCTGTGCGATGCAAAGAAACATCATGGCTGGTTTGCATGGTGAACATACAATCCTTGTAGGAAGACACAGTCTGTCATATTGATATAGGAGATATTTGGTTAAAGTTAATAATGAGGATAAACAAGAGGAGATTTTGGCTCTGGCTGATCTATAAGGAAGAAGAAGAACTCTTAAATTGCTTTGGTCATGGTTGAAGAGGCAGACGAGAACATTTGGGGGCTGGTGCTAATGATATGTGTTTTAGATCTGTATGGGAATATAGAGCAGGGTAACAAGCCCCAGTTTCAAAGATGGGATGCATCTAATATCTTAACCTTCTTTGTCTCACGGTTCATGCAAAAGGATGGATCCAATAATGAAATCATTGCAGGGAAGGAAAACAAATTAATAAAAAATCCGAGGACAACTGATAAAAACAGTTTGACCTAATCCCAATCTAAATTGTGTTAACTTTCCTCTTAGCCACTGTATCTTATGATCAGAAAATGCTACCTATTGAAAAAGACATTAGATAATATGTTAGGATGGCTCCTTGGTGAATTAATCTATTAAAACTCATTCTCTAAACTCATCTGCCACATGGTATTTGTTGCTGCACTGGCAGTAAATACCCAGGGATAGGAGATGAAAACCTCAAGGGGACCTGGAAAAGTCTGGAAGCAGAAATAGACCATCCACCTCGTGAAGCAACTGACAAAGACTTAGAACAGATGTAGGTACCCCTTCACCATGATGTTGATGAGTAAGGACAGAAAATAGGACCCAAAGCTGATTCTGGGAGACAAATAAGTAAAAGGCACGGGAGAAGGCTGGTTCTGAAGGATAAAGCACAAATTCATCAGTCTAAGCTTAAAGCCTTTCGTAGTATGACTCCACTCTGGTTTTCCACACCTATCTTTTACTACTTCCCCCAAACACATCTTTCCAGCCAGAAGTACCAACTTATCATCACCCAGACATGACTTTTACATCCATGAGACCCCCACCTCCTTTTGGACAATGCATATTTTGCCCACTCTTAAAGGCTCTTTTCTCTGCAAAATCTTCCCTAACACCACTCATAATTATCTCTTTCCTTCATGAATGTTCAGCATATATTGTTTATGCCTTCCATTTTATATTGACATTGTACTGTGCTTGGGATAAAAATTCAAAATTTTCACCACTGAGCTATAAGATTTTATCCAACTAAACCCTATTTCTCCAATTCATCCTGTGTAAATCTCTGTATGGCCACGCACCAGCTACATTCAGCTTCTTAGGGGTCTTGAACACATTATGTTGCTTTGTACCTCATAACTTTGGCACAAGGCTCTACTCACTTGAGTATCAGAGAGAGAAAAGACTACGGATGGAGAAAACAGAGAGAAGGTAGTGAGGGCTGCATCTCAGGCAAAGCTGATAGCCACTGTGACTTAGGGATAAAGAAGATGTGGGAGGAGAACCTTTGGGAGCAAGTAAGCAGAGGACGTGGTAGAGAGTCCAGGGTTTCCAGGAGCTAAAGGGAAAAAAGTCATTAAGGTTCTGCCACTTGACAATTGACTTCCTTGATCTTGATGACCAGGCATAGCATTTTGTTTGGAGACAACAGAGGGGAAAGGAAGAGGGAACCATGTTGATAGCAATAGACTTGGCATACGTTTTGTTTCCTAATAATCAGGGTCAGGCTGGTCAAGCTCTCTTCAGCTTCCATCTTCCAGAGTTATTTTACTCCGTAGCTAAAGAATGTTCCAAATATGAATAGAAAGCAAATGAATATTTAAGCAAAGTTAAGAAAAGCCAGAATTAAAACTTGGGTTTTTAATGTTTTATTCAGAGACCTAACATCATTCAGCAGATGTTTAACCAGAAACAAGATTAGCATGCACAAATTTGTTAGACCCTTAATCCCCCTCATTTAAAAATTCTTATTCTATCAGTAAACCTTGTTATATAAATTTCTTCTATACTTGACTGCATGCGTGTGTGTGTGTGTGTGTGTGTGTGTGTGTGTGTGTGTGTACACCTTGGGTATCTTAGGTTCTCAAGTAATATTTGTTGACTTTATGTATAACCATATGTCACCAGGTTTCACCAGCCCGTGGATAAGAATAAGATTGGCATTTATACTACATTGCTTGGCATTTCAGTACCTTATCATGTCTCTATTGTTTCTGTGAGGCCACAGCTCCCTCCACCTTTCCCCTAACCCCATGTGTTTTGGTGTGTGTCACATGCTTCTCTCTCTTTTTTTTTTTTGGCTGCAGAGCACGGGCTCTAGGCGCTTGGGCTTCAGTAGTTATGGCACATGGGCTCAGTAGTTATGGCCCACGGGCTTAGTTGCTCCACGGCATGTGGGATCTTCCCGGACCAGGGATTGAACCCGTGTCTCCTGCACTGGCAGGTGGATTCTTAACCACCGTGCCACCACGGAAGTCCCCACAACAAGCTGCTGGGCACAGCCACTCTCTAGTCAGGTGTGGGCTGTACCTCTTTGGCACCTGCTGTCTTGTTCTCTAGAGGTCTGTGGCTTGAGAAAATAACCCAGAGAAATTGTGCAAATAACCTGGAGAAAAAGAAGCCTGAGGTGACCTCATTCAGCTGCATAGTCTCAATTTAGCCTCAGTCCATACCCTTGGTATGCATGTATTCCAGCAGACTTCAAAGAAATAGAAAAGTTGAATAGAGGGCAACATTTTCTTGGAATATCCAAGATTGAGTTATTTGTGAGAATACCTCAAAAATATATCCACCATTGTAGCTCAATTTCAAGCATTTCTAGAAGGTGAAAGCCTTGTTTCAAACTCCATTAATAGAACATATGTTCCCGGAAATTGCGTGTAAACCCCAAGGCAGCAGAGTCATGGATCCACCCCGTCTCTTTGCTATTGACAGCCATTACTGTTGCAAAAATTATACCATACGTTAATAAATTTTTAAAGCAAAAACAAAATAACTGTAATAGGAAATTAAACATGGTCTGTGGCTCTATTATGTCCGATCAAGTGATCTATAGGAATATGGACATTTCTAGCACCTCTGTCAATGAAAAAAGAAAGAGCTTGGTTACATGCCACACTCTTGCATCATCTTGATTCCCCAGAATGGACTAAATCAATTGAAAGATAAACTCACTGTAGTCAGGCATATGCTGACATGTTGGCCCCTTCACAAAAGCTCATGGACAGATTTCCTCTAGACCCAAACAAACTATGTAAAGAGTCTGTTTTGATTCTTGTTAGCTTTGCACTCTCTCAGCAAGCTGCTAAGAAAATTCAAATATGGCTACTCTTTTGGAAAGAAATGGCATTCCAGGATCTTTCAGGTTTTTTTTAAAATATAAGACAAAGTTATTTTTACAGAACAGTGCTACTCTATGAGGCATTCTTGGGATGGCATACAGTTCTGGCAGTTCAGTTAATTCAGAATTTGGGCTCAATGCATGGTTTGAAAGACTTAAATTAATGGAAATGATGTACAGATTGACCCTTGATGTCATGATAATGCTTAGCTCACTCTGTATCTGTTGGTCCCCAAGAATGTGGTCTATGTGATATAAGTGCCACACTATTCCGAGTAATTAAAAGTTAAAAATGCACAGTTAATACATATTTGTTGAATGAAAGAATAAACATAATGTTGGGTATGTGTGTGCTAGAAAATTAAAGGACTAGTATAATAATTTCAACCCCTCATCGTTCATTTGGAAGCATGTTTACATGTTCCTGCCTCAGCCAAGGGGACTATCTGAGAAAACCTTACATGACTACTTTGTGAAACACTTTATTTTATCTCATTCATTCTTACAACCCTGTGAGGTAGGCGTTAGCATCTGCATCGGTAAAATTGGAATAATAGGACATATTAAATGATATATTTTAAGAGTACATAGTTGGTAAGTGGTAGAACAAAGACTCAAAGACTTGTTTTCTTTTCCAGAATTCCCGAGTGAGGACACTGAGGTTAAGAAAAGTGGAAGATTATATACTTCTGGGTCTCAGTATAAGAGTTGAGTAGTATATTCTGCTCTGCTCTTTATTCCTTAGCCAGGGCATCAGCTATAAATACTCTCCCCATAATGAGCCTTTAAACCAGAAGGCAGCCAATGGGGAAAGGCTTTGCACTGGGCAAAATGACATGAGAATCAAGGCCTGCATTATGTCCGGACCTACTTCCTATTACAAGATGTGCAATAAGCCAAGTATCTTTATAGAGAGTACAGAAACATCATTCAGTGTTGCTCTCATTCCGTGGGGGTCTTTTACCTACTAAAGTTATTTCAAAGTGATAATTTTCTAATCCAAAGAGTAAGAAAAATAAACTGTGAAATGATAGTGCTACCTGCTTAGAAAGATCTTGGCTTTCAAACAAATTAATAAAGCTTAAACACCTTCGTAATTTTTCCATAAGGATTCCAGTGTAGGAAAATAAGGCAATGAGAGACTCCAACTGTGGAATATACATAGCTCTGAGGACTATACATTCTTAAATCACTGAGTAGAAGGGTAGAAGAAAAAATACACTGCTAGAAAAGAGTGAGGTGTTCTCAGAACCATAGATAATTTCCTTGAGGCTAAACAATAAACCAATCATAGATAGTCCTGAGTACCGAACTTTACTCCAGTAGACAGTATTGCTTTCATGATCATCCTGAAAGATGTTATGGTTCGATATTTTGAGTATTTTTGGAATGAAAGCTTGTTTCTCTCAAAGACTTTTTAATCATACAGATGACTCTCAGTATCATCTTCTAATTATACTCATTGATGGAGGTAGGAGGTCCAAAGAACAGAGTGGATAACCCAAGGCTGTTGAAAATTTAGATATAACTTATCCTTGGCATCAGAATCTAAATTAATACTTACAATCTGAATCATGGAGCTTATAATATTTTAAGCAAAATAATAAAGTTTTACGAGGAAGACAATCCAGAAGAGTTGGTAATTTTCCCATCATGGCACACTACCCAAAACTGCTTGGAAATAAACTATCCAGAAAATAAATCTCTTTTCTTTATTCCTTCTTATATTAGTTCAACAAAGATATACTGGATGTCTACTCTGTGCTATCATCTGTCCTACATACTGAGCCAATCTTACGACAATCACAAGTTTTAAATCCAAGTGGCCAAATATTAGCCCATGATTAAAGCACCTTGATTGGACCCACATCTGTTTTCCTCTCCACTATCTTGTATAGTCTTGTTTCACAGGCTGGATTTAAGGCTAAACATTTTCATCCAGTGTTCTGTACTTCAAACTCCCCTTTCCAGAGATTAAGTCTGCTTGGCTCACTCGCAATTTAAATATGCTTCTTCTAGGAAGACTTTCTTGATGGTACCTTTTAAGGGTTCACATAATTGCCTCTTTACCGGATATAGCTCCTATTAGATTATAGGGGACAGAGACCAAATCATCTTTATGATTTGCCACTTGGGGACAGAGGCCAAATCATCTTTATGGCCTCGGCAGCTAACATAGGGCCTAAGATGGTTAGTAAGTATTTGTTAAATAAAAAGAGAAATAACGAATGGACATACTATTTCTAACATACAAGCGGAAAATGTTCCTCTGAATTCCTAATTCAATCAAATAATTTCACCCAGGGAAAAAGAACAAAGAGAAGAGATATCTGATCCACTGTTAGAAGGACACTTAGACTTCTTTAGTGTTTCTCTATGTGACGTCAATCCAGGGAACCTGGAATGTATAGCATTTTCTGGTTTTATGCCTGCCTTTGAGATGTAGATTATTATACTATTTTTCTTAATATTTATGGATTGTAACCCAGGAATCTAGAGGATATCTTTTCAGTGTTTTAGAATTTCAAAGCAAATTACAGATAGGATTTCTTGGGATGCTGGACTATGAACTTTTTTCAAAATGATTTTTTCCTTGAATAAAATTAATCTTTTGTTCAATAGCCAATCAGAAAAAAATCAAATACTCTAGCAAAAGCTCAATCTTGATTCGAGGGCTTCTTAACCTAGTTTCCTTGGATTCCACCCTGTGCACTCCCAGAAGAGACATCATTATTAATTTTGTTTTTAAAGGTTTATGCACATGGAGATAGGATAGGGGGAAATATATTGATATCTGAGAACGACAGGGTGTTTCTCCACTCCCATAAGGAAATTAGGCATTTGGATTCCTTTCCTTCTCTGTGCTCTCAAGAGAAGTCTGTCTTTTTCACCCTTGTTCCTAATCTTAGGATTCAGAACCAGACAAATGTAACAAGAAAGACAAGGCTGAACAGGTTGAAGCAAAGGAAGAAGGCTTGTTGCTAGCTAAGTTAGCTGCTGGGCTCCCCTCTGCTACAGAGAATCCAAGTGGAGGGCCACATGGAAAGGGTTGTAAACAATAAACTAGAGAAAATCTGAGCTGTGTGAGAAGGCTGGGGGTGTGGTGTAAGAGGCAGAGAAAGCAGGTGAGGCTGGGTACCAGGAAGATTTTCTGATGGTCCAAGGGAGAGACTGTAGGTATGAGAGAGGTGGTAGAGGAGGGGAAGTGTTGAAGGGAGTTAGAAACTGGCATACTCTAGGGTGACATATCCATGTGCCTTTTTCTGAGGAGAATGCTCATATCTCTCATCACATTTTCAAAAGGGCCTAATCCAAAAAGATTAAGTATTGATATGAACCAAGTCACATTAAATGTTCTGATCTCAAAGACCTCTTCTGTTGGGAGCTGCAGCCAGTCCACAGAAACACTGCAACACAGATGCAGAAATTTTCAGCATACTAAATAAAAGGACCAATTTGTAAAGAATGGTTACCGAAAAAGAAAAACTGTCTTGGATAATTTATGATGTGTGTGACTGAATTGCAGAGTTCACTGAGTTGTGTCAATCTCTCTTTGACCTTCCTAAATAGTAGGGCAGTGGGAAAAACTAGAAAATAAGATTATTGAGTGGCTACTATGTCATAGGCCTAAAAGAGTTTATGTATCAATGAGGCCACATTTACATTTATATCCAAATGACGATGGTTTCCAAACCTCACCTGCATTCCTTAGTAAGCTCTCCAATTCTTTCTGGTAGTTTTTCCCTGCAAATTTTCCAAAACCTCCAGGGCTTGAAACATGTGTCTACAAAATGGTTCTCTGTGTTTTCTCACTTGTCTTTTTCCATTCCTGGCAAGTGGGAGCCGAGCTGTCCTCCTGGAGACTGAGCTGCAACACTGAGGATCTTTCCAATAGCCATGTGGGAGATGCCAGAAATTTGAATGGCCCAAACCTGTTAACCTTGGTTGTCTATCAAAGTCCTCTGTTGTGTTGCTGGTAGGAGCCAAGGCTGCCTCTTCCTAACAGCTCTGTGGAGTGGTGGTTCGCCTCTTGGGTTATCTCCTTGCCATCTTGATGACAAATTTTATAAGAGATCTTCCAACAGTTTGCTAATTCAGCAATGTTTTTACAAAGCAAGGGGCCGTTTTTTACTCCTGCCTTTTTTTAGTATGGAGTGTCCCACGGTAATCCTGCCTGGATTGCAAAGTGCTATGTGTTTTTAGTGATACTTCAGGTCACACACACACACACACACACACACACACACACACACTTTTTTCCAAAGGTGCAACTGATTCTCATGGGTGACAGGATTGTGATGGGTTCTTTTAAACTACTTGATGGTCTCAGAAACAGTACTCCTATACCTCCCTCATCCTGGAGGGCTATTTTTAATTGATTTGTCCCTATTCCTTTCCCTTTAAGGTGTGCCCCTTCTCAGGTGCCCATTATTCTTTCTCTGCAATCTAATCTCCATCTATCAGCCACTCCATTGGACAGGTATTTCTATACACGTGTGTATCTCCATGCAGTCCTGAGCTGTGGTCTTTCTCCTTCAGAGACTCTAACTCTCCTGTGTAAATCAGTGGTTGAAAATTAATACTCAGCAGGATTAGCTAAGGATCCAAGCTACAGTGCAAATAATTGTTAGAAAGGGGATGATCTAATTCCACTGGCCAACAGTACTGGAGCCTCAGACCCCTGACTAAACAATTTTACAAAATAATTCCAAATATGATATCATTTGTACTTTTGCTTTAATAAAAATATTAGATGTGTTTTAACTTTTGGCTTTTCAGTCTATTTGACTAATGGTTTTTATGCTTTTATCATTTATCTTTATATTTGGGGAATGTATCTTTTTCATAATTTTTATCTAAATTAATTGAAAGTATTCAATACAAAGTTTTAAAAAATTATTTTCTAATAATTTTTTCTAATAATTTTCAGTCAAGGTCTGGATTATTTTTCTCTTTAAATAAATCATTATGTCTGTTTTCAGGATTATAAGAAAAACAAAAGCAAAAATCTTTATTCCCTTTAATACAGAAGCCACAGGGAAAACAATAGAGGAATTTGCAAAACTTACAAAGTGGTCTAATATCTAATATTTTGATAAACTAATACTAGAGACCTCTGTGTCAGAAAAGCTATCTTAAGAGCATGCAAGTCTAACTCATTTCAATGAATGCCTGTGGTGAGTTGTCTTGAGTGGGGATTCACTTGGATATTTAAAATACTGCAGAGGTGATAGCAGAGGCAGTCGCGGAACTCAGAGGCACGGATATTCAAAGGTCATCACCTAAGAGAGGCTGAAGCTCTTTCAGAGCTCTAGTGAAAGTAGCCTCACCTCTGGGTTTCAGCTTCGCAGAAGAGTAAGGGCTCCTATAAAATTTGTGCTTTCATTACTCTGTAAAACAGGGAATTGTGTCTTGATAGGTTATTAAGGAAGAATTTTCTGAGAATAATACCTGTGAATCAGCCATATCTTGTCTTCTGTGGTAGTTTTAAGAGGTCCCTGTAGAGGATTATAGAGATGGATGGGACCGCCCCACACCTTTACTCAACCAGTGTAAGGAAAACAGTGTGGGAAAAACATTTGTGAGGTTGGTCATCAGCCTCTGTTTTTATCTGCCCCAGAATTAAGAGCCACAGTTTCATCGGGGAAGGTCACTTTTGGAACCTGCAGGGTCCTTGCACCTGCACTGGTATTTCTGGTCGTGAGACGGGGCACACGGGGTGGGGGAAAGTGGAGAGTGAGGAAGCCCCTCATATCCAGGGAGTTGTGAAAGAGCAGATGCTTGCCTTCTAATCTCCTTTCTCTTTCACCCTTTAAGAATCTTCTTCTGACCTTTGGCTTTTTTGTTGCTGTCCTTGTTGTTTTGCTGCTGTTGTTGACTAATTAGATATTGGAAGGAGCCACAGGATAAAAATCATTGATACGATGTGTTATCCTTCCAGGGACATTTGCATTTTATTCATTTATTTATTTTTGACTGTGTTGGGTCTTCGTTTCTGTGCGAGGGCTTTCTCTAGTTGTGGCAAGCGGGGGCCACTCTTCATCGCGGTGCGCGGGCCTCTCACTGTCGCGGCCTCTCCTGTTGCAGAGCACAGGCTCCAGACGCGCAGAGCTCAGTATTTGTAGCTCACGGGCCCAGCTGCTCCGTGGCATGTGGGATCTTCCCAGACCAGGGCTTGAACCCGTGTCTCCTGCATTGGCAGGCAGACTCTCAACCACTGCGCCACCAGGGAAGCCCGACATTTGCATTTTAAAAGAGGGTAGACAAAGGGTGGGAAAAAAATGCTTAACACAAAGCAATATATTAGTAACAGTGGTCTTTCATTCTTCTGTGAGAGGTATCTTAGTCAGCATGACTTTCTAATACCTCACCTACCAAAACGATGCCCTATACTTGCCTTAGTAAGACAGTAATCATAACGCACAGATCCATAGAAAAACAAATGTCCTCTAACAATACCATTAAGCTCTGTTTAAAACTATGGTGAATTTCTTTCCTGGAATTGCCATGTATTGACTGTGTGATATTAAATAAGGCACTTAGTGACTCTGAGCCCCAGTTTTCTGATATTCAAATGTGATTCATGTTAACGCCATAGAGTTTTTCTGAGCGTCAGATGAAATACTGGTTTACAAAGTTTAACACGGCCAAGCAAGGCTTAGTTGTGAGGAATATGGGCATTTAGCAATGGAAAGGTTGCTCTAGGGAGGGAGCCATGAAAATTAACATTCTGGGAACAGCAGGACTGCTGTACTCAACACTGAGTTTATAACTTACAATTCACAAACTGCCACAATGTGGATTAATTATAGAATTCAGTTGTGTGTTCTTATTTTGGGGAGCTGAGTTATGGATTTTTACAGAGTCAATATGACTATGGTAATTTCCCAAGATAGTCTTCACTGGAACATGTTGTGAATGATGCTTAGAAAGTAGCAGGATTAACTCTGAGCCCGTTTCAGTCTCCACCTCTCCAGATCTGAGTAGATTTCAGTCACATTGGGGAGCTTGAGACTGACTGTTCACATATACAGAGAGGATAAGGAAGAGTATGATAAGGTATCGACTGAGCCACCTATGATGACCCCAAGGGGGTCACTGGAAGGCACACAGAGAAGGGGCTCCTCTGTACACTTAAATTGGTACAGACTTCTTGTGCACACGTGAAAGATAGTCTGTATTCCCTTAGTTTCAATGGGATGTTTGGCAGGGCTCTGTCCTGCTCATTTCTCTTCCCCTTTAGACTTTGGATGACTTTTGTTCAAATAGTGCTTTGGGGTGCAATTCATTCTTCATCCAACTTATTCCAAATTTTTCTCAGTAGAAGCTTTCATTTTACACCTCTCAGGCATCATTTTTGCCATGTATTACACACGTCCAATGTGTGATAACCATGGTTCTTCTTGCAAGCAACACAAATAAATTCTAGCTAAAGAATTTATTGGAAGGGTATCAGTGGCAAGGCTATAGAGCCAGGACTGGCAAAGGAGGCAGATGCAGGCCGATCTCTTCCACAAAGCTGATCTATTGAAGGATGCCACCGATGGCTCCATGGCCCTTGGGGAATGCATTACCTTGCAACCACTGGGAGTAATCTCCACCTGATCCCATTCATTCTTGTCACTCCCTAAAGGGCTTCTGACTGTCTGCAGAGGTCATGTGCCACACTTGAGCAGACAGAAGAGGAGATATTGCCTTTACCTCTCACCTATGCTGAGATTGCCCTCAAATTTGAGAATCAGCACATGAGGGGTGATCTTCTTGCAGAGGATTGGCTTTCTTTAGGACATGTTTTGTCTCAGCTTCTCAGAGCTTGTTCTTCTCCTCAAACCCCACTATTCTTCCCAACCACAATTCCTTCTCTTTTTCTTTTACTCTCTTGGTCTTGACTCCTCTCTCAAGGCTTCTCTCCAATAGTCTTGATCACCTAGATTCTTTCTCTCTTTTCCCAGGCACTGGAAGCCCAGGTTCCTTTATATACTGTTGTAAAGGCAGAGAATCACCTCCCTCTCCTATCCCCCAAAGATCACCCGTCATGAGAGGTTCAGAATTATTTTATTTTCACTAGACGTTTTTATATGTATCATTCAGTTCTTGCCATTACCTCTTACTGCACTGTTATCACCAAATACTTTGGAAAAAGCTTCACTTTGAATATTTTACTGCATCAAGAACCAATTTTATGCTACCAGTGAAAGGAAAATGTCAGTGCACTGTTACATGCTTCTCACCCTCTCCTCCCCATTTTTTCCCTGGAAATGCCCAGATTCATGACAGACAAAGTACATACATTATCGTAGTAGTTCTCGAGTTTTGAATAATTAAAAAATTGTCAGTAAATGAGAATTTTAAAGAGCAGAGGATTTGGAATGAGATAGACTTATCTTTAAAATCTAGCATCACCGCTTCCAAGCTTTGTGTCCAAGCTTTAATCTTGGTAAACCAAGCTTTAATCTCTCAAAATCTCAGTTTGCAGTTCTGTGGGATTATTTGAAGATTTAATGAGAAAGTTAATTAAAACACCTAGAACAAAGCCTAACACACAGTAAGCACTCCATAATAAGATTATTACTAGTAATTCTGAAGGTGAGATATTTTCCAGAGACCTCTATGAGTTCCCAAATCCTTATAGCAAGAAAGTTTCCACAGACCCCTGTGTTTCTCCAGAATCTAATTTCCATGAAAATGCATGAGTTTTCTATAGATATCTGTAATTAAGTTCTGTCTCTCACCAGATAGTTGTTCTCTCTCTCACCGGATATCTTTCAAAATAAAATTACTCTGATTAAAATGATAACAAGAAAGCAACAATTCCACATTGAGTTAAAGAGGTGTGGCTGGTCATATAAGGATCACCCAATTAGCCCTATAGACTTTGTGCTTCAAATAAAGTCCTCAGGCAAATTCCAAATTATTTTACATCATATTACATTACATTATTTATATTTTACAAGGTAGTTTACCTTACATTAATTATTTTACATTACCTTTGGTTTGTAATAAATTGTCAAAATCATGTCACTTACATGAGTCCCATGAGGACAGTCTGCCCTGAGTATAGAACGTGCATATAACTTTAGACGGTCTAACTCACAGATACACAGGACAATCAACCTGTCATTTTAGGCTTCATTTAAATTCTAGACTGTTTACCCCTAAATTCATTTGGATATTTCTAAATGAAACTAAATATTTCAAAACATTATGGCAAGGAATAAGCTATTCTGATGAGATTTCTTCTTTACCAACAAGGTGACTGAGTATGGGCTTTCTCAGTAATTCTGAAATGAGAAAATTAAAGTCCCAGCAAATCAAGGAAAACACATTCTGAGGCTCACCTCGGATCTCATTTGAGACTTTTGCCCACAAACTTTGACTTTTTCATTAAGTTCATCTATGTTACTTTATATTCCCAGGAGTTGCCAACCTACGAACACAACTTGCTCTTGAAGACAAAATTCCTCTTTTCTGAACACTTTTAGGAATAAATGATACTAAAAATGAACTGGGGGCAAATGGGGTGATTGATGAAGAAAGCCGTTGAGTGCTGCAGAGCATGTAGGAGTAGTTTCATTTGCTTTGTTTATCCATCAATTAACCAGTCGCTCAAACGTGATTTATTGCTTACTTACTCTAGGTGACCCAGTGCTTGTTCCAATAAGGTAGTCGTCTACAGAACTTTTGTTCATGCACTTCTATCAGTGAAAACCCTATTTATTTATAAATTATGCACAGATATTTTACTATACTAATCTTCTATGCACATTGTTCAGAGTTTGCAAGAGTAGATAATAAAAAGGAAGAAATAAAAATAGATACAAATGGCAGCCTTAATACTTCCTTCCATATCTGGTCCAGTGTATCAGCTGCCCACCCAGTGTTGTGCTTGCACTCCATTTTGAAGACCATTGGTCTAAAGGTATCCGATAGCTCTCAACATGTGAAATAGGTAGGGTTTTGGCCAATGGCCAGCTTTTCTAAGGGAGGTTATGATCTTCATCTGTGAAGAGTATAAACCACATCTGTGAAAGCTGGAAGGTAAGCCAGTTTTCCAGACTCTCACCCTGTGTTAATACACTGGCTGCACAACATACTGAGTGTGAAAGGTAATTTGGAGAGGAGAGGAGTTTGGGATAAACATGGACATGGGAACAGCAGTCTTAGGGGAAGTTTGACAACTTTAGAACTCAATTCCAAACATATAAATGGCCGTTCTAATTCACTTGCGTGAAGGGTAGGATTTGGACAACAAGAGCACATGAGGTCAGAGTCTAGCATAATTGTTAAAGTCTCCAGTGTGACATGGAGAAAGGAGGATGGAAGTACAAGCAAGGAGTTGAGAAAGGGCTATGGCAGAAAACAGGTCTCAAATGCATGTCTGGAGAGGAAGACAGGGCTCCCCTCAATTCCAGGTGCTAAAGTATCAGACTGAGGTGGCAACAAGACGTGCCAGGTTCCCAGATAGCCCCGATCAGAAAAGAGACAGACTGCCAGAGTCCCTTCTTACTCTGTCTAAGCTCTACTGCCCCCAGTTCACCATCTGAGTGTTGTATTAAGACGCCGTAGCTATTTTTGCTTCCAACAAGAGTAGAAACTGATCTACAAAGCTCCTGACAGTTCCTTATATCCTTCCTGGAACAACATTTCTGGATTTGGGGTTGGGGTTTGGGGGAGCTGTATATGACCAGATAATGTTTCCTGAGAAAAGTTTTCAAGGAATTTGGACAAGAGGAAGGAACTGACACTGAGCTCTGGAGACTGACCAGCATCTTCCTCACAAGGAGGAAAGAACTTAGAAAGTAGTACTTTCATTTTGTCTGTCTTAGTCTTTTGCTGCCTGTTTCCAGTTTCTGATATACATTTGCACCTCTCTTTTCTGATCCACATGACCACTCCATTTTGATGAACTCATTGGTCATTGGAGACTGCTTTACTCCATTCATTCCCCCAAACAGACTTCCTGTATCCATTTGACCAAATCCTAAAATTAAAAGTTGTCCAAAGTGATGTTAATTCTCCATTGACAGTTGAACATGATATCAACTGGTAGAGTCACCTGTGAATTAAAGGATGGAAATATATCATACAACTACCCCTTTTTGTAGTTCTGTCTCTTAGGGAGACAGAATAACCATAGCTAATGGATTAATCACATTAGACATAGAAAGTTGGTTTTACCTGGGAAAAGAGATATAAAATTAGATTTGACACGTAATTAAACTGTTTAACAAACACCAAGGTGTGAGTGGTAAAATGACACAATGAGAAGACCATAGGAGAGAAAGTCGGGAGACCCAAGTTCCAGATCTTATTCTTTATTAATCTATAAAATGTTTAGTCTGTCTATAACTCAGTTTTCTTATCTGTAAAATTAGACATATGAACTAAAGTATCAGCAATTCCTTCAAGCATTAATACCCTAGATTCTGTATTATAATGGTGTGGCTTATACGGTCTTGATATAAAATATTGTCATTTGCAATTTTCCGGGGGGGAGAGGGTGGAATAAATGAACTGTGCCCCAGCTGAAAATCAGTATTTACAAAAATAGAAATACCTTAAGACAAGCTCCAGTAGCTCCCTACCGCCCCACCTCTGGAATAAGAACAGGTTTCTTTTCCTTGCACTGGGGCTGCTGAACCTCCAGTTCTATGGTAAGGGTAATTAGAAGATATGTTTGCAGGAGAGTGCTGGGAAACATCCAGAATGTGTGTGTTCCAAAGGAAAACAGAAACTCATGCAAATTAACAAGACTGTTGACTTTGAAAATAGCATATTATTAATTCAGAGAATATGTACTTAGCTTATAATAACTTAATCGTTTCAGAAAAGGGAAGGATGGTGCTAAAATATGTCATTATTTCTGAAAGTATGTTTTCAGAAATACTCACAAGAAGGACGGGTTGAAACGAGTCTACCTGTTCATTTTGGCCCAGAGAGCTATTTGGATAAATTCTGAATTCAACAGGTTCTTACATGTCACCTGAAAAACATTTGTTGTTCGGGTAGATTTAAAATAACTTCCAAAAGGCCACAGTTTGAGCATTTTTACTTTTTTCTTTCTAGTTAAAGTCAGTTGGTAAAATTCTCTTTTACTCCTTTCTCCTGTCCTTTGGTTTTAGACCACACTTCAAATGGTTCTTGGCTCAGAAAAAAAAAACCATTAAATGTTTGGCTTATTCACAAACATATGAGCCCCAGGTTGGAAATAACTCTCTTGTTTAGAAAAGTAGATGCTATTGTTTCTAAATGATCTCTTCACTGAGAGAACGGAATGTAAAGAATGACTCTTTCTCCTACTACTAGTAAGTTATATGGAAATTAAACCCTGAATTCAGCATTTTTTGAATATGATTTTCAAAGAATGACATATAACGTCTTAAGGGCAGCAAAAAGTTTAACCTTTAGAACAAATGAAACAACATGAGCAATAAGCATGTAATTTCAGAAGGGAACACATTGCTTCTGGCAGCCCTGCTAACAGTTGGCTACTGTAGTCTGTGCAGTTCTTCCAGTAATACAGTTTCTATATATGCTGGGTCTATTATAGGTAAAGGCTGTAATCTGGAAACTCTGGACACTTTCTGGTAATTTTTCACTATCATCCACATTTTTAGGGGACTAGGTAAAAAATATTTTAAAATAGCTACATTGATCTTTTACATGTAATCAATCAGCCTTTGAAATTTATTAACATATTTGGGATGGCCCAAGTGGAAATGGGTAATTTCTTAGAAAAGGCAAGTTGAAAAAGGCAATTTCTTAAGTCATTCACCTGAAAGGAGGGCCTAGAATGTAGCAGAGGAGGGCGATTATAGAATCCACAGCTTAACATAATTTTGGAGACTCTAAGCAGACTCCTCAGAGAATATATAGGTGGAATCCACATTTGGTGAATTTGTTTTCACAATTTGAGTACACAGAGCAAGGATACAATTTGTTGACTTTTTATATTATAGTAAAAGACAACAACAACAACAGAAAACACTTCTTATTTGACCTATAGTGGAAACAAATCTATGTTATTATAAAGTTCTTTAAAGATTACTAGTTAGTAAGTGGAATATTAGTACATGGCAGTTATAATAGGCTAAGGAGCATTTATATTCTTTATATATATTAAGCCATTTCATACATCAGTAAGATAAATATTGGGATGACTTGCCCAAGTTCACACAGCTGGGAGTGGTACCTTTGGATCTGAGCTCAGGCCATTTAGCTCCAGGGTCTCAGCACTTATCACAGCCTCTCTGAAGTCACAGAACCGAAAGATCATGTTAAAAGTCAAGCTGTCCAGCCCTCTAATTTTATAGATAAGGAAACTGAGAGATGAAAGAATGTCCTCATACCACAGTGAGTTGCAGCAGAGCCAGAAACAAAACCCTGATTTCATTAGTCCCACGTGAGAACTCTCAACTCTGTTTTTTCGGTAGAAAAGCAAAGCACTTAATAATGCCTTTAAACATGCATAATTAGATCATTCTGTCTCTACTTTGGTCTAAACACAGTTAGTCAGTTGAAGAAAAACTAACTAGAATTGTCATTGCCCACTTAAAGGGAGATGAGGTATATGCCATTAGCCAAATGACCCAGGAGCAGCTGGAAGCTCAGTCAGGAGAGAGCTTGCAATACATTTCAAGCAAAGCACTGCTTTCCTCAAAATTCATTTTCCCTGCAGACCACATTTCCTATAAGAAGTATACATTTGAGTATTTGTTTTAGAGAAAGAGCACAACTTCATTTCATCCTTCCTCCCTCTGTCTCTGTGTTTCTTTGGGGAAATGAAAAGGACTGTATTATTGAGCTCCTGGAATAGCTCCTTCCTCTTCCCCTCATGGTATTGTCTTCGCCTGTTTTCCTTGCCTGAAAAGGAAAGGTGCAACGAGGAATTAAAACTTCTCTGCTTCTATGAAGGCCTCGAAACTGTAGAATGTTGAAACTAATGGCTAAAATTGAAATACTCTTAAAACAGCACTCTTCACACTTCTGGATTCTTCACTGTGATAGGAGGGGAAGCTAATGTTCACAGTCACAGTTCACTTCCAGGAAACACACAAGATTTTTAAGGAAAACTTAAGAGCTTCATGAGTAATTTGCAATCACCACAGCTATTAGAGGCTGTTCACTAGAGGCTGTAGAATAGATGGACTAGAATTTGGTATTATGTGCACCCCACTTCTTCTATTAGGTGCTCACCCTTTTTCCTCCCACCCAAGGGAACATATTGAAATGCAAATGACTGAGAGCCATGTTATTATAGGGATTACCTTGAATGTGTTTTGCTTTGTTTTTTAAAAAGTAAACATTGACATATCTTAGCACTCTCTAAACTTTCCATTTTAATGCATCTCACAACCACTGGACATCCCATTTGTGCCCCAAACTACAGTTTCATTCGATGCAAAGAGGATTTATAGAGCAGGGTCAAGCACATACTTATTCATTTATTCAGCCACATATATGGAGCCCCTGCTGTGTGTTAAGTTCTGTGTTGGGGACTGTGAGATACTAAGGTGAGCAAAGGAAAGATCCTAAATCTCAAAGTTCGAGTGAGGGAGGTAAAGAAATCGGCAGATAATTATGGTGTGACAGAGTAAGAATGGCAGAGGTAGGTAGAAGGCTTATGGAATCACGCGAGACATTTGTCTTCTCTAGAACTTGGGGAATACTTGCAGCGCCGTCTTGACTTTTTGGAGGAAGCAATGGCTCTCAAGCCGCAAAGGATGGGTAATAAGTGGTCAGGTATAGTGGATGCTGTGGTGAACCATGTACATTCCTTTCAGGTCTGGGGCACTCTTTCAGAGCTGGGAATGTTGAAAGGAATCGCCTTCATCAGAAGACAGTTGCCTGGGTCAAGGTCGCGCCCTCTCATGGAAACACTGGCATCCCATGACTTGTTAATGGGGGATAATTAAAAGCCCAGCCCTCTGGCCTCAAGGCAAGAAAGCGCTAAAGGTCCAGCCTAGCTCCAGAGCTCCCCCTGCAATCCTCTGAGGCTTTTATTGTGCAGTTCTATTTCTCTCAGCCCAATCCTACTGTCTTAACTTCCCTGCAGGGGCACTTCCCAATAAACTTCCTCCTCACAACTCAGAATCTCTTTTCAGACAAGATGACTGAAGGTAATAAATGTAGAAGCAAGCAGAAGAAAGACATTTCTGGCAAAAAGAACAGATTAAGCAAAAGAAGAGTGTCCTGACCTTGTTAAATTAACATTTGTTAAGTAGAGGCTGAGCCACTGTTCGCTAAGAGAGCACAAGGAATTGAAACAGAGAAGATTATTACAGGTCCATGCTATGCCTCAGGGGCCACATGGGGAGGTCAAGGGAAGATGCAGGAGACTGGTCAATTCAAACCAAAGAGCAGCGGTTTTAGTAAGCTCTGAGCATAAGCGGAAGGCCCTGGGAAGTTGGGGAGACTGTTTACCACAAGGGAAGTCTTATTAGGCACTTACATTTACTTGTGATTCTGCGGGCTGTTATCTAGGGCACTTGTGTCAAGGGCTAATGTCAGCTTAGGGCCCCCCACGGGCCACTTGACAAAACAACTGGATGCCAGGCAGCAATTCCATGGAACAGCTTAGGCAGACTCTTACACAGAGAGACAAGAAACAGCATGGTGGGCTTCCCTGGTGGCGCAGTGGTTGAGAGTCCGCCTGCCGATGCAGGGGACACGGGTTCGTGCCCCGGTCCGGGAAGATCCCACATGCCGTGGAGCGGCTGGGCCCGTGAGCCATGGCCGCTGAGCCTGCGCGTCCGGAGCCTGTGCTCCGCAACGGGTGAGGCCACAACAGTGAGAGGCCCGCGTACCGCAAAAAAAAAAAAAAAGAAAAGAAAAGAAACAGCTTGGTGCGTGTGAGCACCTCAAAGATCTCTTGTGTTCTGGAGCTTGAACAGAAGATGAAGCTGGATGATGGAGTGGATTTTTCTGAGAAAATATTTTAAAGGAGCTCCAAAGGACCACTTCTAAATAAAGGCTGTGGGTGCAATTCCACTAGTTCATGGAATGCTGCCAGTCCTTGTTTTATAGCATTTTATTTGGATTGATAGAATGTGATGTGACCCAGGTGTCCTCCACAAAGTAGATTCATTCATAAGCAAACTGTCTCTAAAGTAGGTTTTATAAACTGGACAAATCATACTCCACAAAGCCTCTTCTTGGTTCTCACCATTATAATGCTTTTGAGATTCCAATTTAAGTAGCTACTATCATACATATGCAAATCATGTTAGATATTTGGCATACCTGAGGGGAAATGAATACTTAAAATACTAATTTTGGTAAGACTGTGGTCACTAGCAGATAATACTGCTGAGTTTTTAGGTGCCTGGAGTTCTCCTGGAATCCTCCTAACTAGCTTGTTTTTGCCACCTGTTTTCTGTATCAGATTTGATGTTCTGTGCAAAAGACATGGGCTATTTCTGGTAGGAATGAAATGACATAAATATTTTACAAAAATACCATGTAAACTTCATATCTTGTCATCTATATCATCAATTACATTGTCATCAAACACACCCACTTTACAAGAGGAAGAATTCACAGGGGTAAAAATGGAACTGGTCCTCCTAGCACAGAAAGTCCAGAAATACAGTTAGGTCAGGGCTTCACAAACACATTGTTGCCTGGTTAAATATCATCCTATCTTTGGCCCTTGCTCTTAAATATCAAGGTTCCTCAGAAACCCTGCAGGAATGAGAACACTGTGCAGTTTCAATTACTTTCAGATTTCCTATTTCCAACCTGCAAATGCCTTTTGGATGATGACTCTGACCCTTGGCTGGATGCTTCTGAGTTGACATGAATAAACAGGATACCATAACGGAGAACGACATTTAACTTCTCTCTGTCTCAGTTTCCTCAGTTGCAAAAGCAGAAAATAGTATTTGATGTGTGTGATAATACAGGTGAACCTGCTTGGAAAGGACGTGAGGTAGTCCACGAATGTCAGTGGTTCTATTCTGTGCTCAGTTAAATTGTCCCTGGTGTCCTCAAGTTACCTATGGCACAGTGCTCCTTGAGCCTGCCTCGGCAGAGCTGAAGATGTGAAATGAGAGGGAAAGCTTTTTCTGTTTGTTTCCTAGCAAAGCCGTAAATGTGTTACTGTAGTCTTTTGATGGACCTGATGTTGAATTCAGAGTTCATTCCCCCTACTTTTGCCTGTTGCCGGGCTGTGATAGTTTGTTGAGATTTTTGGGTCCTACTGCGTCATGTAAGAAAAAGCTCCTTGGACATTAGTGCGAACAAAGCAAGAAAATGGAGGCTCTTTTATATTTTGAGAAAACAAGTGTCACTTGAATTCAAGGTAGTGCTGTGGATATAAGAAGAGAAGTCTTCAGATGAAAGCATTCACTCAGAAAGACAGTGTCCTATTTCTGTTTAAAGCACCTCAGGTGACTTACCTGTCAAAATGATAAAGTTCTTTATTGCCTTCTAAGGGCACATATTTGAGTAAATCCAAATTGTTCCTTCAACTACTCATATTACAGCTGTAGTTTTGTATGATATTAAATGACCCAGAGGCTTTATTTTCACAGCGGAATACTTAATTAGAGCTTTTAAAAGATGCATTTTTACTCTTGACTGAGGAATATTCTGGAAGATGTTAACACTTTTTATTTCCAAAGTGCTATCCAGCCATTATCCTGCACTCATACTATCTATACAGATAGGCTTGATATTCTTGTCAGCAGCATCCAATCTATAGCCAAAGGACCACAAGGAGTTCAGTAATTTTTTAAAGGCAAGAGAATATAGTTTCAGAGTATTCTATCAGTCCTACATTTAGCCCGGTCCCCCATGGTGGATTCTGCCTTTTTCATGAAGAAACATCTGCCTGTTGGCTTCAGAGACATTTCAGGGCCTCCTTTCTTTGGGCAGCCTCATGACCCAGTTTCCAATAAGCATATTGCTATCACTGGTTGGGAGAGACTCTTTATTCAATAGTTGGCCCTCCATTTGCTCTGAAATCATTTGAAATTTAGCCTTTTTAGATGTTAGGTGAGAAATTTTGCATAATTAATACATTTAAGAACCATTTAGAGAGGACTTCAGGCATAGTTATGAAATGGAAATTATCACCGATCTAGACAGCAATTATAAATACTTAAAATATGTCCTAGGAAAAATAGAGGAGCAGAAAGGTGTATGAAAGGCCTGTGTTTTGATGAGTTCCATAAAAAGACACCGTGCTTTGGGTTTTGTTAGTTTTGTCAGGGAATTTACACTGTTCTGGGCACTTTACAATTACAAAATGCTTTATATAAATTGATTATATCATTTGTTCTTCACCACTCCTTGATATTTGGATTGTTTTTAAGATATGCACACTAGGACTTAGAGAGGTTATGCAACAGTGAGGTTAGGCTTTGCACTTGGACATACTTTGATTTGAATTCTAGATCTGTGCTCCTAATCTATGGACAAAACTGCCTCTAGGCTCAGCAGAGAGAAAGAGAAAGAAAAAGAAAGCTAATTCCTCTCTAGGGCGGGGTAGTAGAAGACGAATATTCTAAGTCTATCTAATGCAAACCTGTTGTATTACTAGTTCCCAAAGAAAAGGTTGGGTACTACAGAAAGGGTTAGAGTTAAACCAGATTCAAGATCTGTCCCATGGCTGATAATCAGGAGGATTTATTTTGTGAGTGTGGCTGGATATGACCGAGTGTGGGCTGTGCCCTTAAATTCAGTCCCTGGTTCACACGTACAGGTAAACTACATGCTCCATTCCTGTAGGGCTATCACATGATTCCCTGGGCGCGCAGGTTGAGAGACTTCAAGATGGGAGTTGTGTGTGTGCGTCTAGAGGCTTCACTTAGAGCTCTGTTGATCAGCAGCTTAGATGGGGCCCCACTGGCTCCTGACACTTGAAACAATAATGACTTGGTTCCTCCTCTAGATCCCACCCCATGGAGCAGTCTTTTTAGATATTTGTTTCTCTCTTTCTAGATGTTTCTCTCTTAGTACCTAAACCTGCCACAGAATTCAGCTTTGGCCGATGCTGCCCTGACTGCTTTCAGTTCTCAGCTGCTGGAGTGACACCTGTCTCCATCGGTTCCCTCTCCGTGGCCGTGTTTGGCTTTACCCTCACTCTGTGTACTCCCTGGCTGACCGCATCACTACCTCCCCTTTCCAGTCTAAAGGCCTCTGGAGTATTTTTGGAATATTTTTGTTTTCTGTTTTTCAGGAACAGCTCCTTGCTGCCCCCTTCTGGCTCAAATTATAATTAACCCTTCGGTTTGCAGACCGAGGGGTGGGAGTCACACACACCCAGGCATTTGTTAACTCCGGGCCAATCCCATGTTCTTGCTACTTGCAGGGAAGGCGAGATAATTCTCTCTTCTCTCTCTCTCCTACAACTCTCTCCAATTATTTTTTTTTTCTTGTTTTATTCTAATATTCTTTCACTAATAAGTGTTTTTTTCTGGGATTTATCCAATCACTAAAACTGGTTATGTACGCTTTTATCTTGATTCATAACAACGAACTGTATTTTCCCTTTTATTTTAAACATAAAATCTCTTTTCCTCATTAAGACAGTATGCATGCTCAATATTGAAAACGTGCAGAACACTGAAAGGCATAGAGAGAGCAAACATCACCTGTATTTCACCTAAAACAGATAGCAACCGTTAACATTATGGTGTATCCTGTACATGTTATTTACGTGGTTCCGTATGCGTGGTTCTGTAGCCTGCTCTTCCTTATAGTTAGATGACATTAGCTACTTTTGTCCTTTTAAATACTGACGGCCTCCTTTTGGAGGCGATCATACTCACAACTTTGTTGGGATCTCAGATCATCATAAGATCATAAGCATCTGCAAGATGGATTTTGGATATATGAACAGCCGCTTCTTCTGTATTCTCCCCACACTGTAGAGTGCTAGGCTCTTTATGCAGTGATGATCAATAAATGTGGTCGACTGGCTGTTCTGAGTTCATGACGTGCTTTCCAAAATGGCAATAAAAGTGGTAATGAAATGTTAAGTTATTCTCAGCTACTAAATTCCTAGTACCAGGACGTCATAAATTGTCTTTCTGAGGATCAAAACTATTTGACCATAAATTTCATCTAAGTCACAATAACCTCTGAATTTCTTTCCAGCCCTTTTTATCCCATATGTTTCCAAAGTATCTGCATCATGACTGAATTACCTTGCCACCAATTAGAACATAAGAGAAAAATATGATATATGTAAAGGTGGTTTTGACAAGTAACCAAATTTGGAAGAATAATTCTGTTATAAAGGGCATGTGGGGGAGCATTTCACCCCAAATACCCTTATTGTCAATACTTAAGCTCTCCATCTTCCCGTGTCTCTGGCCATAGTGAAGTCAATTCATATGCACACTTTTCGGTGAGCTAGAAAGCAACAGATAGGCTCAGAGTCAAGGCACCAAGGCAGCATCACTCAAAATCACCAGCCCTGATGCTATACTACTGCTTGCTAATGCTTCTATCTTATAGAAGCTGGTGAGGTTAGGCGTCTCCGGTGGAATAATATCCCAAGCCTGAAGGAGAATCTGTGGACAGGTCTGTTTTTAGCCATGCAAGGGTCAGCCTTGAGGTGGGGTGGATCCCTCTATTCCCCTTCTCTCTTAATGGTTAAAAATAAGAAAAATGTTACAAAATTGACTAGATTGAAGAAAACACTTAACTTACATGAACTTGTTCACATTTAGCGAAGAAAAGAGTAGGGAACATAAACGTGCTTTTTTTCCCACTAATTAACTTTATGCTTTAGAGCAGTTTTAGCTTCACGGCAAAAACGAGCTGAAAGTACAGAGAGTTCCCCAAATGTTCCTGCCCTCCCACATGCACAGCCTGCCCCACTGTTAACATGCCACACGAGAGGAGTGCATTGTTACAATGGCAGAACACATGGTTGTCACCCAAAGTCCTTGGTTTCTATTACGGTTCACTCTAGGTGTGGTATATCGTATGAAGCTGGACAAATTTAAGATGAAACGTACCCACTATTTTAGTATTCTAGAGAATAGATTGTCCTAGAAATCCTCCATGCTTCACATAGTCATCCCTCCTTCTTCCCCAACCCTTGTCAAGCACTAATCAGTTTAGTGTCTCCACAGGTTTTCCTATTCCAGAATGTTGGAATCATACAGTATGTAGCCTTTTCAGATTGGCTTCTTTCACTGAGTAATAAGCATTTAAGTTTCCTTCATGTCTTTTCATGACTTGATAGCTCGTTAATTTTTAGTGCTGAATAATATTCCATTGCCTGGATGTACCACAGTTTATCGATTCATCTACTGAAAGACATCTTTCCTGGCTGTTTCTAAGTTTTGGCAATTACAAACAAAGTTGCTCTAAGTTTTATGTGGACGTAAGTTTTCAGCTCTTTGGGGTAAACCAAGGAGTGTGATTGCTGGATTGTGTGGTAAGAGTATATCTATTTTTGTCTTCCCAAGTGGCTGTGCAATTTTGCATTCTCACCAGTAGTGAATGAGAGTTCCTGTTGCTGTATGTCCTTGCCAGCATTTGATGCTGTCAGTACTTTGGATTTTGGCCCTTCTAATAGGTGTGGAGTAGTATCTCACTGTTAATTTGCTAATGACATATGATGTTTAACATATTTTCATGTGCTTACTTGCGATCTGTATACCTTCTTTGATGAGGTGTCTGTTGAGGTATCTTGCTCATTTTTAATTGGGTTGTTTGGTTTCTTATTGTTGACTTTTAAGAGTTCTTTATATATTCTGGATAATAGTTCTTTACAAGATGTATTCTTTGCAAATCTTTTCTCCCAGCTTGTGGCTTGTCTTCTCATTCTCCTGAAGAACATGCCTTGAAAAAACAGCTTTCTTTCCACTTTTTGCCCTATGGGTGACCAGTGCAGAGTTCTTCTTAACATATTTAGAAAATAATTGTTTAACCAGAGAAATTGAATAAAATTATGTTTGCCTGACTATTCTTGGTTTCAATTTATGAAACTTAAAATGCCCAATGATCCATGAATGCTCAAGAGCTAGCCCTTCTATAAATGTTAAGTGGTGGGGTGGGGGGCCTTCAAGATGGTGGAGGAGTAAGACGTGGAGATCACCTTACTCCCCACAAATACATCAAAAATACATCTACATGTGTAACAACTCCTACAGAACACCTACTGAATGCTGGCAGAAGACCTCAGACTTCCCAAAAGGCAAGAAACTCCTCCCGTACCTGGGTAGGGCAAAAGAAAAAAGGAAAAACAGAGACAAAAGAATAGGGATGGGACCTGAACCTCTGGGAGGGAGCTGTGAAGGAAGAAAAGTTTCCACACACTAGGAAGCCCCTTCACTGGCAGAGACGGGGGGTGGGGGAGGGGAGAAGCTTTGGAGCCAGGGAGGAGAGCACAGCAACAGAGGTGCGGAGGGCAAAGCGGAGAGATTTCCGCACAGACATTCACTGCTGACCAGCCCTCACCAGCCTGAGATGCTTGTCTGCTCACCCGCCGGGGTGGGTGGGGGCTGGGAGCCGAGGCTTGGGCTTCGGAGTTCAGATCCCAGGGAGAGGACTGGGGTTGGCTCCGTGAACACAGCCTGAAGGGGGCTAGTGTGCCACAGCTAGCCGGGAGGGAGTCCGGGAAGAAGTCTGGACCTGCCTAAGAGGGAAGAGAGCATTGTTTCCGGCTGCACGAGAAAAGGGGATTCCTTCCCTGTCTGTCCACAGAAGGCAATGCACCACCTAAACGAGCTCCGGAGAGAGGCACAAGCCGCGGCTCACAGCTCAGACACCAGAGATGGGCATGAAACGCCAACACTGCTGCTGCAGCCGCAAAGAATACTATGTGCAAACACAGGTCACTCTCCACATTTCCCTGGGAGCCTGTGCAGCCCGCCACTGCCAGAGTCCCATGATCCAGGGACAACTTCGCTGAGAGAACACACTGTGCACCTCAGGCTGTTGCAACACCAGGCCGGCCTCTGCCACTGCAGGCTTACCCCGCATTCTGTACCCCTCCCTCTCCCTGGCCTGAGTGAGCCAGTGCCCCTTAATCAGCTGCTGCTTTAACCCCATACAGTCTGGGTGGGAACAGAAGCCTGAGGGCAACCTACACACAGGGGTGGGGACAAAACCAAAGGTGAACCCCAGGAGCTGTGTGAACAAACAAGAGAAAGGGAAATTTCTCAGTGCAACCTCAGGAGCAGCGGCTTAAATCCCCATAATCAATTTGAGGTACCTTGCATCTGTGGAATACCTGAATAGACAACAAATCAACCCAAAATGAGGCAGTGGACTTTGGGAGAAGATGAAGTCTTGAGGTTGCTGTCTGTGACTGACTTGTTTCTGATTTTTATGTTTATTGTAGATTAGTTCCTAGCGCTTCTTATCATTGGTGGATTTGCTTATTGGTTTGGTTGCTCTCTTCTTTTTTTTAATTACTCTTTTATTTTAATAACTTTTTAATTCTTTTCTTTTCTTTCTTTCTTTACTTTTCTTTCTTCTTTACTCCCTTTTCTTCTGAGCCACATGGATGACAGCGTCTTGATGCTCTGGGCTGGTGTCAGCCCTGAGCCTCTGAGGTGGGAGAGCCAAGTTCAGGACATTGGACCACCAGAGACCTCCCAGCCCCATGTAGTATCAGTCGGCGAGAGGTCTCCCAGAGATCTCCGTCTTAACACTAAGACTGAGCTCCACCCAATGGCCAGAAAGCTCCACTGCCAGACACCTCATGCCAAACAACTAGCAGGACAGGAACACAACCCCACCCATTAGCAGAGAGGCTGCCTAAAATATTACTAAATTCACAGACAGCCCAAAACACACCACCAGATGCAGCGCTTCACACCAGAAAGACAAGATCCAGCCCCACCCACCAGAAAACAGGCACCAGTCCCCTCCACCAGACACCCTACACAGCCACTGAACCAACCTTACCCACTGGGGGCAGACACCAAAAATAATGGGAACTACGAACCTGGAGCCTGCATAAAGGAGACTCCAAACACATTAAGTTAAGCAAAATGGGAAGACAGAGAAATATGCAGCAGAAGCAAGGTAAAAACCCACCAGACCAAACAATTGAAGAGGAAATAGGCAGTCTACCTGAAAAACAATTCAGAGTAATGGTAGTAAAGATGATCCAAAGTCTTGGAAAGAGAAAGGAGAAAATACAAGAAACATTTAATAAGGACCTAGAAGAACTAAAGAGCAAACAAACAAAGATGAACAACACAATAATGAAATTGAAAACTCTCTAGAAGGAATCAATAGCCTAATAACTGAGGCAGAAGAATGGATAAGTGACTTGGAAAATAAAATGGTGGAGATAACTACCATAGAGCAGAATAAAGAAAAAGGAATGGAAAGAATTGAGAACAGTCTCAGAGACCTCTGGGACAACAATAAACACACCAACATTCAAATTATAGGGGTCCCAGAAGAAGAAGAGAAAAAGAAATCCTCTGAGAAAATATTTGAAGAGATTATAGTTGAAAACTTCCCTAATATGGGAAAGGAAAGAGTCAATAAAGTCCAGGAAGCACAGAGAGTCCCATACAGGAGAAACCCAAGGAGAAGCATGCCAAGACACATACTAATCAAATTATCAAAAATTAACTACAAAGAAAAAATATTAAATCAGCAAGGGATAAGTAACTATTAACATACAAGGGAATTCCCATATAGTGAACAGCTGATCTCTCAGCAGAAACTCTGCAAGCCAGAAGGGAAGGGCAGGACATATTTAAAGTTATGGAAGGGAAAAACCTACAACCAAGATTACTCTACCCAGCAAGGATCTCATTCATATTTGACAGAGAAACTAAAACCTTTACAGACAAGCAAAAAATAACAGTTCAGCACCACCAAACCACCTTTACAACAAATGATAAAGGAACTTCTCTAAGTGGGAAACAGAAGAGAAGGAAAAGACCTACAAATACAAACCCAAAACAATTAAGAAAATGGTAATAGGAACATACATATCGATAACTACCTTAGATGTAAGTGGATTAAATGCTCCAACCAAAAGACATAGACTGGATGAATGGATACAAAAACAAGACGTGTATCTATGCTGTCTACAAGAGACCCACTTCAGACCTAAGGACACATACAGACTGAAAGTGTGCGGATGGAAAATGATATTCGATGAAAATGGAAATCACAAGAAAGCTGGAGTAGCAATTCTCATATCAGACAAAATAGACTTTAAAATAAAGACTACTACAAGGGACAAAGAAGGACACTACATAATGATCAAGAGATCAGTCCAAACAGAAGATATAACAATTGTAAGTATTTATACACCCAACATAGGAGCACCTCAGTACATAAGGCAAATGCTAACAGCCATAAAAGGGGAAATGGACAGGAATACAATCATAGTAGGGGATTTCAACACCACACTTTCACCAATGGACAGATCATCCAAAATGAAAATAAATAAGGAAACACAGCTTTAAATGATGCATTAAACAAGATGGACTTAATTGATATTTATAGGACATTCCACCCAAAAACAACAGACTACACTTTCTTCTCAAGTGTTCATGGAACACTCTCCAGGGTAGATCATCTTGAGTCACAAATCAAGCCTTGATAAATCTAAGCAAATTGAAATCTTATCAAGTATCTTTTCCGACCACAACACTATGAGACTAGACATCAATCACAGGAAAAAAACTGTAAAAAATACAAACACACGGAGGCTAAACAATACAGTACTAGATAACCAAGAGATCACTGAAGAAATCAAAGATGAAATTAAAAAATACCTAAAAACAAACGACAATGAAAACACTATGACCCAAAACCTATGGGGTGCAGCAAAAGCAGTTCTAAGAGGTAAGTTTATAGCAATAAAATGCTACCTCAAGAAACAAGAAAAATCTCAAATAAACCACCTAACCTTACACCTAAAGCAACTGGGGAAGGAAGAACAAAAAGCCCCAAAGATAGCAGAAGGAAAGACATCATAAAGATCAGAGCAGAAATAAATGAAAAAGAAATGAAGCAAATAATAGCAAAGGTCAATAAATCTAAAAGCTGGTTCTCTGAGAAGATAAACAAAATTGATAAACCATTAGCCAGACTCATCAAGAAAAAAAGGGAGAAGACTCAATTCAACAGAATTTGAAATGAAAAAGGAGAAGGAACAACTGACACTCCAGAAATACAAAGGCTCATGAGAGATTACTATAAGCAACTCTATGCCAATAAAATGGACAACCTGGAAGAAATGGGCAAATTCTTAGAAAAGTGCAACCTTCAGGGACTGAACCAGGAAGAAATAGAAAATATAAACAGACCAATCACAAGCACTGAAATTGAAACTGTGATTAAAAATCTTCCAACAAACAAAAGCCCAGGACCAGATGGTTTCACAGGCGATTTCTATCAAACATTTAGAGACGAGCTAACACCTATTGTTCTCAAACTCTTCCAAAATATAGCAGAGGGAGGAAAACTCCCAAACTCATTCTATGAGGCCAACATCACCCTGAAACAAAACCAAACATGTAAAAAAGAAAGAAAACTACAGGCCAATATCATTGATGAATAAAGATGCAAAAATCGTCCACAAAATACTAGCAAACAGAATCCAACAGCACATTACAAGGATCATGCACAATGATCAAGTGGGGTTTATCCCAGGAATGCAAGGGTTCTTCAATATATGCAAATCAATGAATGTGATAAACCATATTAACAAATTGAAGGATAAACACCATATGATAATCTCGATAGATGCAGAAAAACCTTTTGAAAAAATTCAACAACGTTTTATGATAAAAAACTCTCCAGAAAGTAGGCATAGAGGGAACTTACCGCAACATAATAACGGCCATATATGACAAACCCACAGCCAACATCGTTCTCAGTGGTGAAAAACTGAAACCATTTCCTCTAAGATCAGGAACAAGGCAAGGCTGCCCACTCTTACATCTATTATTCAACACAGTTTTGGAAGTTTTAGCCATGGCACTCAGAGAAGAAAAAGAAATAAAAGGAATCCAAATCGGAAAAGAAGTAAAACTGTCACTGTGTGCAGATGACATACTATACATAGAGAATCCTAAAGATGCCACCAGAAAAGTACTAGAGCTAATCAATGAATTTGGTAAAGTAGCAGGATACAAAATTAATGCACAGATATCTCTTGCATTCCTATACACTAATGATGAAAAATCTGAAACAGAAATTAAGGAAACACTCCCATTTACCATTGCAACAAAAAGAATAAAATATCTAGGAATAAACCTACTTAAGGAGACAAAAGACCTGTATGCGGAAAACTATATGACAGTGATGAAACAAATTAAAGATGATACAAACAGATGGAGAGATATACCATGTTCTTGGATTGGAAGAATCAACATTGTGAAAATGACTACACTACCCAAAGCAATCTACACATTCAGTGCAATCCCTGTCAAACTACCACTGGCATTTTTCACAGAACTAGAACAAAAAATTTCACAATTTGCATGGAAACACAAAATGCCCCAAATAGCCAAAGCAATCTTGAGAAAGAAAAATGGAGCTGGAGGAATCAGGCTCCCTGACTTCAGACACTACTACAAAGCTACAGTACTCAAGACCATATGGTGCTGGCACAAAAACAGAAAGATAGATCAATGGAACAGGATAGAAAGCCCAGAGATAAACCCATGCACATATGGTCACCTAATCTTTGATAAAGGGGACAAGAATATCAATGGAGAAGACAACCTCTTCAATAAATGGAGGTGGGAAAACTGGGCAGCTATATGTAAAAGTATGAAATTGGAACACTCCCTAACACCATACACAAAAAGTGAACTCAAGATGGATTAAAGACCTACATGTAAGACCAGATACTATAAAACTCTTAGAGGAAAACATAGGCAGAACATTCTATGACAGAAATCACCACAAGATCCTTTTTGACCCACCTTCTAGAGAAATGGAAATAAAAACAAAAATAAACAAATGGGATCTAATGAAACTTAAAAGCTTATGCACAGCAAAGGAGACCATAAATAAGACGAAAAGACAACCCTAGAATGGGAGAAAATATTTGCAACTGACAAAGGATTAATCTCCAAAATATACAAGCAGCTCATGCAGCTCAATATCAAAAAAACAAACAACCCAATCCAAAAATGAGCAGAAGACCTAAATAGACATTTCTCCAAAGAAGATATACAGATTGCCAAAAAGTAATGAAAGGATGCTCAACATCGCTAATCATTAGAGAAATCCAAATCAAAACTGCAGTGAAGTATCACCTCACACCAGTCAGAATGGCCATCATCAAAAAATCTACAAACAATACATCCTGGAGGGCGTGTGGAGAATAGGGAACTCTCTTGCACTGTGCTGGGAATGCAAATTGATGCAACCACTATGGAGAACAGTATGGAGGTTCCTTAAAAAACTAAAAATAGAACTACCATATGACCCAGCAATCCCACTACTGGGCATATACCCCGAGAAAACCATAATTCCAAAAGAGTCATGTGCCACAATGTTCATTGTAGCACTGTTTACAATAGCCAGGACATGGAAGCAACCTAGGTGTCCACTGACATATGAACGGATAAAGAAGATGTGGCACATATATACAATGGGATTTTACTCAGCCATAAAAGGAAACAAAATTGAGTTATTTGTAGTGAGGTGGATGGACCTAGAGTCTGTCATACAGAGTGAAATAGGTCAGACCGAGAAAAACAAATACCGTATGCTAACACATATATATGGAACCAATAAAAGGTTCAGATGAGCCTAGGGACAGGACAGGAATAAAGACGCAGACGTAGAGAATGGACTTGAGGACACGGTGAGGGGAAAGGGTAAGCTGGGACGATGTGAGAGTGGCACTGATATATATACACTACCAAATTTAAAGTAGATCACTAGTGGGAAGCAGCCGCGTAGGACAGGGAGATCAGCTTTGTGACCACGTAGAGGGGTGGGATAGGGAGGGTGGGAGGGAGACACAAGAGTGTGGGGATATGGGGATATATGTATGCATATAGCTGATTCAGTTTGTTGTACAGCAGCAACTAACACAACATTGTAAAGCATTTATATTCCAAAAACAAGTTTTAAAAAATTAAAAAAAAATAAATGTTAAGTGGCTGTGACCTTGCAAGAAAGAAAATAGCAAAGAGATTTCTTAACATTATGTCTAATGTTCCTGCATGCATTTCTTTTCTGGCATATTATTTCCTATTCAGAAATATTTCTGTCCAAGGAGATCCAAGACTACTTTTTTTTTTTTTTATCCCTGAGAGAACTGCAATGACCAAGCCCATGAAACTGAGATTAAAGATCAAAAAGTGGTATTATATTTTCAGTTCTCAAACTAACATTCTCAAACATGTTACAAACACTGGTGAGAAAATATTTTATGTGGTATTCTCCTTAGGGCAAAACATTAAAAAGGAAATGTTTGTTTTCTGTTTTTATTCTGGTACCATATAAAATATTCTCAAAAAAGAAATAGCTTTACAAATCCCTTTTAAAATGCTGTTTGTGCTTTAGATATTTTCTCGATGTAGCTGAAATTTATTTTCAGTGTTTGAATTCCAGGTAATTTTTTGTTTATTCTCTACTTGGTCGTGATAGAGAATGATAAGGATGATAAGGTTAGAATTTTATAAAGCTACGTGTGAAATTTAATTACAGATATTGAGTACATTGGGTGGTTAGGTAATCTCCCCTTTTCACCTTTATTGTATAGGTGTGCTTATAATTTCAGAAGTGTTCAGACAACAGTTTTAGATGAAATCAATCAGATACTTACACAGAGTTAGATTATTTTCATAATTACACACACACACACAAACTTTTCTTTTTGATTGCTCAGTGTTCTATCTTGATGCGCGCAAGTATAGTCTCTCTCTCTCCCTCCCTCAACACTTCCCCTCTTCTCCTGATACCCCTGCCCTTTGAAACGTAAATGTAGACACTAAGAACTTCACAATAAAAGATACTAGAGAAACATGACCTCTCTCAGCAAACATAACACTCAATAAGAGAGCTGTCTATATTTCCATTTCATCTTTTATATGATAAACACAACAATTATTTACTCTCTCCATAGAGAAAGACATGGTAGCAGTTAACAGGCTAATAATGGAAGTGGACTTTGTGCTTCTCCTAAGGAGAGTGTTAGATAGGTTCAGAACCTTTCAGGATTATGATAATTTGAGAAGAGCTACTCTCACTAACTGCTTTAAGGGTGTGTTAGAACTAGTACTTCAAGCTCTTCAACCTGTCAATAGCCAATTAGATGTGCTACAAAATAGCTCTCCTCTGCAACTGGTGTCTTCAGTGTGTTTAAATTGGGTGAAGTCACAGTTATTAGCCTGATAAGCCATGATGTCACCGACTTTGGGCTGCATTTCTCCCTATTAAACATGGCTGCACAGGAGAATAATTTTGGACTACTGCGTCAGATGTTGCTGCATTTTGCAGATCTGGCTAACATGGAAGCCTCCTCTCTATTGAACTTGGGATCTCTGCACTGGAATAAATTCTCAGAAATCATTAATAAAGTAATTAAAAAATGCTCCTGCCATTTCCGTGAGCTCAGAGTACAGCAGTTACAGTAATTACTGTTAGTGGTATGCAATATACCCAGGACCTATTAAGGAGATTTTTATGGGCCTCTTTTTTGCAATCTTTGCACCTAAAAGGTTGTAAAGGAAAAAGGGTGCTAAGGATGGCAAGCCTCAGCACTGCTATCACCTTACTGTTTATGATGTTTATAAGAACACTTAGAAACTCTGGTCTTTTCTCATTTACACAGACTCCTCCCAGGCCATTGATAGAGTTGCCACATTTAGGCAGTTTGCATAGTTTAATTAGGGTTCCCTTAAAATTTCCTTGGAGGGCAAACTACTACTCCTACGGTGGGTAAGACAATTACCAAGACTCATCATCTGCCATCTGTGATGGCTGCCAGTAGGCCAGTAGAAAGTCATTTTCTTGGAATATCCATAGTCATTTATGTCTGAGGCCCTTAGAGAATTGATTTTCCCATAGGGCCCTTCTAAGGAAGCAGCATCTGGCTCTGGTCTTTTGCTTCCTATTTGAATGCGGCCAAGAAGCAGGATAATCCCTCCGTGAGAACTCTCTATATAAGGATTCTGTTCAGGCTCTCTAGCAGTCCTGAGGCTGTCTAGAGGAACAGATTGGAGTTTTCATCTCATGGCTGCATAGTCAGTCATTTTTTCACAGTCTCTGCAGGCAGGTGGACGTATTCTCCCTCCCCAGCTCCCTTTGTCGCTCCCTCCCTCCCTCTTCCCTTCCTCTTACTTCCTTCTTTGTTTTTCCTTCCTTCCTTCCTTTGTCTATTACATTTATTTATATGTAGCTCTTTTCTGGGCATGGAGCCTGGGTTCCATCTCCCTATCTTCTGTTTGGAGGTGGGCATTTCATCCAGAAATGATTAAACCTTCTGTGGGTTCTTTAGATATCAACACAGAGAGAGCACTGGAGTCTTAGGAACGTAAGGCCAGCAATGACCACTGTAAAAACAGGTTTCCCATTAAGTCTTGTTTACCCAAGGAAAGGCAGGGTTGTCTCTTCGGCAGAATTAGTGGCAGGGCAGAGAGGAGGCATTAACATAAGGAGGAGGGAAGAGTGAAGAGTGTTCATTTCAAGTCAGTGAGTAGCCTCTTTGCTTATAGAGAAGCAAATGGAAGAGCCAGCTTAGAGACAATCTCATTCAGTTTTGAAATCTGTAAACAAGTTGAATTATTTTCATCTTATAGACATCTGTAGCAGTGCTAGAATCGTGCTAGAATAATAAGAGATTTCGAAATATTGCCTTTTCTGAATAGTCAAAGTTACCTAGATTCCCTCCAGAATAAAAATTTTCTATATGTGAGAGTAAGTGGAGCGATTAAGAACACAGACTTGGAAGCCAGGTTACCTGGGTTCACATTTTGGCTCTGTATTGTGACCTTCGTAACATGCCTATGGCTCAGTTTCCTAGTATGTATAATGGAGTTAAAAACAGCATCTACCTCACAAAATTGTTACAGGGATTAAAAGAGCAAATATTTATAAGGCAATTAGAATAGTATCTGCCATATAGCAAGCAACTTAAAAGTGTTTTCTCAGTGAATAGAATGTCCAGTGTCTCCAAGAAGATGGAAAATTTAACATTAATAGGAAAAGGAGTAGTGGCAGTGAAAGAAGCTTATACAGCATTATGTCAATGGAAGATAACATTGCTGTGATTTACTTTCCATGAAAAGAGTTTATATATGCATTTGGTGGATGGCCTATAAATTTTATTGAGTGATTGAGCACTCTGCTCAGTATTTGGTCCACATTGCTATTTTTCATATAGATTCTATTTTGCTAAACCTTTTCATTAGATTTGAACAAAATTATGGTCACAGTGGTTCCCAGGATCATTCAACATGGATTCTTGCTATAGGAAGCACTTAGATAAAGGCATTAAATTATCATTTATTGATAAGAAGCTAGACTTGGTGAATTAATTTTTTTATTTATACATTAACCTTTAATAGTCATTTAACTTCAGAAATAGTCATAGACCTATGATCTTTCAATATCTTCCGGTTAAGATGTTCTGAAATCAATCTTTTCATTTCCAGAAGTAAATCTAATTTGATTATGTCATTTCCCTGATTAGATGTGTTTAGTGTCTCTCCGTCATCCACACAAGATGCAATACAAGTGCCTTAGTTGACATGCACGGCCTTTCATGATCTGGCCCTAACTTTTTGGTCTGATCTCATATCACTGCTTCCCTTTCCCCTCACTTTAGCTCTAGAAATAAAACATACCAGGGGTTTATAGCTTTCACCTTTGCACCCGACAAAAGCTGTTCTCAGTGCCTGTAATATCCTTTCTGACTCCTCACTGTGCACTTTCTACCTCTCCTTTTAGCCCATGTTGAACTGACTCAGCTCTGTCTAACCAAACTTCTAGGATATACAAACTCTCTTCTCCATGTTGTCACTGTAACAAAAATAAGCCAACCCTATACAGGGCCTACAGTGTGTGAGACTCTATTCTAGTTACTTTTAAGGCAAATGTTCCCCCATTTTACAGACTAGGAAACTGAGTCACCAAATGGTTAAATAAGTTTCCCAAGGTCATACTGTTGGTTAATTACAAAGTGAGAATGACAGAACCCTGCAGCTTATACATTTTTATATTTTTCACTTATCAGATCTTTGTAAATATATATATATTATAAACATACGCACACTCGTATATGGCTCTTTGATCTAGTAAGAGTCTCCACAACCTAAGAGCCGTGACATCATAGATGCTCCAAGATATTTGCAAGGTGATTGCTCATTCATTTAAAATATTTCAAAATTAGTAAGTGCAATTTTTTCTTTTTTTTTTTGCGGTACGCGGGCCTCTCACTGTTGTGGCCTCTTCCGTTGTGGAGCACAGGCTCCGGACGCGCAGGCTCAGCGGCCATGGCTCACGGGCCCAGCCGCTCCGCGGCATGTGGGGTCCTCCCGGACCGGGGCATGAACCCGTGTCCCCTGCATCGGCAGGCGGACTCTCAACCACTGCGCCACCAGGGAAGCCCAGTGCAATTTTTTTTTTACCTAGAGACTTCTCTTTTTCTTACCCTTTTCTGTATTTTTTAAATTGAAGTATAGTTGACTTACAATATTATATTAGTTTCAAGAGTGTAAGTTAGCAAGTACAATTATTGAATCCAAAGAAACTCATATGATTTCTCAAATCACCATTGCTCTTTTCCATCTTCTATATTTTCAGATTAATAAAAACCACAGCAATGATCTTGCCCTGTTTTCTTTTTAATATATGTGAAACTTTGCAATTAAAGTACTGACTGGCCTCCTCTTGTGTCTTTTAACTTGACATCACCAACCACTTGCTAGTTTGGCCATCTTTTCATTCTGACTGCAATAGTTCAAACAGCTAATGTGCATGTGATTATAACACATCTCCTCAATCTCACAGACATAACTAGCTCTGTTTTTAAAGTTTCTAGCCAAAGGGAGAAGAATTGAAATAAGAACAAAACCACAGATTTTGCCATACTCTAAAATAATATTTTAATAACATAGTACCAAGATGTTCTTGTTTTGAAATAACAGTTAAATTATTCATTTTCCAGTAAGTAGGGAATTGTAGGGGGGATGAACTGGTTACTTTGCTCCAGTCTTAATTCCCACATTTCTGTATTACGTTTTCCTGTAGATCTGACTGGTTTTCTCTCAGACATTTAATGGTTTACTCCATGGTCCTCTGAAGAAATATCACAAGCCCTTACCTTATTACCCCTTTCTTTAACAATATAGCAATTTAGCAGGGATCATATAGAAAACATGACAATATCTTTGTAAAGATAAAAAGCATCTGTTGTCATCTCCATATTGACAAAAAACCTAGTCAACTCACTTTAAATGTGGGTCAGACTGATTGGTTACTGACATGAGACCACTTAAATTGATCTATTTTTATGTTTAAGTTCATGCTGTACTTTTCACCCAGTCGTTTTGGTCCCAAGGAAATACAACTTTGAGGCAACTGGATAAATTAGGCGTGGTCAAATTTTTGCTTGTTTTAAATATTTCTTGTCTCCTTTTAACAACAACCATGGGAATATAACTTGGAAATTCACCATTGGAAGTCTGGGTTTTTAAATTAGAATGGTGGAATCTTTCTTTCTAACTGAATTTGACGTGCATGTGCATGTGTGTGGGGGGCAGAATGCATTGCTAGAATGACCTTGTGCCCTCACCAGTCTGGAGTTTGATCTTTACTTCTTACCCCCATTTTGCTTCTCTAGAAATGTTTCCTATGTAATTTCCTATTGCATCAACACAGTTGTTTTCCCATTCTAAGTTCTGTTGAGTCTCACAGATCTAGCTCTGAAGATTTCAAATTTCATACTCCTTGCAAAAAATATTTTCTCTCATAATCATTATTACCACTCCCCCAGGAATAATTATTTTTAAAAAATGGAATGTCCCTAATAGGCAAATGCAAGTCCATAAAACAAGACTATGAACATTAAAAAGCATGCAACTTTGGCTTATGATTTCTGTCAGCTGAATCAACCTACAAATTTTATTTAAATGGTAAACAGTAGGAAACAGAATAAGGTAGCCAGTATCATATGAATATAAAGAAAGCAAATCATATTGTTTGTTTTGTCACATTTTCTGCAATGTGTTGCTTAGAATGGTAGAATTTTCTGCAAATTTTTGACACAGCACGTAAGTATAATAATATCCATTTCTAGCACTGTCAGAATGAATTCCAGTTGATAAGCTCAGTTCTTATCTATATGTTGGAAACCAGGTTTATGAACGCAGATAATGTCTCTCTGCTCCCCTCCTACCTTACTTCCTACCAAAAACTAAGCAGCTAATTTGCTGTTTTAAACTTAAAAACAAAAATTCCTACCTGCTTATGTGTTACAACCCTGCTTCTCAATTTGGTGGATTTTGTCTCTAACACACCTAAATGAATTTCTTATTTCTCCCTTCTTCTCCTCCAAAGCAAGCTCACTCTCTCTGCCTTTGAGACCCTGGATCAAAGGAGCTCAAAGGAGACACTCATAAAGATCCTAGATTACTGTTATCCATCCATTCTATTAAAAACATCTTGGGCTTTCCTGGTGGCGCAGTGGTTGAGAGTACGCCTGCCGATGCAGGGGACACGGGTTTGTGCCCCGATCCGGGAAGATCCCACATGCCGCGGAGCGGCTGGGCCCGTGAGCCATGGCCGTTGAGCCTGCGCATCTGGAGCCTGTGCTCTGCAGCGGGAGAGGCCACAACACAACAGTGAGAGGCCCATGTACCGCAAAAAAAAAAAAAAAAAAAAAAAAAAAAATCTTAAAATACATTTTACAGTCGTTATAATAACATAAAGTTAACAGTATGTTATTTTTTTGTATGGGTATATTTATGTTCACATAGTGTCTGATGTTACCTTATATTAATTTTTCTCTTTGGGTAATCACAGAATGCCTATAAATTTGAGGAATCAGGTAGTTCCTACAATTCTACAAACTCTAGAATTGTTGCTGGGCCCTGCCTTGTCACCTCTCTTAGTCCACAGGTTGGGAAGGTAAGAGAGTGATAAAAGTATCTTAAACTCCCTCATCCTAACTACTTTTATTTTCCTTAGAGTGGGGTGAAGACTTAAGCCGATAATAAGTCATTAATTAACTTGCTAACAGAAGAGGGTCTGGGGAGGTATGCTCTCTGATGCCAAATATTCTTCTTCCTTTGTTCAATATTTAACGTTCCCAGAGAGAGGCTGCAGGGCTATGAACATGTCAAGTTCATTGGACGTTTCTTAGCAGCTTTGCCCAGGGTGGCCTTTGCCCCATCCAGTCTAATTCTCTTTCCCTAAGGGCACAATTTGAATCAACATTCCTCACTTGTTGAAGACTCCAAGAAGTTATGCGACCACTTAATCTTTTTACAGATCAAAATGTGTGAAGTTTTAATCTGCATAGCTCTAAAGTCTACAAGACATTTCCTGGTTTATGGAAATTTCATATCAGATGGGTAGGCTTAGCTTGATATGTTAAATATGTTAAATTGATTTTCTTAAGAACCTCAGTGCATGTGAGAAAATCTAGAAGAGAAGAGCTATAGAAACTTCCCATGGAACCATAAAACCGTCATGATGATTCATCAATAAACAGTGTGGGCAAATGTTTAGACCGATTATGTTGTAGAAATCTTGGTTCCAAGGCTTTGGGTTAGACTGCAAGAACTATTCATTGATTCTGATGACTGATTTAGAAATAGGGTTCATGGATTTTGGAAGAAATATGAGAAAGTAAATGGAGAATAAGACCTTATAACTTGTTTGAAGGAAATAGTTAATCAGGCCCAAAAGCTGTACAACAAAGAAAATCATAAACAGTCAGGGAAAGAAACAATGCAAAGCATTTCAGTGACAAAGTAGCATGAAGAAATTAGAGGATGCATGTAGGAAAACCTCATTGGGATGAAAAGGCAACATGGGAAAATTAAATGAATGACAAATTAAGGAAGTAATAAAAAAATACCACAAAAATATAGTATTAAGAAACCCTCCAAGAGAAGATAGGCATTAAAGGAAAGCATGTTTGTAGACGGACTGGAAAGTATTCATTCACACACTGCGTTTAGCTATCACCTCCTATTCAACTGGTCCCAACCCAAGTTGAGTGTTTATTATAGTCAAGTTCCGAGCAATTAGATTTAATTTGAACTTTACAGACATTAATGTACTCAGATAAAAGATGAGATGCTATGCTCAGGTCAGTATGGATATGAACACAAAACTTTAAACAACATAGTACTACTTCTCTGGGATAAGCTGAGCATTTATATTATTGAAAGACTATGTTAAACTCTGGTCACCGTTTGGATGGCAGATAGCATCTCCAATGACGCTGCCCAATGTAGGATGTTCTCTTTGTAACTGAGAGGCATTTCATTGCTCTAGCACCCAAGTAGACTGTATTTTTTTTTACTGCAGATCTTCCTCAACTTAAGATGGGGTTACCTCCCAATAAACCCATCATAAAATGTGTTAAGTTGAAAATGCATTTAACACACCTCATCTTCTGAATGCCATAGTTTAGCCTTGCTTATCTTAAGCATGCTTGGAACACTTACATTAGCCTACAGCTGGGCAACATCATCTAACACAAAGCCTATTTTATAATAAAGCATTGAATATCTCATGTGATTTGTTGAGTACTGTGTCGAAAGTGAAAAACAGAATGGTTGTATGTGTACAGAATGTTATAAATGTATCGGTTACTTACCCTCGTGATCACATGGCTGACTGGGAGCTGCGGTCAGTGCCACTGCCCAGCATCTTGAGAGTACTGTCTGGGAGGAAGAAATTTTCCTCTACCCTTCTAGGTTCTTCTGGATGGTCTAAGAATTAAATTGGCATGAGACAGGAAAAAAAATCACACAGAAGTTTGATAGCGTGTGTACATGGGAGAGACCCAGGAAAACTGAGTAATTCACCAAAATAGTTGAAACCTTCACCTTAAGTACCATCTTCAGCTAAAGACTAAAGAGGGTGTTGGAGGTAGGGGTTGGGACTTCAAAGGGGAGGAAGGCAATTCACACGGAGATGGAAGAGCAAATGTCTGATAAATAAATGTTTGCTTGGCCCTGCAGAGACAATGCTGCATAGAGTAGACTCTGAACTCTAGGCCCTATAGAGTTTCTCCCACCACACCTTCCCCATATTCCTTGCAGATATCTCTGGTGATAGCTCTGTTCTGGGAACATACCCTCCATCTAAATTCTTTTAGGCAGTTAGGGGGAAGGTCAAAGTTTCTTCTAGGGTCTTTTGGGCCTTGACTCTTTTTCTCAAAATAATCAACATGCCAAGTACACATTTTGGGTTAGCAATAGCTAGCCCAGGAAAAGATCAAAATTCAAAATTTGGAGTGTGGTTTCTACTGAATATGTATCCATTTTGCACCATTGCGAAGCTGAAAAATCCTAAGTTGAACCGTTGTAAGTAGGGGACTCTGTATATGTTGTCTAGTCTTCAATTTATAGTCACACTGATGCACTACAAAGAGATTTCTCTGGACCCAAAAGTAATCTGGGGTGGTGGGGTTTCCAAAGGCCTTGTTCAGCAGACAGCACAGATTCAGGATGGAGAACTATGCCAAAGGAGGGGAAATGTGACTTCCCTGCATTCAACTTTAAGTCTCTACCTATAGAGGTAGCCATGAACGATGCACAGTTACTTCTTAGGGTAGAAAGGGTACTCTGCAAGGGGAACACACTTGCATAATTCTGGATAATTTGGTTTATTCATCCTGTGATAACAAGGTCTTAGGTACTTCTCTGCTGTCCCTGATATCTGAGTTGCTCATTCAAGCAGTTCTTTGTTCTTTATTCACTCATTCAACAAATACTTTTGGAGTATGTTGTTCGATGCAGGCTGGTCTAGGTTGGTAAACTATTTGCTTAGTGTGGGTCTGGTCACCCCAAATGTAAACTACTTTAGGGCACAGATGAGCTAATATTTTTTTTATATTATCCCACTCTCCCAAATCAGTTCTTTACATGTTTTAAGCAGTTAATGCCTACCTTATTAATTTAGTTCAATTGAAATGACATTCAGAAGATGTATGGATTTCAACTGAACAAATGTAGGTATTCGAATAACTCACTTCCACAATAACGTCAACGACTAGTATTCTGAATAAATGAGACCAGGGATGTGAAAGTTTTATTTCTAAGGGCAGTAATGGAGAGATGTTAATAGCTACCACATCAGTGTCATGCTTGAAAGAGAAGGCTTATTTCGAAAAGAAGAGTCCTGGACACAAAGGAAAGCCCTAAAGTCTTTCCTGAATTTTTCTTAAAACTATCATTCAGGGAAGAAGTTGAAACTGGTAAATAAAGAACACAGTCGAGTGTCATGATTTCACTCACAGGGCAATTGTAAAACTTGGTTTAATAATCTTCTTTGGTTGCCTCTTTTAGTACATAGCCCATATTTGACTATATGTGGCAAATTTTACCCAAATATAGTCAGGTGTTGCAGTGGAAACCTTAGATGACTGGAGGCATCTAACTGAATCCCTCACAGTTAGGTTAGAGAAATAGTTGGTGGTGCTGTGTCAGGCTCAAAAGAGGTGGTAGGAAGAAGTGTTGAGGAAGCAGAAACTCCTGACTTTGCTCAGGGCCAGCCCTGCTTTTATTCATATAAGTCTGAAATTAGAAACACAATGGAGTCTTGGTTTGGGGGGGGCTCTCTCAAAGGTGTGTGCTGCCCATTTCAAACTTGGGTTCCTGCCATTAAGGAGATGAGGTTCTTCCTATGGTAGCAACATGAATGTAGCAGTGGGTGGGTTTGAAAATTTTCAAAAAGGGTGTCCCCATGTCAACTCTGCCATCTCCTGCAGCGTGCCTTTATATTTTTGTCTGGATTTGACTTTAGTCATAGAAAGCAGCTCTTTCTGGTGATTCTGGTGGAGCAGTCACACAAAAGGAAGCATTTTCCAGTTGCTTTCACGTGCAGTTTTCTTGCTTCTCAAGTGCCGGTTATCCTTGTGCCACCTCAGTATATGAAAATTGCTTGACTCCTCCTAGATATTCCCAAAGAACTTTTACACTAGCTTCTGCCTGTCTTGGCAGCAATCCTTAGAGAGATTTTGGCATTGACGTTCTATCAAGGATAAGCTTTTGCTTCTCCATCAGATATTTGTTAGGTGTCACTACTTGATTTCTTTGCTAACCTATAAAACATTCTGACCCATGGTACAGGCCTTTTCCTCCATCATGTCTCTTTCTAGAACGTAAGTTCTAAAATGCATTCAAGTGATGAAATCAGGGTGAAAAAATATTCTAGGGACAACCTAAAGAAGGAAAAAAATGTAAATTTTCAAAAGGGCATCCAAAGACATTTGCAATGAAGACAAACCATTTAGTCCATTTACTATTTATTTATTTATTTTTAACATCTTTATTGGAGTATAATTGCTTTACAATGGTGTGTTAGTTTCTGCTGTACAACAAAGTGAATCAATTATATGTATACATATATCCCCATATCCCCACCCTCTTGCGTCTCCCTCCCACCCTCCCTATCCCACCCCTCTACGTGGTCACAAAGCACCGAGCTGATCTCCCTGTGCTATGTGGCTGCTTCCCACTAGCTATCTGCTTTAAATTTGGTAGTGTATATATATCAGTGCCACTCTCTCACGTCATCCCAGCTTACCCTTTCCCCTCACCATGTCCTCAAGTCCATTCTCTACATCTGCGTCTTTATTCCTGTCCTGCCCCTAGGCTCATCTGAACCTTTTATTGGTTCCATATATATGTGTTAGCATACGGTATTTGTTTTTCTCGGTCTGACCTATTTCACTCTGTATGACAGACTCTAGGTCCATCCACCTCACTACAAATAACTCAATTTTGTTTCCTTTTATGGCTGAGTAAAATCCCATTGTATATATGTGCCACATCTTCTTTATCCGTTCATATGTCAGTGGACACCTAGGTTGCTTCCATGTCCTGGCTATTGTAAACAGTGCTACAATGAACATTGTGGCACATGACTCTTTTGGAATTATGGTTTTCTCGGGGTATATGCCCAGTAGTGGGATTGCTGGGTCATATGGTAGTTCTATTTTTAGTTTTTTAAGGAACCTCCATACTGTTCTCCATAGTGGTTGCATCAATTTGCATTCCCAGCACAGTGCAAAAGGGTTCCCTATTCTCCACACCCTCTCCAGCATTTATTGTTTGTAGATTTTTTGATGATGGCCATTCTGACTGGTGTGAGGTGATACCTCATTGCAGTTTTGATTTGGATTTCGCTAATGACTAGTGATGTTGAGCATCCTTTCATTAGTTTTTGGCAATCTGTATACCTTCTTTGGAGAAATGTCTATTTAGGTCTTCTGCCCATTTTTGGATTGGGTTGTTTGCTTTTTTGATATTGAGCTGCATGAGCTGCTTGTATATTTTGGAGATTAATCCTTTGTCAGTTGCTTCAGTTGCAAATATTTTCTCCCATTCTGAGGGTTATCTTTTCGTCTTATTTATGGTCTCCTTTGCTGTGCATAAGCTTTTAAGTTTCATTAGATCCCATTTGTTTATTTTTGTTTTTATTTCCATTTCTCTAGAAGGTGGGTCAAAAAGGATCTTGCGGTGATTTATGTCATAGAATATTCTGCCTATGTTTTCCTCTAAGAGTTTTATAGTGTCTGGCCTTACATATAGGTCTTTAATCCATTTTGAGTTCACTTTTTGTGTATGGTGTTAGGGAGTGTTCCAATTTCATACTTTTACATATAGCTGTCCAGTTTTCCCACCTCCATTTATTGAAGAGGTTGTCTTCTCCATTGATATTCTTGTCTCCTTTATCAAAGCTAAGGTGACCATATATGCATGGGTTTATCTCTGGGCTTTCTGTCCTTTTCCATTGATCTATCTTTCTGTTTTTGTGCCAGCACCATATGGTCTTGATTACTGTAGTTTTGCAGTAGTGTCTGAAGTCAGGGAGCCTGATTTCTCCAGCTCAATTTACTTTCTCAAGATTGCTTTGGCTATTTGGGGTATTTTGTGTTTCCATGCAAATTGTGAAATTTTTTGTTCTAGTTCTGTGAAAAATGCCATTGGTAGTTTGATAGGGATTGCATTGAATCTGTAGATTGCTTTGGGTAGTGTAGTCATTTTCACAATGTTGATTCTTCCAATCCAAGAACATGGTATATCTCTCCATCTGTTTGTATCATCTTTAATTTGTTTCATCACTGTCATATAGTTTTCCGCATACAGGTCTTTTGTCTCCTTAAGTAGGTTTATTCCTAGATATTTTATTCTTTTTGTTGCAATGGTAAATGGGAGTGTTTCCTTAATTTCTGTTTCAGATTTTTCATCATTAGTGTATAGGAATGCAAGAGATATCTGTGCATTAATTTTGTATCCTGCTACTTTACCAAATTCATTGATTAGCTCTAGTAGTTTTCTGGTAGCATCTTTAGGGTTCTCTATATATAGTATGTCATCTGCACACAGTGACAGTTTTACTTCTTTTCCGATTTGGATTCCTTTTATTTCTTTTTCTTCTCTGAGTGCCATGGCTAAAACTTCCAAAACTATGCTGAATAATAGCTGTAAGAGTGGGCAGCCTTGCCTTGTTCCTGATCTTAGAGGAAATGGTTTCAGTTTTTCACCATTGAGAACGATGTTGGCTGTGGGTTTGTCATATATGGCCTTTATTATGTTGCGGTAAGTTCCCTCTATGCCTACTTTCTGGAGAGTTTTTATCATAAACCGTTGTTGAATTTTTTCAAAAGCGTTTTCTGCATCTATCGAGATTATCATATGGTATTTATCCTTCAATTTGTTAATATGGTTTATCACGTTGATTGATTTGCATATATTGAAGAACCCTTGCATTCCTGGAATAAACCCCACTTGCTCATTGTGTATGATCCTTGTAATGTGCTGTTGGATTCTATTTGCTAGTATTTTGTTGACGTTTCTTGCATATTTGTTCATCAGTGATAATGGCCTGTAGTTTTCTTTCTTTATGACCTCTTTGTCTGGTTTTGGTTTCAGGGTGCCAGTGGCCTCATAGAATGAGTTTGGGAGTGTTCCTCCCTCTGCTATATTTTGGAAGAGTTTGAGAATGATAGGTGTTAGCTCTTCTCTAAATGTTTGATAGAAATTGCCTGTGAAGCCATCTGGTCCTGGGCTTTTGTTTGTTGGAAGATTTTTAATCACAGTTTCAATTTCAGTGCTTGTGATTGGTCTGTTTATATTTTCTATTTCTTCCTGGTTCAGTCCCTGAAGGTTGCACTTTTTTAAGAATTTGCCCATTTCTTCCAGGTTGTCCATTTTATTGGCATAGAGTTGCTTATAGTAATCTCTCATGAGCCTTTGTATTTCTGGAGTGTCAGTTGTTCCTTCTCCTTTTTCATTTCAAATTCTGTTGAATTGAGTCTTCTCCCTTTTTTTCTTGATGAGTCTGGCTAATGGTTTATCAATTTTGTTTATCTTCTCAGAGAACCAGCTTTTAGATTTATTGACCTTTGCTATTATTTGCTTCATTTCTTTTTCATTTATTTCTGCTCTGATCTTTATGATGTCTTTCCTTCTGCTATCTTTGGGGCTTTTTGTTCTTCCTTCCCCAGTTGCTTTAGGTGTAAGGTTAGGTGGTTTATTTGAGATTTTTCTTGTTTCTTGAGGTAGCATTTTATTGCTATAAACTTACCTCTTAGAACTGCTTTTGCTGCACCCCATAGGTTTTGGGTCATAGTGTTTTCATTGTCATTTGATTCTAGGTATTTTTTTATTTCCTCTTTGATTTCTTCAGTGATCTCTTGGTTATCTAGTACTGTATTGTTTAGCCTCCGTGTGTTTGTATTTTTTACAGTTTTTTTTCTGTGATTGATGTCTAGTCTCATAGTGTTGTGGTCGGAAAAGATACTTGATAAGATTTCAATTTGCTTAAATTTATCAAGGCTTGATTTGTGACTCAAGATGATCTACCCTGGAGAATGTTCCATGAGCACTTGAGAAGAAAGTGTAGTCTGTTGTTTTTGGGTGGAATGTCCTATAAATATCAATTAAGTCCATCTTGTTTAATGTATTATTTAAAGATTGTGTTTCCTTATTTATTTTCATTTTGGATGATCTGTCCATTGTTGAAAGTGGGGTGTTAAAATCCCCTACTCTGATTGTGTTACTGTCGATTTCCCCTTTTATGTCCGTTAGCATTTGCCTTATGTACTGAGGTGCTCCTGTGTTGGGTGCATAAATATTTACAATTGTTATATCTTCTTCTTGGATTGATCCCTTGATCATTATGTAGTGTCCTTCTTTGTCTCTTGTAATAGTCTTTATTTTAAAGTCTATTTTGTCTGATATGAGAATTGCTACTCCAGCTTTCTTTTGATTTCCATTTTCATTGAATATCTTTTTCCATCCGCACACTTTCAGTCTGTATGTGTCCTAGGTCTGAAGTGGGTTTCTTGTAGACAGCATAGATATGGGTCTTGTTTTTGTATCCATTCATCCAGTCTATGTCTTTGGTTGGAGCATTTAATCCATTTACATCTAAGGTAGTTATTGATATCTGTTCCTATTACCATTTTCTTAATTGTTTTGCGTTTGTTTTTGTAGTTCTTTTCCTTCTCTCCTGTTTCCCACTTAGAGAAATTCCTTTAGCATTTTTTGTAAAGGTGGTTTGGTGGTGCTGAATTCTTTTAACTTTTGCTTGTCTGTAAAGGTTTTAGTTTCTCCATCAAATATGATGAGATCCTTGCTGGGTAGAGTAATCTTGGTTGTAGGTTTTTCCCTTTCATCACTCTTAAATATGTCCTGCCACTCCCTTCTGGCTTGCAGAGTTTCTGCTGAAAGATCAACTGTTCACCTTATGGGGATTCCCTTGTATGTTAATTGTTGCTTATCCCTTGCTGTTTTTAATATTTTTTCTTTGTATTTAATTTTTGATAGTTTGATTAATATGTGTCCTGGTGTTTTTCTCCTTGGATTTATCCTGTATGGGACTCTCTATGCTTCCTGGACTTGATTGGCTATTTCCTTTCCCAAGTTAGGGAAGTTTTCAACTGTAGTCTCTTTAAATATTTTCTCAGACGCTTTCTTTTTCTCTTCTTCTTCTGGGACCACTGTAATTCGAATGTTGGTGTCTTTAATGTTGTCCCATAGATCTCTGAGACTGTCCTCAATTCTATTCATTCTTTTTTTCTTTATTCTGCTCTGCAGTAGTTATTCCACCATTTTATTTCCAGAGCACTTATCCATTCTTCTGCCTCAGTTATCCTGCCATTGATGCCTTCTAGAGAATTTTTAATTGCATTTATTGTGTTGTTCATCATTTTTTGTTTGCTCTTTAGTTCTTCCAGGTCCTTGTTAAACGTTTCTATTTCCAAAATTTTGGGTCATCTTTACTATCATTATTCTGAATTCTTTTTCATGTAGATTGCCTATTTCCTCTTCATTTGTTTGGTCTGGTGGGTTTTTGCCTTGCTCCTTCATCTGCTGCATATTTCTCTGTCTTCCCATTTTGCTTAACTTACTGTGTTGGGGTCTCCTTTTTGCAGGCTGCAGGTTCACAGTTATCATTGTTTCTGGTGTCTGCCCCCAGTGGGTAAGGTTGGTTCTGTGGATTGTGTAGGCTTCCTGGTAGAGGCGACTGGTGCCTGTGTTCTGGTGGGTGGGGCTGGATCTTGTCTTTCTGGTGGGCAGGGCTACATCTGGTGGTGTGTTTTGAGGTGTCTGTGAAATTAGTATGATTTTAGGCAGCCTCTCTGCTAATTGGTGTGATTGTGTTCCTGTCCTGCTAGTTGTTTGGCGTTGGGCATCCACCACTGGAGCTTTCTGGCCATTGGTTGGAGATTAGTCTTAGCGTTGAGACAGAGATCTCTGGGAGAGCTCTCACCGAATGATTTTATGTGGGGCCAGGAGGTCTCTGGTGGTCCAGTGTCCTGAACTCGGCTCTCCCACCTCAGAGGCTCAGGCCTGACACCACACCAGAGCACCAAGGCCCTGTCAGCCACGCGGCTTAGAAGAAAAGGGAGAAAAACAGAAAAAATAATAATTTTTATTATTTTAAAAATTAAATAAAGGGCTTCCCTCATGGCGCAGTAGTTGAGAGTCCACCTGCCAATGCAGGGGACACGGGTTCGTGCCCTGGTCCGGGAAGATCCCACATGCCACAGAGTGGCTGGGCCCGTGAGCCATGGCCGCTGAGCGTGCGCGTCCAGAACCTGTGCTCCGCAATGGGAGAGGCCACAGCAGTGAGAGGCCCGTGTACCACACACACACAAAAAAAACCAAAAGCAAAGAAAATTAAATAAAATAAGAACTAAAATAAAATAAGGTAAAATAAAACTATTTTAAAAATTATTATAATAAAAATGTAATAATAAAAAAAGAAGAGAGCAACCAAACCTATAAACAAATCCACCAATGATAACACCGCTAAAATCTATACTAAGATAAACATTAAAATCAGAAACAAGTCAGTCGGAGACAGCAAACCCCAAGTCTTCAGTTGCTGCCTCAATTTTGGGTTGATTCGTTGTCTATTCAGGTATTCCACAGATGCAGGGTCCATCAAGTTGATTGTGGGGATTTAATCCGCTACTCCTGAGGCTTCATGGAGAAATTTCCCTTTCTCTTGTTTGTTCACACAGCTCCTGGGTTTCAGTTTTGTTTTTGGCCCCTCCTCTGCATGTAGGTTTCTATCAGGCTTCTGTTCCTCCCCAGACAGGATGGGGATAAAGCAGCGGCTGATTAGGGGGCTCTGGCTCACTCAGGCTGGGTGAAGGGAGGGGTACGGTAGTTATAATTGGAACGCAGGGCGAGCCTGCTGTGGCAGAGACCAGCATGACGTTGTAACAGGGTGAGGCATGTGGTGTGTTCTCCTGGGGAAGTTGTCTGTGGATCACGGGACCCTGGCAGTGGCAGGCTGCACAGGCTCCAGGGGGGTTGGGTGGGGGGCGTGCATGGATAGTGACCTGTGCTTACACACAGGATTCTTGGTAGCTACAGCAGTAGCGTCAGCGTTTCATGCCCGTCTCTGGCATCGGAGCTAATAGCCGTGGCTCGTGCCCATCTCTGGAGCTCATTTAGGCAGTGTGCTGCCTTCTGTGGGCAGACAGGGAAGGAATCACCTCTCCTCACGCACCCCAAAACAATGGTCTCTTGCCTCTTAGGTAGGTCCAGAGTTTTCCCGGACTCCCTCCCGGCTAGCTGTGGCACACTAGCCCCTTTCAGGCTGTGTTCACACAGCCAACACCAGTCCTCTCCCTGGGATCTGACCTCCGAAGCCCGAGCCTCAGCTCCCAGGCCCCACCCGCCCCAGCAGGTGAGCAGACAAGCCTCTCGGGCTGGTGAGTGCTTGTCGGCAGGGAACCTCTGTGCAGGAATCTCCCCGCTTTGCCCTCCGCACCCCTGTTGCTGAGCTCTCCTCCACGGCTCCAAAGCTTCCCCCCACCCCCCCCCGCCCACCCACCATCTCTGCCAGTGAAGGGGTTTCCTAGTGTGTGGAAACATTTCTTCCTTCACAGCTCCCTCCCAGAGGTGCAGGTCCCGTCCCTATTCTTTTGTCTCTGTTTTTCTTTTGCCCTACCCAGGTATGTGGGGATTTTCTTGCCATTTAGGAAGTCTGAGGTCTTCTGCCAGCATTCATTAGGTGTTCTGCAGGAGCTGTTCCACATGTAGATGTATTTTTGATGTATTTGTGGGGAAGAAGGTGATCTCCACATCTTAATCCTCCACCATCTTTAAGGTCTCCCCTCCAAACCATTTAGTCTTAGTGGTGGTAAGGAAGTATATGGGTTGATTTCATGCATAAACAATATCAAAATTTATGAAAAAGTTGTATTCCAGAACTGTTTGTTTGAAATTTGGTAAGTGTTCTGTCATAGAAACAGTGTGTTGATTAGCGATTAGGGTGTCAGGTTAACCCACAGAAGCTTAGTTAATTCATGCTATGTGCATGAACTGCAACACGCATTGGCAGACCACCTGGGAATAGGAATCAGGAAACTTGACACTTAGATGGAAGAAGAATGGCTCTTTCCATTTCTTAGGGATGACCCTAAGCAAAAATTTGAAACCTGTGAGATTTACCCTGGACTTCCTTCTACAAACCCTCTCTGTTCTCCTTCCCTCCACTTAGTGACACCCTGGCAGTCTTACTACACCCTTAACCTTTCCTAAGACACTTGTATTTAGGCACCTCACCCGCCATTTCCATGCTGTTTTAAACGGTCGACCTTCCTTCATCTCTCAGTTTCCTATTTTCTCAGTACATTTGCTCTCAGATAGGTGCTAAGAACAAATCAGTCAGAACCAAGTCAGTCACTCTAAGCCATGGAAACCCAACAATTTCCCTGCAAGTGTTTTTTAAAAAGAGAATTGTTGACCAAAATATATAAATTCAGATAAAATGATGCAGTTATAACAGTTGGAGGAGGTGCTGGGGGCATGAGAAACATCATAGAAGTTGGTCAACTTGTAATTCCTACCATGTAACTAAATTTGTGTATTACACCCTGACTTTTTATTTGTGTTTGCACTATAGATTCATGTGCTTCAGCTATCGGTTCTGGCTCTGACACCACAAGATGACATATAATTTGTCATGAAAAGCATTCTGTCTCAGGGTAATTAACAGTACCTACTGAAACAAAGAGGTCCCAAATGTTGATGGATTTACACAATAAAAGTTGATTTCTGTTCACACAAAGTCCTGTGGAAGTCAGGCAATTCTTCTCCAACAGGAGAATCAGGTGGCTCTGTCAGGTCAGTCCTTCAGTTCCAGCTGCTAAAGAAAGAACATGGAAGACTGAGCTGGATGCTCCAGAGGCAGACGGGACACATGACACACAGCTTCTCTGCCCATTTTTGTCTTGGCCACACTCCTTTATCTGGTCCAATCCAACTGCAAGGGAGTCAGAAATGTGGAGGAACACATGGAGAGGGTGGCCCTTAGCACTGTCTGCCACACCCTGGCCGGTGGGTACTTGTCCTTAGAATAAGCTGCTCACCTTTTTCTTTCCTGCCTGCAACTAAAACTTATTTAAGCTCCACAGCTCCTTCGCCTATGATACAGTGCCACCACGTATGTTGTGTTGTGTGTGTGTGTGTTAGCCTGGCTAATGCCTGGTGTAATTTAATGGCAGTGACATGAGTAGGAAGACAAGCGAGGAAGCTAGTGCCAGCAGGGTAGTTCGGGAAATGAGAAGAACTGAGCAACCTACGCAGAATCAGGAGGCATGGAAAGGTTATTTGTGTATTGTGTTTCCTAAATCAGGGACTCTTCTCTCTGGTCCTCACTGTTTGTTTCAATAACAGCTAGCAAAATCACTCCTTTTTTCTCTGCTAGTAACTGCTTCACAAAATTTTTGGGATACAAACAGTAAGTCTAATAGTGCAAGGACCAAGATGACCTATCTCCAGCCCTTTAAATTTTAGGAAAACTATATCAACAAACTCCAAATATGAAGGCAATGTCAATAGTGCGAGTTCTAAGAAGAAGTGTACGCCACTGAGAATTATGGAGAAGGAAGTCAGTCCACTGCACTTCACTTATGCACTGGTGTAGACTTCCTAGGAATTGCTATGAATGTCAGTTACTTGTGAGATGGAAAGTGAATCATATCTGGTATTTTAATGGGTTTAGGTTGTGAGTTGGTTTCATAAATCAGGAAACACTCAGATTCCTGAGTGCTTGAGTGGACAATCCCCTGAACTGTCTAATGTGTTCTCACTGTGTAATTTCCTAGCCCCAGTGTTCTTTGAACGTGGAGCCTGTAATTCCTCACGTTGATTTAAAACTTCTAACGTGGCTTTTAAAACTCGAACATTTTATGTCTTTTGTTTATTCTATCTTCCTTTTCACTGCAATTTCCGTTAGTTTCAATTTTCCAACCATATTTTTCATATAAGCAAAATAGCTGCATGCTACCAAGAAGATGTAGATGGCAGAGCTGATATTAGAACACAGAGCAATTGACCTGTCTTGGAAAAGGAAATAAAGTAATGTGCATGGAAAAACATTAGTATGGAGGGTTTTTTTTTTTTCCTGTAGCTGAAAGGGCAACCTTCCAGCTGCCAGACAAGTCCCAATCTCAGATACATTAAAATTCAGATTATGAAGTATATGTAATAAAAGTTAACTTCACGACTAACAAGACGTAGACCTACTAAATCTGGAAAGGAAGAATTCTTATGTCCTTCAGTATTCTACACTATAGAGTTTTTAGGATACTTTCATCTACTTTATTTCATTTGTTCTTCATAACAACCTCATGAGTATGTAAGACATTAATTCTTATGCCCATTTCATAGTTAAAGTAAATGAAACCAGAGGGCTCATGTATCTGGCTGGGGTCACACTCTCCTTAAGTGACCGAGTCAGAATTGGAGCTACTTCTCCTGACACTTGGTCTAATTTTCCTTGTACTGTAACAACTTTGAGTTTTCTTATCACCATACTAAGACACTACTGCTAGGAAAGTTACTCATTTATTGGCTTTTCTAGAGACAGCAGTTTGCTCATCTCGAGAGAGGGCCTTTCTCTCAACTCTCATTCCCTTTTCCTGGAAGGTGGAAATAGTAATATTCATGCCTCCTTGGTGAGCACATGGAGAGGGTACACTATAATAGTTAAAAAGCATCACTGTCATCCTTGACTCGCACAGCATATGCAATCTTTGAGCAAATCCCTGGGTTCTCTCTGAAGCATATCCTGAATTCAATCACTTTTCACCACTTCTGCCACCACCACATATCTAGTTTGAGCTCTTGCAGTGGTCTCCTGACCATCTCCCTCCTTGCTTTCTGACTGAGCTCACCTCTGAAGTCTGATCCCCCCATATCAGGCAGACCATCCCCTCCCCAGCTCAGAACCTTCCAAGGCTCCTGATCAGCCTCAGAATAAAATATTCCACAGTGTTCTGCAAGATATGCCCCTGGGAACCTTTTTTCACTACATTTCCCACCATTCCTCTCTCAACTTATAGTACCATTTGCCTCCTTCCCATTCCTTTAATGTGACAAGCCTTCACTGTAGGCATTTCACCTACATTTCACCTGGGGACTCTTTCCTTGCAAATGTGTGCCTGGCTACTTTCCTACCTTTGGTCTGGTTTTATTACAAAGATGCCTCTGAAGGGGCTTCCCTGGTGGCGCAGCGGTTGAGAATCCGCCTGCCAATGCAGGGGACACGGGTTCGAGCCTTGGTCCGGGAAGATCCCACATGCCGCGGAGCAACTAGGCCCGTGAGCCACAACTACTGAGCCTGCACGTCTGGAGCCTGTGCTCCGCAACAAGAGAGGCCGTGACAGTGAGAGGCCCACGCACCGCAATGAAGAGTGGCCCCCGCTCGCCACAACTAGAGAAAGCCCTCGCACAGAAACGAAGACCCAACACAGCCAAAAATAAATAAATAAATAAAATTTAAAAAAAAAAAAAAAAAAAAAACTCACAGGTGTAGAGAACAAACTAAAAAAAAAAAAAAAGATGCCTCTGAAAAGAGGCCTTTTTGTGACCATTCTATCTTGTTAAGCTGTACCCAATACACACTATCACTTTTATCCCTTAATACTGTTTATTATATTAGAAATATTTTTATTCATTAATTTTCTTTCTTCTGCACTGGAACATGAACTCCATGAGGGTAGGGAATTTGTCTCAATTGTCATTATATTTCCAGTGGCTAGAGTAGTATGTGGCATGTAATAGGTGTCTAATAAATACTCATTCAATGGATAAATTTGTTGAAGGAATGAATGACTCATGGGGTAAAGCCACTTGGGTTTTAATATGGCTTGGCTATTTGACATTAGTCTATTACTTAACTTCTCTTAGCCTCAGTTTTCACATCTGTAAAATGGCAATTATAATAGTCTCTGCCTCATTATTAGTTTGCTATAACATTAGGTGGGATCATTCACATACATTACTTCACAGGTGTCTGACATATAATAGGCACTCAAAACTTTTTGACAGCTATTGACTCTGCTACCCATGGATAAAATGCAATTTTGTTATTCTCAGTGGAATTGTGCCCAGCCATTTAGAACATGCAATCAATGGAACGAGTAACTCAGCTCTTAATTCAAGCTATACAGAATCTTGGATCTCAATTTTTGGAGACTGCATAATTGCCTTTCAATAGGAAATGTGACAAAAACCTGTTCAGGGTTTGTAGGCTGCCTTTGTTTTCACAATCTCTGTCAGTAACGTGACTTTCTTTGCAGAAATCTGGCTAGAGGCTGTGGAACCCTTCATTTCACCTGATTTAACACCTGGTGCCAGGAGGTCCCTTGTGTTAGATTCTGGGGAAGAGGTTTTATGAAAACGGGATTACACCCATTTTCTTGAGTGGAGGGCTGAGCCTGGTCATGAAGCCAGGCATGCTGGGAACAATGGTCCAATTTGCTTTCCTAAGCTCCTGGCTTTATGAACTTTCTTAGAAAAGTCCAGAATCACCTCACATTTCTGTGGCCTAGGCCTGGCCCTGGGCTGCCCTCTAGATGTTCAGCCTGGTGATCCTAGTGACTCGCTCTGAGGCTGAAGCTGATGGCTCCTGACCCTTCCCTGCCTGGGCTTTCCCTCTGACAGAAGAGCTCCTGTCAAGGTGCCTCAGGTATTTAATGGGCTGTGGCTGCCCTTAGGGCAATTCCATAAGTACCGGCTTCATGGCAGAGGGAGTTAAGAGAGGGAAAACTTCCCAAGACACCTCATCACAGCAACATTTGTAGGAAGGCAAGAAAGATATTTCAGAAAAGACCTGAGCTTCTGGTTTATAATCCATACAGGAGATAGGATGTGACTTTTAAAAGCAAATATGCAGGTCAGGGTAGAAATTATGAGAATCTTATGAATGATTTGATAGAAAGTGCTTCAGGAGACCCATGCTGGGGGATCCCTGAAGGAAGGCCTGAGACATAGAAGTCCTGTTTGACCTACTCTCACTTGAAACCATTGTTTTCCACAGCTGTAAGAAGAATGACAAAAGCAATACCTGTCAAGATCCTAGAGTTCAGCAGAATCCCCTGAGAGGCCTGTAGAATATATGGATTCCTGGATCCCATCCTCAGAACTTCTTATTGAATAGATCTGAAGTTAGGCCCAGATACTTGCTGTCATCATCGTCTTTCTCCTCCTTCTCCCTTCCTCCCCCTCCTCTTCCTCCTCCCCCTTCTCCTCCCCTCCTATGGACTGGGAGAAAATAGCTGCAAATGATGCAACTGACAAGGGCTTAATTTCCAAAATATACAAACAGCTCATACAACTCAATGACAAAAAAAATTAAAAAATGGGCAGAAGACCTAAATAGACATTTCTCCAAAGAAGACATACAAGTGGCCGATAAGCACATGAAAAGATGTTCAACATCACTAATTATTAAAGAAATGAAAATCAAAACTACAATGAGGTATCACCTCACACTGGTCAGAATGACCACCATTAAAAGGTCTACAAATAACAAATGCTGGAGAGGGTGTGGAGAAAGTGGAACCCTCCTACACTGTTGGTGGGAATGTAAATTGGTACAGCCACTATGGAGAACAGTACAGAGGTTCCTTTAAAAACTAAAAATAGAGTTACCATATGATCCAGCAATCTCACTCCTGGGCATATATCTGGAGAACACTCTTAATTTGAAAAGTATATTCACCCCAATGTTTATAGAAGCACTATTTACAATTACCAAGACATGGAAGCAAACTAAATGTCTATCAACAGATGAATGGATAAAGAAGATATGGTATGTATATATATATATATATATATATGTATATATATATATATATATATATACATATATATATATATATGTATATACACAATGGAATACTACTCAGCCATAAAAAGAATGAAGTACTGCCATTTGCAGCAACATGGATGTACCTAGAGATTATCATCTTAAGTAAGCCAGAAAGAAAAAGACAAATACCATATGATATCACTTATACGTGGAATCTAAAATATGATAAAAATGAAATTATTACAAAACAGAAAAAAACTCACAGACATAGAAAAAAATTTATGGTTACCAAAGGGGAAGGGGTATGGGGGAAGGATAAATTAGGAGTTTGGGACTGGCAGATACAAACTACTATATATAAAATAGATAAAAAACAAGGACCTACTATATAGCACAGGGAACTATGTTCAGTATAGTTCAATATATAATAAACCATATATATATATATACATATGACTGGATCACTTTGCTATATACCAGAAACTAACACAACATTGAGTGTAAATCAACTATACTTCAATAAATAAATAAATAAGATAAAATTGCTACCTAATATCCCACTGTTTGAATAATCCATACATTGTTTATTATTTTTGCTTTGATGGATATTTAGTTTGTTTTCAGTTTTTGACTACCATGAATAAGTCTGCTATAAACATTCTTATAAATTTCTTTTTGTGAACATATGTTTTTGTTTCTCTTGGGTAAATACCTAGGAGGGAAATTGCTCATAAGATAGATATATATTTAAATTTATAAGACACCAAAGACTCTTCTTCATAATGGGTGAATCACTTCATACTCTCAATAGTAATGCAGGAGAGTTCCAGTTGCTCCATATCCTCACCAACATTTGGTATTGATAGATTTATTTTTTTTAATTAATTAAAAATGTTGAACATGTTTTTATGCATTTAATGATCACTTGTAATATCTTCTTCATTGAATTTTCTGTTCAAATCATTTGAACATTTTAATGGGGTTCCTTGTCTTTTTATTGTTGATTTTTGTGTCCTTATATATTTTGCATATGTTTTTATAAGACATGCATAGTATAAATAATTTTCCCAAAATGTAGCTTAAAAAGCAATCATTTTTAAAAGATTGCTTTTGATAAGCAGACATTTTTAGTTTTGAGTTTAATTTATCAACTTTTTCTTTTATAGTTAGTACTTTTTGGGTATTGTTTCAAGAAACATTTCTTTCCATGAAATTGCAAAGGTATTCTATATTTTTTTCTAAGAGTTTTATAGTTTAGGACTCTGATCAGTTTGAATTTGTGTGTGGTATGTATGTGTGTGTAATGAGATAGTAGGCTGAGATCCGTACTTTTTTTCCATACAGATATTTAGTTCTTCCAGCAGCATTTGATGAAAAGACTTGAATTAACCTGATACCTTGGTTTTCTGTATTTTAAATAAGCACTTTACGTGGTTCTGATGTAGAGTATTCAAGGATTATTTAATATATACCACTGAGGAGGAAGAGTGAGTGTTTGCTTTTCTAATAGAGAAAACTACTACCAGTAGAATAACATTATTGATAATAACTAGAAGAGACTAAATTTTATCAAACTTTTGCTGCTTTACCTCCATTAAAATGAGAGTATTCTATCTGATTTAATCTTTACAACAATCCTATAGAATAAATATTATTATCTGCATATGAAGATATAGAGGCTCAAGAGCTTAATTCACTTGTCCAAAGACACTCTTTAGGAAATATTGAAGCCAAAATCCAAATTCCAGTTTTCTGACTCTAGAGCCACTCTCTTTTTTTTTTTTTTTTTTTTGAGCCACTCTCTTAACCACTGTGTTTTCTGCCTTCTTTCATGGTAGACTGACTTTGTTTCACTACTTATACCTGAATGTAATGGTTCCTTAATTCTGTGGTCCTTAAACATTTTTCTCTCAGGTCTACTTTATACTCTTAAAGGTTATTGAGGACCTCAAAGAGCTTTTTTAATATGGGTAATGTCCATTTACATTTATTGTATTAGAAACTAAATCTGAGAAACTTTCAAAATATTGATCAATTTATTTAAAAAATAACAATAATTAACCCATCACAGGCTAACCTAAATAAGATATGTTAATAAAAAGTATTTTCCAGAAAAATAATTAGTGAGAAGAGTGGCACTATTTTACATTTTTGCAGCTCTCATTAATATCTGGCATAATGGAAGATATCTGTATTCTCATATCTGCTTCTCATTCAGTCTGTTGAGATATATTCTTTTTGTTGAAGTACAGTATATGAAGAAAATCTGGCCACACACCTAAATGAGGCTAGACAATAAAATAATAGCCTTTTGATTACGATTAATAGCCAGGTGATTATGACTATTGTTTGATACTATATCAAACCCCAACAAATGGTGGTTTTTAAATATTAACTACTACTTAAATTTGTTGCAGTGTGGAATCCAAAACCATAGTGCATATCAGTGAGCTTTTTGTACTCAGTGTAGGTGAATATTTTATCCATGCATGATTGTGTAAAAACATGCATTGGTCATTTGGAAAATATCCAGTCACTGACTTATACAGATTCTGATGGGCATGAAAATGCACTGCTGAGATATCCTACTGAAGGGAATATAATTGACTAACAGCATTTGCTGCTGTCCTTCTGGATGTATGAAACAACATTTGTACAAAAGTCATTCTTCGGATTGCTGATCACAGCTAAGGAATGAGTGTAGGTGAAAGCACTAATGCTGTCCCATCCCTGCAAGATGTAGACATCCTTAAACTGGTGACTTTGGCTCCATAACTTGCTAGTGGCTTGGCAGAAATATTCCTGGAACTGCACTGCAGTCTGAAACTCTCCCTACCCCATCCATGTTCCTTCCTCTCTCCTTCACAAGTGTCAGACCTGCACTGTGGTCTGAAGGCTTTCCTTGCCTTCTCTGGCTCTCTCTCTCCCTTTACCCTTCAGAGGTATTTCCAGTAACTCCTTTGAGTGTCTAAACTCATTTTAGCATCTGCTTTTCAGGATGCTACAACTAATAAGCATATCTCTAAATGTTGACACATTTTATCACCCTGAACTCATCAGGAAAGTTTAAGCATTGAGGAGCTGTCAAGTACAAAATGAAAGATAGGAGTTTTCAAAAATTCTAACATTAACTTGAAAACTTGAATTTTATCACTTGCAACATATACTCTCAGTTGTTTCCATAAAGTAGCGGGCTTACTTTATTCAATCAGGTGAAAATTTCTGCCAAATTCCCAAGTCTGAATAATCATAGTTTACCTGTCAGTAGTTCTTTCTAGGAAGAAAGCAGCTAGTTCAGCTCGCAGCTCAACCATACAACCATTTTTCCTTGAGAAAAATCATTGGACTGAAGAATGCAGCAGAAGTACTTTTAATCCATCTGTGCCATTTCATCACATATAGTATTAGAAAGATGTGTCTTGAGGGTCAAGATAAAATTAATATTTTTTATTGCTTCCTCAGGGACATTCCTAAGTAGAACTGGCACTACTTTTATTGCATGTGTGCAGCAGTGAAGAATATAATGACTATTAATAGTGTTTGTTGCCATTGTCTTGATTTATGCTCTGAACTTAATCATTTTACCCCTCACTGTTTTTGCTCTATTAGTGCAAAAGTCAACACAGTGAGAAAGGCAAATGACTCCTTAGTAGTAATATAAAAATAGTTTTGACCTCACAGACCCTCTGAAAGGGCTATGGAACTCCCAGGTATTCACAAACTATACTCTGAGAACCATTTCATGGAGATATCAAGCCTTTATCGAGCACACAGTAAGTATAGCACTACTTTCTAGGCTCTGAGGATGCAAAGATGGACAGTGCCAAGTACCTGCTCTCAAGGAGCTCTGGATTTTTAAAAGGGGACACCAGTCATTAAATAAGTAGATTAGAGTTAGTGGAGTATGCTCTGGAAGAGAGATAAAAGATATTTTGGTTCTGTCTGTAAGGGTCAGAGGAGTCTATGCCAGGGCGGTGATTCTTGGAGCAAGACTTGAAGATTAAGAAATGACTTACCTAAAAAATAAAGGAGGTTGGCCTTCCAGGAGGAGGGAAAAACATAATGCAAAGATATGTAGGCGTGGCAGAGTGTGGTATGTTTCTACAAGTATCTGAAAAACAGTAAAAATATTATGTTAATCTACCTCAAAGATCCCCAAAAGTTTTAGTTATGTATTTTGCTAGAATTTAGATTTTTGTGCTATTACTGAACTAAGTAGATCACTGTATGGCACCCCTCCTTTGTGCCAGGTACAATGACAGACACAGCCTTACATTGTGACCCCTTTATTTACCCTCATGGTATCTACTTCTTAATCACCTCATGGAACACTATTTCTTGTTTTTGTTTTTATGTTTTAATAGGACCAAAAAATAAGACACATCTGAATATTTCCCTAACTATTCAAATGTGACTGATGTCATCATTAAGAATTATGTTGTTCTCACATATATGAAGCTCAAATGCCCACATTCTCCAGTAGCTCAGATCTGGTTTATTTAGTACGTGCAAAACCATGAATCTTGAAATCCAAGCCTTTGTGTTTCTGAACATGCTTATGATTTGCTAAACCATAAAGAAAGTAGATCCTTTAGATCAGAAACCCACAGTGCAAACAAATGTATTAGTGTGGGGTGTATTGAATATTTATGTAAACCCAAGATTGCTAGGGAGAGTTCACCAAACAAATCACTATGATTCACCTGTTTCCTAACAACCACCTGGGGGAGGAGTGTGATCTTCTCATTAGTCTTAATCACTGGCAATCAGGGACATTTGACAACTGGGAAATATCACACCAATTATTAGAAGAGCAATCATAAAACATCATAAAGGATAGAACGAAATATGGTCTTCCCTGTGCCAGGGATTTATGTACAATTGCTTAAAATATTTAAAGATCTTGTCACGTCCCTTCCCAAGCTATCATGTCTAAATCCAAGTTATCTTTTTAACTAAAGTCCTGTCCAAAAGAACCACAGACTCTTGTAGGCCAAGTCTTTTTATCTGAAACAAAATGAATTAATTTTAATACTGATATTCATGTTTGATTTTGTATATCTCAACATTTGGTACCTAGGTGGAAATTTTAGCTTTGTAGTCTCTCTTTATAAACCTGTAAATATTTCTAGACCAAGAAGTTTCCAAATGCTGTCACCTTAGCTTCTGTTTGAAAGAACATCAGAAATCATAACAAGCAGGACTTGTTTCATGAGCTTCCATGACTGAATCTCTGAGGCCTAGGATATTCTCTTTGCTCACCTCCCTTTTCTAAATTTTTTTTTTTTTTTTTTTTTTTTTTTGCGGTACGCAGGCCTCTCACTGTTGTGGCCTCTCCCGTTGTGGAGCACAGGCTCTGGACACGCAGGCTCAGCAGCCATGAGCCATGGCTCACGGGCCTAGCCTCTCCGCGGCATGTAGGATCTTCCCGGACCGGGGCACAAACCCATGTCCCCTGCATCGGCATGCAGACTCTCAACCACTGCGCCACCGGGGAAGCCCTCTAAATATTTTTACATATGTGCAATTTTATTAAGGTAAACAATAACAATAGGACATGAATGGGGAAAGTAAGTCACATGAATGCAGTCTGGGAATGTATTAAAGAGTGTATGAAAAAGAGAAAGGTAGGCAAATTGCTGTAACAATGGCTCCAAAAATCTCAGTGACAGTTTTTAGATGTGATGCCAAAAACATAGGCAACAAGAGCAAAAATAAATATAGCATGACCGTATCAAACTAAAAAGTTTCTGCACAGCAACAGAAACAATCCAAAAAATTTAAAAAGCAATCTACAGAGTGGGAGAAGTATTTGCAAACCATATATCTGATAAAGTATTAATATCCAAAATATAAAAGGAACTCATACAACTTAATAGCAAAAAATTAAGTAACCCAATTTAAAAAAATGGGCAAGAAACCTGAATAGACATTTCCCCAAGAAGACTTACAAATGACTAACCGGTAATGAAATATCACCCCGCACTTGTTAGGATGACTATTATCAAAGAGTCAAAGATAACAAGTGTTGGCAATGATGTGAAGGAAACGGAATCCTTATACACCATCGGTAGGAAGATAAATTGGTGCAGCCTCTATGGACAACAGTATGGAGCTTCCTCAAAAAATTGAAAATAGAACTACCATATGACCCAGCAACCCTACTCTGGCTATATACCTGAAGGAAATGCAATTAATATCTTGAAGAGATATCTGCACTACTAGGTGCATTGCCATTCAATAGCAAAGATATGGAAACAACCTAAATGTCTGTTCATGAATGAATGGATACTATATATATGTATATATGTTATATATATGTCATGGCCCCACTGTATCCTAGGTTTTTGGATTCCACCACTGGATTCTTTGTCTCTAGCTGGTAGGAGAAGAAAGAGAGAATTGCATGTGAGGTTTGGGGGGCCAGGCCTGGAGATGGTGTAGCTCACTCTTGTTCCTATTATTGGCCAGATCGAAGTCTCAGGCCCCCATACAACTGCAGGGGAGATTGAAAAGTCTGGTCTGGTTGTATACCGTGGAGCAGTGGTTCCCAACCATTTTGGCACCAGGGACTGGCTTCGTGGAAGACAGTTTTTCCACGGACGGTGTTGTGTGTGTGTGTGGGTGTTCAGGCAGTAATGCCAGCAGTGGGGAGCGGCAGACGCAGCTTCGCTTGCTTGCCTGCCACTCACCTCCTTCTGTGCGGCTGGTTCCTAGCAGGCCCCGGGGTTGGGGACCCCAGTTCTGGCGGACATGGAAGCAGAGTTTGATGTACACATTGTGTACACATTCTGTTGTCTCAGTCACACTCATCAATATGTTCTTAGTGATAGTTGTTAGTATTATGGGTAGGTTGCCTGTAGAAAAACCTCAAATCTGTGCTGATAGGCAGATATTCATAATTTTGTTTATTCACTCAACAAATTCTATTAGCATCACTCTGAGCGGGGCATTGTCAAGGCACTCAGTATGCAACACTAAACAGAGAATATAACACAGAGGTACATCATAGTCTCTCCCTTCAGTCTCCTACTAGCTAACACATCTACTTTCTCATCAGCTGTCTTCATTCATCCCTAAGCTGCTGACAGTGTAGGAATAGGAAGGAAGGGAAAGCAAGTACTTGTCCTAATTTACTATCCCAGAGGTAGCTCCGGCAGTAGGCATGTATATCAGTTTATCCCCTGTAGCCGTCTTAAGGACAATCAGAAGAATATGTAATTTATATTTTGTAGTGTTTCATGTTTTTAAATATGCTTACATATACTGGTGAAGAGGACTTGAAATTAGCTGTGTGTCCTTAGGCAAATAACTTAAGCGCTCAAGGTTAATTTTTGACCTATAACATGGGAATGATAATAGAATCTACCTCTTAGGGTGATTGTGAAAATGAAATGAAATGAAATTCATAAAATGGCTAGCAGAATGCCTAACCCACCATAATAAAAAAGGTGATATTAACTAGTGTTTTCATTTTGATTTGACTTTAAAAACAACCCTGTGGAGTAGATTTTATTTTATAAATGAGAAAACCTACAGTACAGAGAAGTTAAGATTCTAGAAAGAGGTTGCACAGCTTAGTAATCACAGGGTCAGGATTGACTCCTAGATTAGTGCCCTTTCATTGATCCATGATTCTTTGCAAGCCCTACAAGTTATAGAATACTTTTGAGGATCATTTACTTTCTTCTATATTAAAAAGAAACTAAGCTAACCTCTTTAATAAAATAGAAAAACTTCCTCTGGGTAACTAGCCATGACAGTTTTCATAAGCATGAAATTTTAGGTTACAGGCAACATATTATCCAAACACTTGCACTTTGCTGCCTTTGTGTAAAGGTTGCTGTAGTTTGCAGACTGTGGGGAAAAAGAAGAGTGGGCGTAAGATTTGGAATTCCTAAGTTCTAATATTTGTTCTGCAGGTGGCCAGCTGAGGTGACAGAAGTCACCTCGCCTCTCTTCAGTTTTTTATCTATAAAACAGTTTTCTGGAATGGCATGTAGTTACTAAGCACCCTGCCAATGGAGCATAAAGCAAATTAACTGATTAGTAAGAAGACAATTAAAACAAAGCATTTTGGAATTAGAAGTGAACTCAAGTCATCTTTAGATCCAGGCTGCCAAATCTAAGTCCTCTGATCCTAGGCCACTTTGCTTTTTGTAGAGATTAAATCCTTCAGCATCCTTAGAAAGTAGGGAGAGTCTGAATAGTCTCTGTTGCCATGGTAAAGGATATTCTGAAGATATGAATCGTGTCTATGTTGAGGGTCTAATTATGAACAAACCAGGAATCATATCCTACAACTATCTCTGTGCCCCCATAAGAAACAGACATGGTTCTGGTAAGTCTATGAATAAACTTTTATACAATTGTATACTTGTATACAATTAACTTGCTATCCTCTAAAAATGTCTTTGTGGTCATCATAGAGACTTTCACTTTGTTTACTATAAAGACCAGGGAATACTCTTCTTTTAATTTCCCCAGCCCTTTATTAATGTATATTTTTAAAAGAAAAAAGACTCTTTCTCATTCTACAATTAGGGTGAAAATTCTGTTATCTTATTGAAATGATAGAGTTACATTTCAATCAAAATGTTACAATTCAATTAGAGTTCATAGAGTCTTTTTATTCTGCATAATCAAGTTGGCAAAAAAATTGCTGATGAATCTAAAGATCTTAAGTTAAAAAAATAGTTGATTAAAAATTCCACTATTAGATCTGTTTAGAAAGTACAAAAGAGGTCAGATGTTTATTTCATCATCAGTCTTTTAACTAATTTATTTTTACCTATGAAGAAACTGAAGCACAGAGAAGTCTGACTAATTTGTCACAGAGGAGGGAGTGAGGACCTAGGTTTGCCAGACTCCTGATACTGCACTCTTTTTATAAACTGCATTTGGTACATTCATCTTGAACTTGCTTTGGTTTGAAGAAAAAACTGTGAAGGATTTTATTGTCAGAATATCAATAGAGAGAGAGAGTAAATGTTGGAGGATAAAAATAAACTAATAACCAGCTAAGCAAATGATTTAATCTGAACCTGAATCTCAGTTGCTAATCTGTAAAATATCTAGAACACATATACTTTCCTCCAGGATTGTCATGGGACTTAGATGAGATAGGGGCTAAAAAGTGCTTGGGGCTTAGTTAGATTCAACAATCTTCAGTTCCTTCCCTTCCTATAATATTAGCTTCCATTTGCACACATTCTGTGTCATAATCTGTGCTTAAACTCTGCCATGAATCATCTCATTATCTGCTCGGAACATGATGAAGTTGAAGCTTCTGGAAATTAAATCCAGTCCCAAGGTCAACAAGTCAGAGAGTTTTCTAATTTAGATATCCCTGACACTGGAGACCATCCTCTTGATAACCACATGCATTTCTTTCCGGTTGCTGCTGTAACAAATGATCACAGATTTAGTGGCTTCAACAGCACAAATTTATTCTCCTATGGTTTTGGAGATCAGAAACCCAAAGTCAGATTCAGTGGGCTAAAGTCAAAGTGTAGGCAGAGCTGGTTCCTTCTGGAGGCTCCAAGACAGATTGCATTCCTCACCTCATGCAGCTTCTGGAGGCTGCCTACATCCTTTGCTCATAGCCCCTTCCTCTATCCACAAAGCCAGAGGTGCACCTTGCTTCCATCGTTATATTGTCTTCTTCCACTGTGGTCAAACTCCTTCTGCTTCCCTCATTTAGGATACTTGAGATTATATTTAAGCCCCATCTGGATAATCCAGAATAATCTCATCTCAAGATTTTTAATTTAAGAATGTCTCCAAAGTCCCTTTTGCCACATGAGGTAACATTCACAAATTCCAGGGATTAGGATCTATCTACCACAACATGTTAACTTATTTTCTTTTCCTTTCCTGTTATATAGTAACCAAGCTTTAGTTTTATCTCCTAATTGCCATGTCCTGTTTGGGTTAAAATCCATCCCTTGATAGGTTTGTTTAACAACAAAAAAAAAAACTTGCTTTGGAGGGAGGTGCCAAGATCCATACGCTGAGAGCACTTAGGACAGGTGGGTTCTGGACATTCTATTGGGTTAAAGACTTCCTGGGAAGCAGGCACCCTGGCTCATATTTCAACAGGCTGAACACACAAGTCTTGACTCCACTCAACTCTGAAAAATGCTAAATTTATGATTCCTCTGTGACCCATGATATAAACTGGCATAGCTGGATTTGAGTATCTAGAAACATAGCCAGGAGAGACTCCAAAGTGTCTTTCTTTTTCTGAAAATTTTAAAATTTCCTCCGAGATTCTAAGAGCTCTGTTCATACTTCTGGAAAGCTTTTGGTATGTTTTATTAATGGCAGAGGCGCAGTCTTGAAGTCCTTCCATGACTCATTTCAGACAGATTTTTCTGTAATTTTTACATATATTTTTCCATCATCTATTCATCTATCTTTCTATTAATTTATTCATATTTGAACATAAAATTTTTCATAAAATTTTTAATTCTTGATATCTAGAGAAAGGCAGGCAAACTACCTACACTGTTCCTTTAAATATTTCTCATAATATAAGAACCTCATTACTCTACTCTTGTTAATTTTTATCATAAGTGATAATATGAAAGATTTTTAAAGTTATTTTTTAAATTAAAGTTAAAATATTAAAAAAATATGTATCTGTAAGCCTGCCATTCTTAAAATAAATCAATAGATTTAGTTCTTCCTCTTGCTTTCCTGGCAATTCAACAATCTCTGACTCAATCCCATTTGTTCATTTTCAAAACCCATACTGCTTTCTGCCAACTGCGGACAGAGGGAGTTGCATAAATGAACTTGAACTGTATTGTTCTTTGATCTTAGGCCACCCCCCTACATTGAAGGACAGTTAACGGAACAGCCGAGGGAGAGGAGCCCAAGCCAAGTGTCAGTATTAGAACCTAGTTGAACAAGATGTACATTCTTTCCTTTTCCTTCAGCCTCAGGGCAAATCAGGTACCTGGATTCATGCTTCTTCCCTGTTTTGAGGACCCAACCCTCTACTTTGGAGATACTGTCCTTTGGGGCCTCTGTCTGCCATAGAATGATAAAATTCTACTTTTCCTGCCCAGAACAGTGCAGCATGTGTTCTTACAGGTGGTCACAGCATATTCCTCACATTTGCAGTCTTTACATCCTCTCTCTGTTATGTTGCCAGGACTGATTCTTGAACCCTTTTCTCTGATTTCTTAAAGGCTCTTGGCACCATTCTCATTCATTTGGCTTAGCTGATTTTGCCTCCACCACATCTCTTAGCATGATCGCATTCATGTGTTCAGAATCAAGGAGATTTGGGACTCTTGAAATGGTGACTAGTACTTGGCGATCACTCTCAATTTCATTTGTTTATAATATTGTGTCAGTGGATTTAAGAAGTTGTTGGCTTTTTCTGAGCCTTTCTTTTTCTTCTTCTTCTTTTAAATTACTGTTTCTTTTTCAGTCTCTAGTTTACTGACTTTTACAGATGATTTTGAGAGTCTCTTCATTTTCCTATTGATTCTGGCCTTATGTACCTAATGAGAACTGCTGTTTGTGTAGCAGTAGCAAGAGTTCAGGGCTTTGGAAGGGAGGGCATGATATTAATAGTGATATAAAACTTTGTATAGAGATTATAAAATGATCTATCAAAAAAATGCTACAAAGCCTGAGGTAGTTTTAACTGGAAAAAAGCTCATGAGAGATATCCAGTGAGGATTATTCATTCCTGAGAATAGTCACTCATTACGGTCTAGCTCCCTTGAGAAGAAAAGAGAGAAGTGATCTGGGGTAAGGTTTCCAAGTCCTAAGATAGGTTACTTCCAGAGGTTGATTAGAATCTTCCTCTTCTTGGTAGATGATAGGCTTCATTCCTGCCAATCTAGGAGCAATAGATGCATATGATGGGAAGATGGGAATGTTCTACATCTGTTCCCAGTTCTATCAAGTCCTATGATCTTATTTTATTTATTTATTTTTCTGTGTAGCATGTGAGATCCTAGTTCCCCGACCAGGGATCAAACGTGCGGCCCCTGCATTGGAAGCGCAGAGTCTTAACCACTGGACCGTCAGGAAAGTCCCCTTATGATCTTATTAAATTCATGAAAAAAATGTATTGTTTTATCTGTTTGATGCATTTAAAGCTATGAATCATTATGGCCATAGCTATAAGATAAATGATACTCTTTAAATCCTTTGAGGATATGTTTATTTGAACAAAGTTTGCCCACATTTAATATCATGACACTGAAGCAATAACAGAAGAAAGAGCATGTCACTAGCCTTTAATGGCAGTTTGAGGGTAAATTTTCTGGGAGGAATTTTTTATCATTTGTTCAATTATTTTTTTTAACATCTTTATTGGAGTATAATTGCTTTACAATGGTGTGCTAGTTTCTGCTTTATAACAAAGTGAATCAGTTATACACATACATATGTTCCCATATCTCTTCCCTCTTGCGTCTCCCTCCCTCCCACCCTCCCTATCCTACCCCTCCAGGTGATCACAAAGCACCGAGCTGATCTCCCTGTGCTATGCGGCTGCTTCCCACTAGCTATCTACCTTACGTTTGGTAGTGTATATATGTCCATGCCACTCTCTCGCTTTGTCACAGCTTACCCTTGCCCCCTCCCCATATCCTCAAGTCCATTCTCTAGTAGGTCTGTGTCTTTATTCCTGTCTTACCCCTAGGTTCTTCATGACATTTTTTTTCTTAAATTCCATATATATGTGTTAGCATACGGTATTTGTCTTTCTCTTTCTGACTTACTTCACTCTGTATGACAAACTCTAGGTCTATCCACCTCATTACAAATAGCTCAATTTCGTTGCTTTTTATGGCTGAGTAATATTCCATTGTATATATGTGCCACATCTTCTTTATCCATTCATCCGATGATGGACACTTAGGTTGTTTCCATCTCCTGGCTATTGTAAATAGAGCTGCAATGAACATTTTGGTACATGACACTTTCTGAATTATGGTTTTCTCAGGGTATATGCCCAGTGGGATTGCTGGCTCATATGGTAGTTCTATTTATAGTTTTTTAAGGAACCGCCATACTGTTCTCCACAGTGGCTGTATCAATTTACATTCCCACCAACAGTGCAAGAGGGTTCCCTTTTCTCCACACCCTTTCTAGCATTTATTGTTTCTAGATTTTTTGATGATGGCCATTCTCACTGGTGTGAGATGATATCTCATTGTAGTTTTGATTTGCATTTCTCTAATGATTAGTGATGTTGAGCATTCTTTCATGTTTGTTGGCAGTCTGTATATCTTCTTTGGAGAAATGTCTCTTTAGGTCTTCTGGCCATTTTTGGATTGGGTTGTTTGTTTTTCTGATATTGAGCTGCATGACCTGCTTATAAATTTTGGAGATTAATCCTTTGTCAGTTGCTTCATTTGCAAATATTTTCTCCCATTCTGAGGGTTGTCTTTTGGTCTTGTTTATGGTTTCCTTTGCTGTGCAAAAGTTTTGAAGTTTCATTAGGTCCCATTTGTTTATTTTTGTTTTTATTTCCATTTCTCTAGGAGGTGGGTCAAAAAGGATCTTACTGTGATTTATGTCATAGAGTTTTCTGCCTATGTTTTCCTCTAAGAGTTTGACAGTTTCTGGCCTTACACTTAGGTCTTTAATCCATTTTGAACTTATTTTTGTGTATGGTGTTAGGGAATGATCTAATCTCATACTTTTACATGTACCTGTCCAGTTTTCCCAGCACCACTTATTGAAGAGCCTGTCCTTTCTCCACTGTACATTCCTGCCTCCTTTATCAAAGATAAGGTGACCATATGTGCGTGGGTTTATCTCTGGGCTTTCTATCCTGTTCCATTGATCTATCTTTCTGTTTTTGTGTCAGTACCATACTGTCTTGATTACTGTAGCTTTGTAGTATAGCCTGAAGTCAGGGAGCCTGATTCCTCCAGCTCCATTTTTCGTTCTCAAGATTGCTTTGGCTATTCGGGGTCTTTTGTGTTTCCATACAAATTGTGAAATTTTTTGTTCTAGTTCTGTGAAAAATGCCAGTGGTAGTTTGATAGGGATTGCACTGAATCTGTAGATTGCTTTGGGTAGTAGAGTCATTTTCACATTGTTGATTCTTCCAATCCAAGAACATGGTATATCTCTCCATCTATTTGTATCATCTTTAATTTCTTTCATCAGTGTCTTATAATTTTCTGCATACAGGTCTTTTGTCTCCTTAGGTAGGTTTATTCCTAGATATTTTATTCTGTTTGTTGCAATGGTAAATGGGAGTGTTTTCTTGATTTCACTTTCAGATTTTTCATCATTAGTGTATAGGAATGCAAGAGATTTCTGTGCATTAATTTTGTATCCCGCTACTTTACCAAATTCATTCATTAGGTCTAGTAGTTTTCTGGTAGCATGTTTAGGATGCTCTATGTATAGTATCATGTCATCTGCAAACAGTGACAGCTTTACTTTTTCTTTTCCAATTTGGATTCCTTTTATTTCCTTTCTTCTCTGATTGCTGTGGCTAAAACTTCCAAAACTATGTTGAATAAGAGTGGTGAGAGTGGGCAACCTTGTCTTGTTCCTGATCTTAGTGGAAATGCTTTCAGTTTTTCACCATTGAGGACGATGTTGGCTGTGGGTTTGTCATATATGGACTTTATTATGTTGAGGAAAGTTCCCTCTATGCCTACTTTCTACAGGGTTTTTATCACAAATGGGTGTTGCATTTTGTCAAAAGCTTTCTCTGCATCTATTGAGATGATCATATGGGTTTTCTCCTTCAATTTGTTAATATGGTGTATCACGTTGATTGATTTGCGTATATTGAAGAATCCTTGCATTCCTGGAATAAACCCCACTTGATCGTGGTGTATGATCCTTGTAATGTGCTGTTGGATTCTGTTTGCTAGTATTTTGTTGAGGATTTTTGCATCTATGTTCATCAGTGATATTGGCCTGTAGTTTTCTTTCTTAGTGACAGCATTGTCTGGTTTGGGTATCAAGGTGATGGTGGCCTCGTAGAATGAGTTTGGGAGTGTTCCTCCCTCTGCTATATTTTGGAAGAGTTTGAGAAGGATAGGTGTTAGCTCTTCGCTAAATGTTTGATAGAATTCGCCTGTGAAGCCATCTGGTCCTGGGCTTTATTTTGTTGGAAGATTTTTAATCACAGTTTCAATTTCAGTGCTTGTGATTTGTCTGTTCATATTTTCTATTTCTTCCTGATTCAGTCTTGGCAGGTTGTGCATTTCTAAGAATTTGCCCATTTCTTCCACGTTGTCCATTTTATTGGCATAGAGTTGCTTGTAGTAATCTCTCATGATCTTTTGTATTTCTGCAGTGTCACTTGTTACTTCTCCTTTTTCATTTCTAATTCTATTGATTTGAGTCTTCTACCTATTTTTCTTGATGAGTCTGGCTAACGGTTTATCAATTTTGTTTCTCTTCTTAAAGAACCAGCTTTTAGTTTTATTGATCTTTGCTATCATTTCCTTCATTTCTTTTTCATTCATTTCTGATCTGATTTTTATGATTTCTTTCCTTCTGCTAACTTCGGGGTTTTTTTCTTCTTCTTTCTCTAATTGCTTTAGGTGCAAGGTTAGGTTGTTTATTCGAGATGTTTCCTGTTTCTTAAGGTAGGATTGTATTGCTATGAACTTCCCTTTTAGAACTGCTTTTGCTGCATCCCATAGATTTTGGGTCATCGTGTGTCCATTGTCATTTGTTTCTAGGTATTTTTTTAATTTCCTCTTTGATTTCTTCTGTGATCACTTCGTTATTAAGTAGTGTATTGTTTAGCCTCCATGTGTTTGTATTTTTTACAGATCTTTTCCTGTAATTGATATCTACTCTCATAGCATTGTGGTCGGAAAAGTTACTTGATACAATTTCAATTTTCTTAAATTTACCAAGGCTTGATATTGTAACCCAAGATATGATCTATCCTGGAGAATGTTCCATGAGCACTTGAGAAAAATGTGTATTCTGTTGTTTTTGGATGGAATGTCGTATAAATATCAATTAAGTCCATCTTGTTTAATGTATCATTTAAAGCTTGTGTTTCCTTATTTATTTTCATTTTGGATGATCTGCCCATTGGTGAAAGTGGGGTGTTAAAGTCCCCTGCTATGAACGTGTTACTGTCAATTTCCCCTTTTATGGCTGTTAGTATTTGCCTTACGTATTGAGGTGCTCCTATGTTGGGTGCATAAATATTTACAACTGTTATAGCTTCTTCTTGGATCGATCCCTTGATCATTATGTAGTGTCCTTCTTTGTCTCTTCTAATAGTCTTTATTTTAAAGTCTATTTTGTCTGATATGAGAATTGCTACTCCAGCTTTCTTTTGGTTTCCATTTGCATGAAGTATCTTTTTCCATCCCCTTACTTTCAGTCTGTATGTGTCTCTAGGTCTGAAGTAGGTCTCTTGTAGACAGCAAATATATGGGTCTTGTTTTTGTATCCACTCAGCCAATCTGTATCTTTTGGTGGGAGCATTCAGTCCATTTACACTTATGGTAATTATCGATATGTATGTTCCTATTCCCATTTTCTAAATTGTTTTGGGTTCTTTATTGTAGGTCTTTTCCTTCTTTTGTGTGTCTTGCCTAGAGAAGTTCCTTTAGCAGTTGTTGTAGAGCTGGTTTGGTGTTGCTGAACTCTCTCAACTTTTGCTTGTGTGTAAAGGTTTTAATTTCTCCATCAAATCTGAATGAGATCCTTGCTGGGTAGAGTAATCTTGGTTGCAGGTTTTTCTCCTTCATCACTTTAAATATATCCTGCCAGTCCCTTCTGGCTTGCAGAGTTTCTGCTGAAAGATCAGCTGTTAACCTTATGGGGATTCCCTTGTGTGTTATTTGTTGTTTTTCCCTTGCTGCTTTTAATATGTTTTCTTTGTATTTAACTTTTGACAGTTTGATTAATATGTGTCTTGGCGTATTTCTCCTTGGATTTATCCTGTATATGATTCTCTGTGCTTCCTGGACTTGATTAACTATTTCCTTTCCCATATTAGGGAAATTTTCAGCTATAATCTCTTCAAATATTTTCTCAGTCCCTTTCTTCTTTTTTTCTTCTTCTGGAACCCCTATAATTCGAATGTTGGTGCGTTTAATGTTGTCCCAGAGGTCTCTGAGACTGTCCTCAGTTCTTTTCATTCTTTTTTCTTTATTCTGCTCTGCAGTAGTTATTTCCACTATTTTATCTTCCAGGTCACTTATCCGTTCTTCTGCCTCAGTTATTCTGCTATTGATCCCATCTAGAGTATTTTTCAGTTCATTTATTGTGTTGTTCATCACTGTTTGTTTCACCTTTAGTTCTTCTAGGTCCTTGTTAATTGTTTCTTGCATTTTGTCTCTTCTATTTCCAAGATTTTGGCTCGTCTTTACTATCATTATTCTGAATTCTTTTTCAGGTAGACTGCCTATTTCCTCTTCATTTGTTAGGTCTGGTGGGTTTTTATCTTGCTCCTTCATCTGCTGTGTGTTTTTCCATCTTCTCATTTTGCTTATCTTACTGTGTTTGGGGTCTCCTTTTTGCAGGCTGCAGCTTCGTAGTTCCCTTTGTTTTTGGTGTCTGTCCCTAGTGGCTAAGGTTGGTTCAGTGGGTTCTGTAGGTTCCTGGTGGAGGGGACTAGTGCCTTTGTTCAGGTGGATGAAGCTGGATATTGTCTTTCTGGTGGGCAGGTCCACGTCTGGTGGTGTGTTTTGGGGTGTCTGTGGACTTATTATGATTTTAGGCAGCCTCTCTGCTAATGGGTGGGGTTGTGTTCCTCTCTTGCTAGTTGTTTGGCATAGGATGTCCTGCACTGTAGCTTGCTGGTCGTTGAGTGAAACTGGGTGCTGGTGTTGAGATGGAGGTCTCTGGGAGATTTTCGCCATTTGATATTATGTGGAGCTGGGAGGTCTCTTGTGGACCAGTGTACTGACGTTGGCTCTCCCACCTCAGAGGCACAGCACTGACTCCTGGCTGTAGCACCAAGAGCCTTTCATCTACATGGCTCAGAATAAAAGGGAGAAAAAGTAGAAAGAAAGAATTAGTAGAAGAAAGAAAGAAAGAAAGAAAGAACGGAGGGAGGGAGGGAGGGAAGGAGGAAGGAAGGAAGGAGGGAAGGAAGGAAAAAAGAAAGAAGATAAAGTAAAATAAAATATAATATAATAAAGTTATTAAAATAAAAAGAGAAAAAACACAAAACAACAAAAAAAATGGACGGATAGAACCCTAGGACAAATGGTGTAAGCAAAGCTATACAGACAAAATCTCACACAGAAGCATACACATACACACTCACAAAAAGAGGAAAAGGGGAAAAAATCATAAATCTCGCTCTCAAAGTCCATCTCCTCAATTTGGGATGATTCGTTGTCTAAAGGAGGGAAGGAAGGAAAGAAAGAACGAAGATAAAGTAAAATAAAATAAAGTTATTAAAATAAAAAGTAATTATTAAGAAAAAAAATTAAAAAAAAAAAAAACGGACGGATAGAACCTTCAGACAAATGGTGGAAGCAAAGCTATACAGACAAAATCTCACACAAAAGCACATACATACACACTCACAAAAAGAGGAAAAGGGGAAAAAACCATAAATCTTGCCCTCAAAGTCCGCCTCCTCAATTTGGGATGATTCCTTGTCTATTCAGGTATTCCACAGATACAGGTACATCAAGTTGATTGTGGAGCTTTAATCCGCTGCTTCTGAGGCTTCTGGGAGAGATTTCCCTTTCTCTTCTTTGTTCTCACAGCTCCCAGGGGCTCAGCTTTGGATTTGGCCCCGCCTCTGCATGTAGCTCGCCGGAGGGCACCTGTTTTTCGCTCAGACAGGACGGGGTTAAAGGAGCCGCTGATTCAGGGGCTTTGGCTCACTCAGGCCGGGGGGGCAGGGAGGGGCATGGAGTGCGGGGCGGGCCTGCGGCGGCAGAGGCAGCGTGACGTTGCACCAGCCGGAGGCGCATCGTGCGTTCTCCCGGGGAAGTTGTCCCTGGATCACGGGACTGTGGGAGTGGTGGACTGCACAGGCTCCCCAGAAGGGGCATGTGGAGAGTGACCTGTGCTGGCACACAGGCTTCTTGGTGGCAGCAGCAGTAGCCTTAGCGTCTCATGCCCGTCTCTGTGGTCCGCGCTGTTAGCTGTGGCTCGCGCCCGTTTCTGGAGCTCCTTTAAGTAGTGTTCTTACTCCCCTCTCCTTGCGCACCAGGAAACAAAGAGGGAAGAAAACGTCTCTTGCCTCTTTGGCAGGTCCAGACTTTTCCCCGGACTCACTCCCGGCCAGCCGTGGCGCACTAACCCCTTGCAGGCTGCGTTCACGCCGCCAACACCAGTCCTCTCCCAGCGATCTGACCGAAGTCCGAGCCTCAACTCGCAGCCACGCCCGTCCTGGCGGGTGAGCAGACAAGCCCCTCGGGCCGCTGAGTGCCAGTCGGCCCTGATCCTCTGTGCGGGAATCTCTCCGCTTTGCCCTCCGCACCCATGTTGCTGTGCTCTCTGCCGCGGCTCCGAAGCTTTCCCCCTCCGCCACCCGCAGTCTCCGCCCGCGGAGGGGCTTCCTAGTGTGTGGAAACCATTCCTCCTTCACAGCTCCCTCCCACTGGTGCAGGTCCCGTCCTTATCCCTTTGTCTCTGTTTATTCTTTTTTTCTTTTGCCCTACCCAGGTATGTGGGGGGTTTCTTGCCTTTTGGGAGGTCTGAGGTCTTCTGCCAGCATTCAGTAGGTGTTCTGTAGGAGTTGTTCCACGTGTAGATGTATTTCTGGTGTATCTGTGGGGGAGGAAGGTGATCTCCGCGTCTTATTCTTCCGCCGTCTTCGCGGAAGCCTCCTTGTTCAATTATTAATAAGCTGGAGTCATTTGAGTTTTTGTCTTCTTTGGGGAAAACATAGACAAAGGAAAGTAAAGCTAGGAAAAAAAGGGAAATGTCTGAAAAATGTGGATCAATAAGATGCTGGTTTACAATTTTCTACTTCAGTAAAACTCTTCCAACTGCTTTTTTATTTTATAACTTCTCTCTGTTGAGTTTTTGTAAAAAGAAACATATTATCTGAAAGTTTCTGTCAGTAATGGCCAGAAACTTAGATTCCTAGTTTTAGAAGACATGCTTAAAAGGGAAGGAAACTTGAGGAGCCTAAAACATGAAAGAAGGTAAAGAAATCATGTTAAAGTAGTTTGGTAAAGACCAGACTGTGAGAGATGCTGCTAGAAGAGAGAAAAGGTATGGGGTATTGAACGGGGAATTAGGGGGATTACATGGAGGGGTACATGGAGTGTGGATTATAACAGACTTTATGTTCTCTGTTTAAGAAGAGGTACAAGATCCTAAGTCATCAGAAGGGGGTGAGATTACTTAAAAAGTTATATATACTTGCTGTTGTAGTTATCGATTTATTTCCTTCTTAAACATGTTCTATACAGCCCTAATTTCCCAGTTCTTTTCTCATAAACTGTAATCCAGCTGTTGGACGTGAAATGGACAAGATGGTACTTTTAAATCTGGAGCCAGTGTAGAGTAGCAATTAGGAGCAGAGCTTTTGGAGTCAGAGAGCCCTGCATCTTCCACTTCCTTTGGAAAAATTGCTAAAGCTCTCTGAGATTGCTTCTTCATCTATAAAATCAGTTTAATAATACCTGCCTCATAGTGTGTCTTAAAGAGATGTTCTAAGGATTAAATGACAAAATGTGCAAGTTGCCTGACATGCAATAAATGCTCAAAAGATTGTAGTTGCTACTGGGTTTATTGATGCTGTTTCTAAGTATTTAAGTGAAATCATTTTTCCGTGAAATATCCGAGTGGTATGTGGTGAGGTGAAATATTGAAGGTGTTTTTTTTGTTGTTTTTTACGATGATTATTTTTAATGATGAAAGGGAGAGGTAATCATTTCTCTGAAATTTAGGACATATATACAAAAAAAAAATTGGGCACAGAAGAACATCCCCAAATTTGCCATGATTTATATACAATATATAATTCTTAGCAAGTTGTGTTTAAAATACTGAATTTTCTCCATATTTCTACCACATATATTTTTTTTAATTTTTATTTTAGATTGCAGTATAGTTGATTAACAATGTTGTGTTAGTTTCAGGTGTACAGCAAAGTGATTCAGTTATACATATGCATGTATCTATTCTTTTTCAAATTCTTTTCCCATTGAGGTTATTACAGAAGGTGTTAAATGAATGTTAAATAATGATTAAAAGCAGAGTGGGTGAACAAAAGTTCAGAGGAAAAATGTGACTCAAAGGCAAACCTTTCCTGAATGCTGACTGGACAGAAACATATTTTTTGGCTGCAGCAAGCAAAGCTATATGTCTGAGATTAGAGCCCTTCAACAAGTCCATGGAGGCAAAGCTCTGTGAACCAGCCACCTCCAGCCCAGGTCATCTAAACCATCCCAGATTTGTGAGACGCCAGCAGTGAGAATGAGTGCTCACCAGATCAGGAAATGTGAATCAGAAAGAGGATGTGATCCTGGGAGAGAACACCCTCATTACGATGATAATTTATGGTGTTTGTTTTGAACAGGAGGAAGCTTGGTACCTTCTCATTAAAGACAATGCACCTGAAGCTATGAGAGAGAATAGTTCTGGGCAGGTAAGCAGGAACCCACAGATCTAGTTTGATTTTGCCACTGATGTACTAGAAAATTATTGGTGAGACACACAAACTCTTAGAGCCTTAGTTCCCTCTTCTGAGGGAGAAGATTGAACAAGATGACCTTTGAGGTTTCTTTTAACTTTTTTTGTCAACTTAACTAGTCTATTGTTAATTTTTTTCAAATTATTAGTCTATAGTCCATTAGACTACAATTAGTCAACTTCTTAGTCTTTGTGATTGCACATTTGCAATTCATAAATTTTTCACTGGAGATTTATACCTTGTTAAAGGTAAATAAAGCATATTTTTTTCCCACTGGTTGGTCCACCTAAGTGTTAAAAGTATATTCCACATCCTCTTTATCCATTCATCTGTCGATGGACCCTTAGGTTGCTTCCATGTGGCACATATATACAATGGAATATTACTCAGCCATAAAAAGAAATGAAATTGAGTTATTTGTAGTGACGTGGATGGACCTAGAGTCTGTCATACAGAGTGAAGTAAGTCAGAAAGAGAAAAACAAATACCGTATGCTAATACATATATATAGAATCTAAAAAAAAAGGTTCTGATGAACCTAGGAGCAGGACAGGAATAAAGACGCAGATGTAGAGAATGGACTTGAGGACACAGGGAGGGGGAAGGGTAAGCTGGGACGAAGTGAGAGAGTGGCATGGACTTACATACACTACCAAATGTAAAATAGCTAGCTAGTGGGAAGCAGCCGCATAGCACAGGGAGATCAGCTCAGTGCTTTGTGACCACTTAGAGGAGTGGGATAGGGACAGTGGGAGGGAGACGCAAGAGGGAGGGGCTGTGGGGATAATATGTATACATATAGCTGATTCACTTTGTTATACGGCAGAAACTAACACAGCATTGTAAAGCAATTATACTCCAATAAAGATGTTTAAAAAAAAAGATTAAAAAAACCCCCAAAAGTATGAACAGGAGATTCAACATACAGTTTTCCAAATTAATTGAATATTGTCTAGTGAGTCAACAGAGTTCAAAAAGTTAGTATATAGTGTTAAAACTTACAATCTCATTCACATTTATATAGGGAGTATTTTTCAAGAAGGTAGATATTTATGGTGAGCAAGTGAGACAGAGTGAAAATATTTGCATGTAGCTGTGTCTGGACATTTGGGGAAAGTTTAAAATTTTAAAACCAGGGGCCATGATGATTAATTAATTTTGTCCCAAGTTGTTTACTAAGGAAATGAGATCCTTTTTTTCTTTAGTAGACAAAGATTTTTTTTGTTATTTTTTGTAAATCGAGATCTGGGTAAATATTTAAAGTAGAAATTCAAGTACCTTCAGTCAGCTGACTTGCTCTCTAACAAAATTTAGAATGGAAAGTGGGCATTGATAGGATTTATGGGAGTGTTCTGAGGTTGGTCTTAGTTGCATACCCTCTTCCCCACACTGAATTGCTAAATAATTGTCACTGACTACTTTTTTTTTTTTCTTTTTGCGGTACGCGGACCTCTCACTGTTGTGTCCTCTCCCATTGCGGAGCACAGGCTCCGGACGCACAGGCTCAGCGGCCATGGCTCACGGGCCCAGCTGCTCTGCGGCATGTGGGATCTTCCCGGACCGGGGCACGAACCCGTGTCCCCTGCATCGGCATGCGGACTCTCAACCGCTGCGCCACCAGGGAAGCCAATCACTGACTACTTTTTATTTTGTAATGCCTTTCAAAAACTCTGGAGAGCATCTCTAAAAGAGATATTTTCAATACTTTACATTTCCTTTATTTCTCCTTGGAAGAATCACAGGTTTCCAAGAACTTGTGAGAGTTGCATTCCATATCTTCCTCAGTATTAGATTTAAGACTTGATCTTTTAAAATTTCCACATGGGGAAAATCATGTTTATATGCATACTGTCTTGGGTCACCCATAAAGGCAGTGGCACAGTGGTAGCCAAGGCACCTCCTAGAGCAGTAGAAAACATCCAGATAGAAAGACATTTTACTTTTTACTTATCTCATAGATATTTTACTCTGTCTTAAGAAATGGAACACAATGATGGGGATAATCTCTTGTTCAGATTTTCTGTGGTCACGTACCATCTACAGTATTAAGAAAATAAAGATCTACGTTCACCTCCCCCTTGTCTCTCCAATTTCTCCAGACTGGAATGTTGGGATTCATACTGTGAATGCTCTGAAAATCAATTATTGTCAGATTCTGTTTTCAGGGCTGCCAGACAATATTTTGGCTCAACTTCAGTCCATTTGGAACACAGCTGTTAAGTTGTTGACAAAAACTAGGGAAATATGAACATGTTCCACCCTTTAAAAAGAATTCCATTTTCTGGCAACCAATCCAATGGATTTGAAATTTTCTTATTGGAGAGCAAGTTAGTACCACTCTCTGGCATCCTTTCAGACTGAATTGGTCATTCCTGTGTTCCAATACACATGGCGCCCTTCATTCACAACTTGGGATAGTCAGAATTTATTTTTGATTGTGAACTTGAGCTTTAAATTATTCTGTTTAAAAATGTCCCACAACTCTAAGTTTTCCTGGGACTTAGTGTCTCATTGGTCTCTCCACTTCTACAGGGGGATTCTTTAAACAAGACTACTATGGCAATTTAGCATTGATTTACTTTTAAAGGATAAGTGATTATGTTATTCTGTATGCTTTATATTGCAAGTAATAGAAAATCCTATTTAATTAAATAATAATTAGTATGTGCCCATTTATCAAAAAAGGGGAATTATGATTATATATATGCATATGGATGTATATATGTGCACATTAAAAATAAAACCAATGGAAAGATAAACCAAAATAAAATTTTTTTAAGTTTACCTATAGGAAGAGGGAGAGAATAGGTTAGAGGGGACAGGAAGGGAAACTAGACTTCCTTGAATATATCTTGTTTGTAGATTGGTCTTTGGAATTATATGTCTTCACTTAATAACAAAACAACATAAATATAAAATAAATTTCTAAAAACTAAAATAAAAAGATAATAAATGATTTTAACCATGTACCTAGCAATCAGTGTTCCCCAACAGAGCTTTCTATGTGATGAAAATGCTCACCAACTGCATCGTTCAGTATGGTAACCTCTAGCCACGTATGGCTATTGAACACTTGGAATGTGCCTAGTGTTACTGAGTAACTGAATTTTATATTTTATTTAATTAATTTGAATTATACTTTTAATAGCCACATTTGGCTAGTGGCTGTATTTCTGGACAGCTCAGAAACAGAATATTCACACAGAGAGGAAATACTGCAAGTGATTTTATAATGCATTAACTTGGTTGTGTATTCCTAGTAGGGTAATGCCCTTAAGTCAAAAGAACTTAAAAATAATTCTAAACTTTTTTCAGTAATGACTTTTAAATTAATAACGTTTGTGTTATTCTGAGTCTGTTGGGTATATATTATGCGGTACGCGGGCCTCTCACTGTTGTGTCCTCTCCCGTTGCAGAGCACAGGCTCCAGACACGCAGGGTCAGTGGCCATGGCTCACGGGCCCAGCCGCTCCACGGCATGTGGGATCTTCTCGGACCGGGGCACGAACCTGTGTCCCCTGCATCGGCAGGCGGACTCTCAACCACTGCGCCACCAGGGAAGCCCGGGTATATATTATGAATTAATCAAATGAGTAATTACATTGGTGTCTTTGAGAACTCAAATTTTGGGGTTGTTTGGAAAGAGATTCAGACTGAAGGTTGATAAGGTTTAGTTAAAACTTTTTGAAGCATCTATATGAACTCATGCTATATGTTTTCTTAAGAAAATATTTCCCAACGTTGTCCACCAAAAAGGCCTGGAAACAATGACCAACCCAGTAGCAATATCATCTCTAGTGCTCAGATTATGGTCTCTAAATGCCTTTTCCCACTAAATGGAACCAAGACTCTTTGAAGAAAGAGGTGTTTCAGAGTTTAGGGCAGGGAACTTATAAGATAAACCTGAAACATCTTGCTATCATAGAAAACTGAGATGCTTTCAAAGACTGGTAGATCTATGTCAAAAAGACTCAGAGCCAATTAGAAAAACTCCCACTCAACAAAGATGGAAAAATGTGTGCACCAGTTTGGAAAACAACTGCAATGGCCTGAACAACTTTACATATATATGTATCATGAGTTTATATTAATACTTGAAAAACTCAGTTATATTTGAGAGTTCTAGGGAACAGACTTATCATTTTGAAAAGCTAAATAATCAAGCATTTATTCTTTTCTGTAAGAACTGTAATACTTAAAGGAAACCAAAGAGTTGATGAAAGTAAGTGTCTCTTTATAACACTATTCTATCTGTTAAATGAAGAAGTAATGATAAAATTAGAATATCACTGTCTTCAAACTCCTGGTAAATTCATGGATCTGGGCAATCATTACCAATGGATAATATCTTAAAAAGATGGTAGAGTTATGCTATGATGGATGTACACTGCTTTTTGTTTGTTCGATTTTATTTTATTGACATTTTGGAGAGGGTGGCTGGTATGGAAATTTTGGAGAGGGTAAACTTGATGGCTTGTATATAAGCCACATATCCCACTCCTAAGTCTGGAGATGGAGTCAGCTTCCTGAGCACCACTTGGGAAAACCAGCCAGCCCAAAGCAGTGCTTGTAAGCGTGAACTCTGGAACTCGACTTCCTGGGTCCAAATCCCAACTTCGCGACTTGCAAACTGTGTAAGCTCAGGCAAGTTCCTTTGCCTCTCTGTGCTTCCATTTCCTCGTGCTGTATAAATCTTTGATAAGACTGATAAATCTTTGATGCTGAAAGTTTTTTTTTTTAATTAACAGTTTTCTTATCAGTACAGTTAGTTTTCAGTATTCAAAGACAGTGGTTCTCAAATTTTAATGTGCATTAGAATCACCTGGAAGCCTTGATAAAATATTTATTACTGAACCACATCTGCCTCCCCACCCCAGATTTTTAATTCAGTAGGTCTGGTGTAGGAGCCTGAGACTTTGCATCTCTAACAGGTTCTCAAGTAATAATGATGATGCTGACCTGGGGACCTCACTTTGAGAAGTATTGCACAAAGAATTCCCTTATTCTGCTGCTGTCCATTTCAAAAGAAAAGAAAGGAAAAATAAAAATACATGACTTTAAAAATTTTTTTAAAGAATAATTTGCTAACCCTAACTTCATATAACGGAAGGAAACCACATTCTTAGTTTTGCCCCAAACTGAGAGAGTTTGAGTTTTCTTCTCTTTCTTTCTTATGATGGAATGAAAGAAAACTGTGCTTATGGGGTAAAAATGACATACCAGCTGCAGATTATTTTTCCCATTCTTTTTTTTAATAAAAAGATTCAGTGTAGCCAATTTCTCACCTACTCATCTCCATCTAAAACAAGATACCATCTGTTATGTATCCACTTAATCAGTACCGTGACAAATTGGAGCACACTCAGGCCTCTGATGCCATATACCACTCACCAGGAGTTTCTGACTAGACCTTTGGAAGGTCCTGATCAGAGGCTGAGAGGACAGCTGGCCATTATACTGCAGCTGGATACAATCAGAGAAGATGCCCCCCAAGGACTCCCACCAAATAAGCAGGGTCACACAGCCTGGCCAGGATGATGCTTGGAAAATGAGTTACCTGGAGTCTGAGAGGATTCTGAGTTTGATTTACTTTTCAAGAAGTTTATGTTATCTTTCAAAAGAGAATCTCTTTTCTCTTTGTGTCCACTGAACATGAAGTAGGGATGCTGAGAGTTTTCAGCATGTCCCTAGTCTGTGTCTATGCTATCACTGAGGTGCTGGCTTGCAGACAAAATGCTTCTGTGCATGGAACTGAGGGCCTAATTTCTTCTCCTGCTGGTCCGAGGTGACCTGTAGACTGAAGCCAGACAACCCACATCGCTTCAGAACTCCCCTCCAGCAGCTACAAAGGTCTCTCATCTCTTTGCTAACAACCCATTTGAGTTCAAGAGCAGAGAAAGCAGGTGAGCATTTGAAATGAGTAGAAAAAAAAATCAGCCAGAGAAAAGGAAACATGAAAAGCAATATTAAAAGAAGAGAAAAAGTGGAGTTGAAATTTGGAGACTGCAGTCAGGGGCAATGAGGTTAGCAACTGAAGTTTTAAGAAATATTACAGGTTTTTAAAAAATATATGGTATAGAGGGTAAAGAATGAATATAAAGATACAGAACAGTAAAAGTTATGCAGATGATAACTATAGCCTTAAAAGGAATTTTAAGGTTTCATGATCTTTTTCATGTTTCCAAGTATTTATTCATTAAAAAGTAAAAATAGTGTATATAATTTGAAATGACTCCATGAAGGGATTTTCCACAATTTCCTTAGTAATTCACATATAATATTAGGGAAAGAGGGAAAAACGCTCAGTTTTTTTTAATGAATAGAGTACATGGGAAAAAATTCTTAAGCCTGTAGGAGTATATTTCTACAATGCAAAAGATAAATTGTTTATTTAAGGAATAAGTAGGAAATAAGATGTATTTGAAATGCGCTTAGAGCTCTTTTCTTTTTTCTTTCTTTCACTCAGCAAATATTTATGAGACCCTGCTATGGGCCAGGCACTCTTTAAAGGAATGGGAGATTCAGCAATGAACAAAAGAGAGAAAAATCCCTGCTATCACCTTTTAGTAAGCAACAGAATACCTTGAAAGTTTTGTTGAAATACAGATTTGGGGGCCCAGACCCAAGACTCTGATCCAGTAAATTTGTGAAAGGGCCTAGAAATATGTACTTTTAAGTATAAACTTAGGTGATTCTGATGCAAAGAAATATTCCCCATAGTATCTCACTCACTCTTAAGGCATCAACTGTTTCTCACAGGAGTGCTGGATCTATTTCCCCAGCTCGGCACCTGGGCTTCAGACCTGTCCATTTAAACTGTCTGCTGGACTTTTACACCCTGGCCTTAGGAAGTCAAATACTACATGTAAAAAAACTGGAATTACCTCTACATCCAAAGCTACGCTTCTTCCTACATTCCCATTTCTGTGAACAGCATCACCCTCTAGTTACCAAAGAATGAATTATAAGTTTACCCTAAAATTATGCCCTTTCCTTCCTTCCACAAAGCTAGTCACCTCCTGCTTTAGTTATTGCCTCCTTATATATTCATCTCTATTGCTTGTGCTTTAGGTCAACCTCATTAACCATCACCTCGATTATTTCCAGAATCTTCTAACTATTCTCAGAATCTGTCTTCCCCATCTATCCTCCATGCTGTTTCTGCTGTGATCTTTCTAAACTGGAAAACCAATCATGTAACTCCCCTGCTGAACTCCTTAATGACTCAAAATTGCTCACTGAACAAAATCCAAGTTTTATGAAAAGGTTAACTTAATTCATGATCTGGTGGCCTCTCCAGCATTTTCCTCCTTACAGCCAAAACCACACACTTCAGCCATCACGCAGTCATACTTTTTATTCTGTTCCTTTGATCTTTCTCCTCCATGTGCCTAGAATGGCTTTCTTCATATTCATAGCCCCTTGATGAATGCCTACTCATCTTTCAACACTCACTTTACTATAATATTTCCTGAACACCCCACCACACCTTCCCACTTCCCAGAGAACGGACTTCTTTTCTTTGTGGCCCCTTGTTATCATACGTTTCTAATATAATATATGTAACCTCCTAGGACACATACCACTTCATTTGTGTGTCTCACTTGGGTGTGTCTGCAAACCTATTGAGGACACAGAGCTTATTTTGCTCTGTATGGGAAATTTTATCACAGTGTATGCCACCTTGAATGAATGAATGAGAGAATAAAAATAACAGCTCCTCAAGAAGTGTAGCTGAAAACTTTGGGCATGGATTTTTTAATATCCTATATTTTGCTGTAGTAAACTATTTTTATTTGCTTGTCCTGTCATACCAAATCTAAATCAAAAGTAAAGAATAGTGCTTCTGGGGCTTCCCTGGTGGCGCAGTGGTTGAGAATCTGCCTGCCAATGCAGGGGACACGGGTTTGAGCTCTGGTCCGGGAAGATCCCACATACTGCGGAACAACTAAGCCCGTGCGCCACAGCTACTGAGCCTGTGCTCTAGAGCCCGTGAGCCACAACTGTTGAGCCCACGTGCCACAATTACTGAAGCCCGAGCCTCCGCAAAAACAGAAGCCACCACAGTGAGAAGCCCGCACGCAGCAATGTGCACCCAAAGCAGCCATAAATAAATAAATAAATAAATAAATAAATATACTAAAAATAAAAGAATAATGCTTCCTTTAGTTGGATGATATTTAAAGGTTAGCCTGTACCTTTATCTTTAACAGTTAAGTCTCTAATTGAGTTCCTTAGTGGATCCTTGATCTAAGCATTGTACATCTTAGATTTTCATTCTTGGGCAGAAAAAGACTTTTTCAGCTCCTCAGCTTCCTCCTTGTATAAATTTTGATTTACTCTGGTTTCAAGCTTTGTTTATATCTAAGGAAAGAAACTGATTACTGGCCATATTTTGTAACAGTAGAGGAATGACTCAGATTTATTAGTTTTATCTAAACTATTTTCACAGTATCTGGATTAGGAGGGAATGGGGCCTGTTTTCTTTTATAGGAGTAGACTCCAAGTACTTTCTTGGCATGTTCCAGTGGATCAGCTATTGCTTTCTGTATCTCAGATATTATTTTTTAAACCAACACCAAGTGAGTCTTATTATGTGTTCCAGGTCTTGTGAACTGCTCAAGGAATGCAAGGGTGAGTCCACAACTGATCTTGTTTACAAACTAGTGGGGGGATAGTAATGTGTTGTTTATTCATTGCCATGATTTATTTTTCTAAGCAAGTGGGTCATTGCTTATTCAGTGTCCTGTTGTACATTGAATTGTTCTTTAATCGGTAGTGATAGGTTCATAATTTTCCATCTGTTACTCAACCAAGCTTCCATGAGGCTAATGTGAGGTATTTGGCAGATGATGGTAACCCCACAATTCTATGGCAGTGTGTATTTACAATGCACTTTGCCATGCATAATCATCCTTATTTGATGCCTGGCAGTTTTACGAGAATAGACTGAAATTTACTGGCTAGTAAATGCTGGCAGACTCTTGTGTGTGCCCTTGTACGAATCACTTCCTAACAATCTGGGATAAGTGACACCCTTATACCCTCTCACCAAATAAATTTCCAAAACATTATGCAGGGAAATATTTAGAAAAGAAAAAAAATGTAGATTATTTTCCTGTGCTCCTTTCCTCATACATATTACTTTGTTGTGGCTGAAAAATAATGATGAGAGAAGCAAAGCTTTACCTTCAGGTAAAAGTGTCTTTGAATGAATCTTTTAGAGATTCCAGATGCTTAAATGCACATTTAGAGCTATAGTTAGAAAAAATCATTTTCAAACAGAACTGTTTGCCCTTGATTTATTCCTCAAAATAATTCTCATGCTAAAGAAAAAAATTAATCCTGACAATTATCTGAATAACAAGACAAATGTGTCATGGTTAATTGTCAGTTGAGAGAAATATAATGGTGTAAATAGCACTTTAAAAAGATATTTGCCTTTTCTGTACCTTAAGGTTCAAAATTATGTGTCCTAATTTTTGAAGCTACAATCTTGAGTTGTTTAAATTCAAGGACCTCATCTGTATAGAGCTGAGAATTGCCAAGATATTAATACCTGCATTTTTATGACACATTCTAAAGTCAATAGGAAAGAGGTTTCTGAATAAAAGTCTTAAAATTACCTTATGAATTATTAATTACAGGGCACATTACCTTTGAATTATAAAAGCCCAGAAAAATGGAAAGGAGGATTGAAAAACATCAATCTCAGGTTCTTTAAAAATGTAATACTGATCATTTGAGCAGTGTACAAATCTTTTATTAAAGATAAAAAGGAGGTGATACGTTTTTTATTAACTGGAGGATATGTTCAATCCACATGATTAAAAATCTCATTACTAACTCAAGTCAGGAAAGTGATTTATTACTGAAACAGAATGGGAGGCATTCGGTTGTCCACAGCAGCATTTATCAGGAGTAGAACTATCAGTTTGTATCTATTTTAGCATACTTAATATATTTTAAAGGTGGCTTTGCCATCTGTTTGAAGAATTGAAGATATTTTTCTAAAGTTGGCAAGCTACCTTAAAGCAAAAACATTAGCTGTTTTTCATTTAGCTTAAAATTTTACGTTTTAGAAGTAACGACTCATTCTGTGTTCTAACGTAGGTAAAGTTTTCCATTGTAGAGGGAAAGAAATTACAGAGCCTATTACGGTTCCTTCCTCAATATTTGTTTTAAAACTGTTTCTAGTTATTTATAGGAAGCCAGTTTCTTTTTTTTAATTTATATTTTTAAATTAATTAATTATTTTTGGCTGTGTTGGGTCTTCGTTTCTGTGCGAGGGCTTTCTCTAGTTGCGGCAAGGGGGGCCACTCTTCATTGCGGTGCGCAGGCCTCTCACTATCGTGGCCTCTCTTGTTGAGGAGCACGGGCTCCAGATGCGCAGGCTCAGTAGTTGTGGCTCACGGGCCTAGTAGCTCCGCGGCATGTGGGATCTTCCCAGACCAGGGCTCGAACCCGTGTCTCCTGCATTGGCAGGCAGACTCTCAACCACTGCACCACCAGGGAAGCCCTAGGAAGACAATTTTTAAGGGGGAAAGGAGAGATAATCTCACGTGTGTTTGGTACTTGCAACAGCAAAGAGAGGTTATTATTATTATCTTTTAGATACATTTGTTCCTGTGATTGTCATCACTTTGTTTTTAAGAGTAATTGTGGTAATTGCTTTTTGAATGATTTCAGACTCCGATCAGGTCTTAATTCAATATCTAAGATATTATATTTAGAAAACAGTCCCTTATTATTAACCTAATTATTTGATACTGAAGCTCATTTGTTCTCATCTATAATATCCCTCCAGATGTCAGGCAAGTTAATGAGGGTTGATGCTGTCAGGATGTGCCTCATGGCCACTGAGCAGAACCCGGTAGCTGGGTGGAATTTGGCTTGATGGAGGGGGGACAACATTTAGTGAAGGGAAAATGACACTAGCTTCTTAACATGCTCAGCTGAAGATGAGCTTGGTGTGTTGAGAACATAGGGAGAGGATGCCTTGGGGAGGAATGGTGAGGAAACAGCCTCAGCTGTTCAAGAGCTTAAAGACATGAGTTTGGTTTAGCTAAAACAACACTCAGTTATGAAAGACTCATGATTGGACTGAAGTTGTAGGGAGCCCATGGAAGCTTTTAGAACAAAGGAGTCGTGGGAAGAGAAAATAAAGAGTCCTTCAGTGGGCTGGGACATTTAAGTCAGGCCAGCCAGAGAGCCAGAAGGAAATGATTCCATGGGCAGGAGGTGACGAGGCCCAAGGCTGTAGGAATTGAAAAATGATGTTGGTAAAAATCATCTAGAGAGAAGAGTTTATTAGATAACTTTGATTTTTATGTTGTTTGCTTATAGTTGATTTAAAAATTCTGTGTTTCTTTTTAACTGAGAATTCTTAATCTTTTCCTTCATCTCTCTGTGCTTTGTCACGACTAGAAGGTCATTCTTGATTTCAGATGGTTATGCCAGTACCACAGATCTTAGAAAGCACGTAAGATATTTTTTTGAGCTCTTCTCTTCATGTATTCCTTCATGCACAGTCAGACATCAAACTCTTTTAGAGCTTCTGTTCTCCCAGCAGAGATCATTTGACTCTGCTCATTCAGGCTAGGGACAGCTGAGATTGCATCTGTGTGTCCATTTTGAAATGATGTCTTCAGGGATTGCTTATTTTAACTAACACTAGGGGCACCTTGGTTTCAAGGCTGCTTTGGAATTTGGGTTTCTCACTCTGTAAATATTAAGCATAACTACCATGCAATAGATTGCCAGTATCATAAAAGACAAGAAAGACTGAGAACCTACCATTTTTTTCCTCTCTCATTTAAAAAGAAAATTTTACTTAAGAATGGTTGCCATAGATATGCTCACATTGTCTAGTTTCTTGGCATTGGTATGTGTGTATATCTTCTCTGACTTATATAGTGCTTTCTGAAAAAGAAAAGTCTACAGAGTCTCATGTCCTTCTATTTATATTTATACGTTTCTGAGTGTATATACGTCTTAAAAAAAGAAAGAAAAGAAAAACTGTGCTTCAAATGCAAAATGCCTGTTACAAAGCATCATATTTCTTCAAGCTGTTTTGTCCCTTTGAGTATTTGAGTTTAGACAAATGCCTTTTCCCTGTTCCTTTTTTTTTTTTTTAAGCTGGCACATTCTTGTTCAATGAAAACAAGGGAGCAAGGGATTATTCCAGCCATTGAAATAGAAATGGTGTGTGACTCTGACAGCTGGAGCTTGGGTGTGAGATATTGCAATTTTTGCTGTAGGGAAAGGAGATAAAATGAGGGTTTGAATTTCATAGCATAAGGGGCTACCTAAATAGCAGCTGTTAGGTATGAGATCCCTGCTGAAGATTAAAAAATAGTAGGGGTTAGGTATTCCTAAACCCACCGAGTTGGAGATGGGAGTGGGGGAGAACGCATTGCTTTATTTGAAGTAATTTTTTTTTTTTCCTTTTCTAACTCATGGGAATTGCTTTCTGGGTGTAGAACTGCACATTCATAAATTCTGTTCACTTGCCTAGACTAAAAATACATTCAGCCTTAGAATTTTCATTTTGAAGGAGCTGAATAATATCCATAGATTACATAAGAGTACATATTTTGAAATTGCTGAGATTGTTAATAACATTTCGGTGGGTTCGGTTCTGCATCTCAAGAGGGAATGTTGTAATGAGTTTGACTTCCAGGTGACAATAAAGTTATCTCTCTCTCTCTCTCTCTCTCTCTCTCTCTGAATAGCACTTAGTTGATAACTTTTTTATGCATTTATTATTCCCTCCTATTATAGATTTTTGAATCTGACCTATCTTTCTTGAAAGATAGATTCTTTCAGCATACTTCTTTTTGTTGTTGTTGTTGGGGGAAGGAGTTTTTATTAATTAATTAATTTATTTTTGCTGTGTTGGGTCTTCGTTTCTGTGCGAGGGCTTTCTCTAGTTGTGGCAAGGGGGGGCCACTCTTCATCGCAGTGCGCAGGCCTCTCACTATCGCGGCCTCTCTTGTTGCGGAGCACAGGCTCCAGACGCGCAGGCTCAGTAGTTGTGGCTCACCGGCCTAGTTGCTCCGAGGTATGTGGGATCCTCCCAGACCAGGGCTCGAACCCATGTCCCCGGCATCAGCAGGCAGATTCTCAACCACTGTGCCACCAGGGAAGCCCCCAGCATACTTCTTTTTTCTTATTTTCCTTCTCCACTGTCACACACTTTCTCTACACTCCAGTCTCAATGTACTCCTTTTAACTCCACAAATATAAATTGTTATCTCTCACTTCTGCGACTTCAGAGGACTAGAAGTATAGAGAATGATGAAGTTCTTTCCCCCAGAACCCACTCGCTTTCCCACAAGGTAACCCCTGCAAACAGTTGCTTGAACATTGTAGTGTAATGGTTATTGTGGTGGAGCCTGAACATATCTTCCAAATTGCTAGTCTAAATCAAGGCTTCTCAAACTTTGTGATAACAGAACCCTCTTTAAAATTATTAAGGGCTCCCAAAGAACTTTTATTTAAGTGATTATATCTATCAATATTCACTATATTAGAAAGTAAAACTGAGAATAATTTTAAATGTGTATTTATTAATTCATTTAAAACTAACAGTAATAAATCTATTACCTGTTAACATAAATAGCATACTATGACAAGTAAATATTCTAAAACAAAAAAAATTACCATTTTTCTCAAATGGTAACTCTCCAGATTTCCTTCTGTTGTTATAAATTGTATGGGTCTAATACTATTAAATTTGTGAGGTTTAATTTGTGGCCTATTATATGTTCTATCTTGGGGAATATTCCATGTGCACTTAAAAGAATACCCATTCTGTTGTTGTTTGTGGAATGTCTATACTATACTATCAATGTCTATTAGGTCTAATTGGTTTATAGTGTTGTTCAAGATTCCTATTTCTTTGTTGGTTTTCTCCCTAGTGTTTCTATCCATTATTAGAAGTAGGATATTGAAGCCTCCAACTATCATTGTTGAATGGTCTATTTCTCTCTTCAGTTTTGTCAGTTTTGCTTCATGTATTTTGGATCTCTTGTTAGGTGCATATATTGATACATATCTTCTAAATCATTATGTATTCCTGATAGATTGACACTTTTATCAGTTAAAAAAAGTCTTTCTTGTCTGTAGTTTTTTGCCTTAAAGTCTATTTTATCTCTTATTAGTATAATCACTCTAGCTCTCTTTTGGATACTGTTTACACAGTATATAGTTTTCTTTCTACTTTCAACCTATTTGTGTTATCAAATATAAAACTTATCTGTTGTAGATAGTCTGGAATTATCTCTCCTCAGGTACGCCTATGGCCCATTCCATCATTTCATTAGGACCTCTGGGCAAATGTCACTTCCTCATTCCTGCCAGGTCTCCAGTACCTAGAATAGTGACTAATTCATGGCAGTGACCCAATACAAATTTGTAGAATAAATACATTTAACCTAATCTATCTAGACAAACTTAAATTTTATGTTTTAATATTAAATAATTTAAAGTACAAAAGTTCTGCTACTATAGCTTCAGAAATCACATGCAACTAATTGTTAACAACCTATCACTTATTAATTTTTAGTGAATTCTAAAGAAGAATATCCAGAAAAGCATTTCCAAAATGGCAAAGTAAGGACTTCCCTCCCCAAACCAGTCTTCCATAAAGCAGTGAGAACACCGGCACAAATTGTCAAAATCAACTTTCTCAGGACTTGGAAACTTTCTTTTTCTCAGAAATTAACCAGGCGTGTGACAGTCTGAGAATGGTTCATTCAAGAAAAATGGCTAAACCTTGGTAGGAATGGAGAGCTTGATAGTGTTTTAACTTGAACTGTTCCAATCTTCCTCTCCCCAAATTCATGGTGGCATTGAAAACCAGAGCAAAGTTCCTGAGGCACAAAAGCCCTGCTTGCCATGTTTAAAGCATAGCAAGAAGGCTTGTGTTGAGGGAGTGGAGTAAGTGAGGGGAAGACTGCAATGAGACCAGAGTTGAAGCTAGATGCCAGATTGTGTGAGGTCTTGCGGGTCCTAGTAAATTTTGATTTTATTTTGAGATAATGGGGGGATATAAGAAGCTATTGAATAGGCAATTGTTACGATTTATGTGTTAATGAGATACTTTAATCTCTGCTCCCTTTTGACTGGTTCACAAACTTCGGCTTCATCATTTTCTCACTTTTTTTTTTTCCTGCAGAAAGTTTCTTTTGCATGTTAAGATACCAGAGTTGCCAACTATGGATCTAATCTAATGAACTAGGATTCCCACACCTGTGTGGTACATGAAAGGATTTTAGTTGAGGGTTACAGAAGACTTCACTGTGCATCTCATATTCATGAAAGGAAATCCTATCTTTTACAACACACTTTGAAAACAAGCCACACTACTAGACTGTCTTACACACAGAAATACTTATTTACCAAGAAGCAGTTTAGCTTATGAAAGACAGGAAGGAAAAGAATACTTCTCTCCCCTTCTGTTGTTTACATTTAATAGTAAGGAGAAAGAAACAGACCTGAAATATTTTAGTGGTAGTCAGAAACTAAACAATGCCACTGCTTTTTAGTAATAATAATAATAATTTTTTAAAAAGAATAATTACTCTTTTATTATTATTATTTCCTGTATCCTTTTGTTAAAATATAGATTGAAAAAAATTATTTCTCTTTATTTTAAAACCTCTCATTCTTGAGCAACAGACTTGAAGAACTGGAATTGAACAGGGCTATAAAGAAGTTGGCAAATAGGCAAACTAATGTTAATCCTTAATAAATTGTGTCAAGTATTCCATCTACTTCTTCCAACTTGGGATTATTTCATCAACAGTTTGTTGAATGTTTCTAATTAATTTCTGGAAATATCCAAGTTTTATCTAACCTATAACTATCATCTCTTTTCAGTAAAGAGCTTTGGAGAAATGCCATTGCCATCTCTGGTAAGCCTATATCTTGTGGTAGCCCCTGTATCTCATATTTGAGCACAGTTATATTAGAGAGCACAGATTAATTTGTCTTACATATTCAGAGCTAGTTTTGGGGGAAAATGTGATGCAAATTTATGTAAATTGGAATACATGTTTATGTAAAACAACATGTGATTATGCATCCCTACATTTACAAGAAAAATTCTGCTAGTCTTCTCTTAAAGTAGAGAAAATACAAATATACTCACAATCCCAGTTTGGACTAGGATTCTTGCTAGAATGGTTTGTCTGGCATGTGGAAAGTCTCTTATGTGCCATGGCATTGGTTAAGGATTCTGTGTTTCCTTTGCTGAAACATGGTTTTCAGCTTGAGTTTCAGAGGATGTTGCCAATTTTATCTCCCCTTCTCTGCTTTCCTTTATTTCTGTGATGAAAGATTTTGATTTCCACTAAGTAATTCAAAACGGTTTTGTGGGTTGTTGCTCAATTTTATAAATAAACATACATTGGTTGAGGCCATTGCATGTGCCTTTTTGTAATGAACTATCATAAAGAGAATGGTGTGTCCCCAGTCTTCGGAGACACTCCCTCTGTTGTTTTTTTTTTTTTTCTTTTTTACAATGCACCTGAATAAGATTGCTTCATCCTCTTTGATGAGGGTGGCACATATATAATATTTTGTCTGAACAAGGACACCTTTGAGAGTAAACAGGATGTAATTTATTAATTAAGCCAGTTTTAAGGTTTGAACCAGTATTTTTCCAGGAAAACTGGGACATGTGATTACCCTAACTGTGGCTAATTCTAAGTATTTTTCCTCTCTTCAGCAAGTTTATTTGACTGCTGTGTTGTATGGTCAATACTAATTTTTTTGATCTTCCAAGCCTCACATTTTTATCAATCAGATGTTCTCTAGAATTCTTGGCTTGGTTAAGAGGTGGAAATTTTATTTTATTGGGTTTTATATTTGTTTCTCAGAGATAGAAGAAGAGTAATTGAGACATGAGCTCCCATCCTTGAAGAACCTCAGGCATTGTTTCTTTTCCTCACAAGTTCTGTCAGTTGCTTTCTTTTTACGAGTCTGCACGTTGCCAAACTGAGAAAAATCTTACCTTCCAGGAAAGACTTAAGGCTGCGATAGGCAAAAAAGCACTGAATGTTGTAATAACTAAATAGCGAGCTATTTTACTTGCTGGAGGTGATTCCATTCTACCAAGTTTGATGGCAGTTGGACTGAGACATCTTGAAAAAGGAGGAGAGTTGTGAAATTTGTGAAAACTTTCTTGGAAGGAGCCATCACCCTAGCAACCTAGGGGCTTAGTGATAGAAAATTGAACAAATTTCTACAAAGTAAATTATTTTCTACCGTTGATCAAGCGTGATAGGAAAAATACTTTTTTTTATAAAGAGATCTTACACAGGAGAGAGAGCAGAGTGGAGGCAGTTCCTACACTTTTAAGAGCATGTGAGAGGGAGATAGAAGAAAAGCTATACCGCTGAACAAGAGACTGTGATTTCACAATTTACTCAATATTTTTGAAGCTTGGGGTTTTGCTGATATTAAATGGGGGGAGTGATCATTTTCTTAAGTTTGGAGGAACAAATGAGACATTTAATGTTGAAATATTTTAGACATCACATCAATATAAATAATACTATTATAATGCCATGTATCTACAGAGTAGGAATTAAGTAGAAGAGAATTGAATGATTATTAAATGATCAAGTGAAAGTATCAGTGTACAATTCTATTTTCTTCTCCTTATTTTAGCAGATGGACATTTTTTTTTAATTCCTAATCTTCTAAAATCCATTTTTTTTAGAGAAAGGCAAATTAATCTCAGTACAAGCAACTTCCTCTCAGGTAATTAGTCATGTATTCTGTTGCTTCATATCCTTTTTGCAATAAAGCAAAGTATGAATAAATGAATAAATATCAAAAACACTGTTCTTGAAGGAAAACCTCCTGATTCAATGGTATATCCACATGAAGCTAGAACAGTGGATGAGAACTGAATAAACATTTGGGAACATCCAGTTTGCTTAAGTTTTTCACAATGTATTGTTGAAGATTTCTGAAGGGTTTATGATGGCCACAAGTTAAATGAAATACCTAAAATCTAGTAGATGATCACAAAATAGCCATCACTTAATAATCCAGGGATTTTAGCTTGATTGTCCTCAATTTTTATATGTAATATTACTTTAATTGTTTTTTTTTTTTAAACATCTTTATTGGGGTATAATTGCTTTACGATGGTGCGCCAGTTTCTGCCCTATAACAAAGTGAATCAGCTATACATATACATATGTTCCCATATGTCTTCCCTCTTGCGTCTTCCTCCCTCCCACTCTCCCCATCCCACCCCTCCAGGCCGTCACAAAGCCCCGAGCTAATATCCCTGTGCCTTGCGGCTGCTTCCCCCTAGCTATCTACCTTACTACGTTTGTTAGTGTGTATATGTCCATGACTCTCTCTCGCCCTGTCAAAACTCACCCTTCCCCCTCCCCATATCCTCAAGTCCGTTCTCCAGTAGGTCTGCGTCTTTATTCCTGTCTTACCCCTAGGCTCTTCATGACATTTTTTTCCCTTAAATTCCATATATATGTGTTAGCATATACTTAATTTCAGTGATTGACTGTCATTAACTTATTATATATGTGTTTATATACACAGAAATATATGTGTATCTGTGTGTGTATATATTACATAACTTATTTTATATATGTATATGCATATATATATATATATATTTCTGCAACCCTTGCATTCTATTAATGGTGAAGTTCAGCTTCAGTCCATATCATCACATTTTTAGAGAACTTTCTAGATATCTTCACCCATGTTAAGGGATTAAGGTGAACTTTATTCTAACCCTACTATTCATCCCTTCTGTCTTTTAAATTCTTTGTAAAGGAAACTGCATAATTAAAGGGCAGTAGTTGCATGGAAAGCAAATTACTGCTTCAGCAATGGCTAAGGAAGTGCATTACACACTCTCCTTATCCCAACCCTACCTCCCCCTTCATCTAGTCCAAGGCAAGACTTTCTGCTAACTTTCAGAAAGTGTGATATGGGAAGGGGGAAGGGTAAGCTGTGACAAAAGCAAGAGAGTGGCATGGACATATATACACTACCAAACGTAAAATAGATAGCTAGTGGGAAGCAGCCGCATAGCACAGGGAGATGAGCTCAGTGCTTTGTGACCACCTAGAGGGGTGGGATAGGGAGGGTGGGAGGGAGGGAGATGCAAGAGGGAAGAGATATGGAAACATATGTATAGGTATAACTGATTCACTTTGTTATAAAGCAGAAGCTGGGTTCAAAAGCCTCAGTAAAGACTCTTTCTTGTCCCCAGTTTTGGGATCCTTATATTTAAGAATGTCTGTAGAGGGAGAGAGACCTGTGATTGGACCCTCTTGAGTCCATTTACTCACCAGCTTAAAGATGGACAAGAAGGGATAAAACAGTTTTCCTGCCCCTGCAACCACCCAATGTTAATGTTTACTGCACCGGACACAGGAATCAAAAGACAGCAGGAGTACCATGGATTTTTGCCACTAAGGCACAGTAATCTTACATATTAGTAAAATGTAGCCCAACAAATGCCTCAGGTGCCTACCAGATTATCAGATCTTTCTTTTTGGAGGGGAGCCAGTGATAGATGCAAGTAGAAGAGCAGGAGATGCTTAGACCTCCATGGAAAAAAGGGGAGTGATAGTTCCCTCTGATTTACCTATTGTTTGTCTTATACTAATAGGTTTAGGGGATAATCATGGTCTGTGTTACTTGTTCTTCAAGGTAACTAAGAGTCTTTGAAAATTCTGATGTAACATATAAGCAATGCTGTTGATGTGGGTTCTTGAGAGTGTGATGAACTTAAAATCTGCATCCCAAAAGCAAAATATTCAAGAAAACTCACCCCACCGTTTGCAGTCTCAAAAGAAGAGAGATGTCTAGAGAAGAGCATTTGCTCTTTTCTCACTTCTGTTGGCTAATGACTATCCCCTAACCTTTTTCGTAACTTTTAGTACAAGGAACCAAGTAAATGATATACATTGTGTCATCAAGTATATTAGTCATTTTAGCCACTGGTAATTGTAAAATGTGTTACAGGATTATAGTGACACATCAAATTCTAACAATGAGTATGAATCCTTATATGCCCCCCCCGTCTTCATCACATGCTTACATGTGTGCATGCATGTGTGCACATACACACACATACACATACACATACTCACATAGCAAAGAAAATGCTTTCTGTATAATGCTGTTTTTCTTTTATGTAGTGTGATTTGTGTATGCCAGAGATAGCATCCTATCTGAATTGTACAAGCTCATGGAAATTCTGATGTCCAATAAACGTAACCAAGAAGAAAAGTGAATAACTTAGAAACTATAGACCAAAGAAAGGTTGATATTGGATTAATAGTCCCGTAGTAACCTATGTTTGAAACTCTAACATATGGCCTAATTTAACATATTCAAAGTCTAAAGCTAAGTAGAGTTATTGCCTTGATCAGCCATTGTGAAAACTAACATTTATTAAGTATTCACTAATTGGCAGTTACTTGCTAAATATTTTGCAAGCCTTCATTTAATTGTCACACTAGCCCTAGGTTGAAGCTGCTATTATCTTCTTGATTTTACATCTAAAGGATACATTTTTACCTGTAAAGCCTAGCGAAGTTAAAAACTTATTTTCACAAGGCAGAGTTTCCTCTGAATCCAAAGCTAAGCTCTTAACAATCTATTATTCTGTTTTTCCTGAATCATTTTTTATTCTCTTATATTGTTTTTGTTTTGTATACTCATCACAGATATATGAAACCTAGTTATTCTGAGACATGGTTATCTTTTTGTGGATTGGCCAGCTGATTAGATCTAAAACGTGGCATCCATTTTTTAAATATAATTTTTCATATATGTGTGTGTATAAATATATGCATATAAATGTTCTCAATTTACTCATACAATTCATCTCAAGATCTGTGGCTATTTTAAAAAAATTTTGGTGGAGTATAGTTGATTTACAGTGTGTTAGTTTCAGGTGTACAGCAAAGTGAATCAGTTATACATATACATATATCAAGATCTGTTTTTAAGAAACAATACATAATGCTGAATAAAACAGACATTACATTGTTAGATTCTAAGAGAGAACATAATGTTTAACAGTTGCTAGGCACAATGGGGCAGTCTTAATCTCTCCCAATTTATTAAAGTAATGCCATTTATTGTTCAACTGTGCCAACTATTTCAGATGGCTTTGAATACTCACTTGGTAAATGCTTTACTGAAACAGTCATTAAGTTCTCCCACTCCTGAGGCAACCAGATTTTTATCTCTCAAGATGAAATAAAAGTGATCTGAATGTTGCCCAAATCAGCATCTGAGAGGGAGGAAAAAGGTCACTCAAGAATGGAGTCAAGTTCTGACGACTTTGCAAAAAAAGGAAGCAAGTCAAATTGTTAAGTCATGCACTGCTGATTTAACGTGTGGGAACAAGAAAGATAGGAAGATGCTTAGAATGCTGGAGAAAGCTCTGTGCCTGCCAGTGTCATAAAATTCTCTTTGTAATTCAAGAAACAAAGTCAAAACGTTGGAAATGATCCAAATTTGTCTGCAATAACTTTCTATTCATACATCCTAAATGGTTATCAGTGGTTCTTTCTGGATTTGCATGATTTTGTAGCAACAATTTTCCTTTAGGAATTGTAAATTGATCACCTGAACTGGACAATTAACCAAACTCTTCAGTTGGGAAATATCTGGCTCTCTGGGAGGGTGAGGGGGCAGGGGTGGGGGACTAGAGCTTAAGGGTGGTCTGGCCTGGAAGGAAGAGGAAAAGGTGTTGCCCAGGCAGTTGTCCTTGGCGTGTGACTGTTCATCCCCTTCCTCTTCCTGCCATTACCCTTTCTTTCACACTTGGGACTGTCATTCCCTCTACTTCATTTCTCCCTTGCTGTCCACTGCTGAACTTATTTTTTATTTTTATTTTTTTTGCGGTACGCAGGCCTCTCACTGTTGTGGCCTCTCCCGTTGCGGAGCACAGGCTCCGGACGCGCAGGCTCAGCGGCCATGGCTCACGGGCCCAGCCGCTCTGCGGCATGTGGGATCTTCCCGGACCGGGGCACGAACCCGTGTTCCCTGCGTCGGCAGGTGGACTCTCAACCACTGCGCCACCAGGGGAAACCCCTGAACTTATTTTTAAACAGATTTTACCAATGCATAATGATGAAGGGAGGACTGAATCCCCACATAGCCTATGTGCTTGCTTCTTGGCATCCTCAGAAAAGGCTAGAGTATCAGACAACCGTTCTTGTAACATTTGAGATTGACAAAGTCACTGTCATGGGAGTACGATCCTGGGTCGTCAAGGAGAATTGATTTATAATACTCCTAGCTGTAACTAGCACTTACTCTAGTTCCCATGCCTCATCTCTTCCTTTGTGCTTATTGGCTCTGTGACTCTGGAATAACCTAAGACCTTAAGTACTTGCTTTGCTCAGTTGTGCCTTCTCACAGCAGGTGTTTAAGAGTCTCACTCTGGCCGTGACCCCTCATCTATTTTTGTCTAAAAACTAGTACAATTAAACTGTTCTTACTCTTTTAACTGTTTGACCCCCTACTCTTCTCCTATTTTGGAATTTTTTAATATTATCTTTTAGTAAAGAAAGCTTCTTCCTATGCTATCTCATCACACAACTATGACAGAGCACCAATTATACTTCTAGAATCCCTAGAAAATAGTTGACACCTTAACTTTTTGATAGATTTGAATGAAAGGGCTCTAAAATGAGGAAGACTAACTGAGTGCTTATTTTAAAATTAGGTAATAATGAGATTTTGTTTCTTTTTAAAAAAATTTTTTTATTGGCGTATAGTTGATTTACAATGTTGTGTTAGTTTCAGGTGTACAGCAAAGTGAATCAGTTATACATATACATGTATCCACTCTTTTTTTGTGTGTGTGATTATTTTCCCATATAGGCCACTACAGAGTATTGAGTAGAGTTCCCTGTGCTATACATCAGGTTCTTATTAGTTATCTATTTTATATATAGTAGTGTCTATATGTCAATCCCAATCTCCCAATTTATCCCTCCCCCTGCCTTTCCCCCTTGGTAACTATAAGTTTGTTTTCTACATCAGTGACTCTGTTTTATAAATAGGTTCCTTGTATCTTTTTTTATTTTTGGATTCCACATATAAGTGATATCATATGGTATTTGTCTTTCTGTGTCTGACTTACTTCACTCAGTAGGACAATCTCTAGGTCCATCCATGTCAACGCAAATGGCATTATTTTGTTCTTTTTTATGGCTGAGTAATATTCCATTGTATATATGTACCACAGCTTCTTCATCCATTTATCTGTCGATGGGCATTTAGGTTGCTTCCATGTCCTGGCTATTGTAAATAGTGCTGCAGTGAACATGGGGGCGCATGTATCTTTTCAAATTATGTTTTCTTTTGTTATTTTTTTTCCTGTGATGAGAAAGCATGAAGAAATGGGCTTTTGTTCATTCATTTACTCATACATATCTTTATTGATCATCTATTATATTTACATTTTGGACAGTACATTTAAATAAAATTTTTAGTCTTTTTTAAATAAGGAAGAATTTGGCTATCAATGTGATAAGACATTAAAATTAAGAAGAGAAAGGAAATAGTGTCTAAGTTATAGTAATTTTCAAGAAAGGATAATACACTAGAAACAAGTTAGGAAGTTAGTTAAATAGATTTTGGCACAACCATATATTGAAATATATATGTTATCATTACACTAAAAGGGCAAGACTCCAATGGGATTAACAGAAAGCAACATTTTCCTTTTTCTCTGTATAAGCTAGTTTTCCCCCATCCCTTGGATGAAATCCAGGGGTGTCCATGATTTTTATGGTCACATTCTTATAATAAAAATTCCTTTACTCACTTTTAGTTGCAATCTAATTTTAATAATTGAAATAACCATTTCCACAGTAGAAACTCTGAACTACATTTAGAGTTAAAGATGCTGCTCTTCTGAGATGCTGAGTCTAGAGACTTCTGGTGGGAAATAGGTGTGGTCCACTCTCTCCTTCTTCAACATTCTCTTCGCCTCACATCTCCTTAGCCAAGGTTTCTCAAACCCTTCCAGGAGAGTGGGGAAGAGAAGAGTGAGGAACAGGAAAGTTGTTACTTTACAGGTATTTTTATGACTTGGCATTGACATACTTTGAGGTTAATGGACATTCAAAGCAGTCTCTTTTTTGGAACTTGTTTGGTGTTCTTTGGATGTTGGCCCCAGGGATCTCTGGGCAGTGCAGTTCTTTGACATGGGCACGACAGTATCCTCCCAACTCCTGCCCCTGACAGTACCTCCTGCAGCCTTTTATTGTGGAGATTCCTTCAAGAGATCTCCAGTCCAGTTCCCTTCTGCAATATCCACCTGGGCCATGAGGGACTCCACGCATCCTTGCCATACTAAATAGAATGTAGTTGCTCCCGCTGCTATCTTTTTTACCTCTGGACACAAACGTCTGCATTTATTCTTCTTAAGTGGTTCAAACACCAGTCACCTCTGCTTATTCACATTTCAGGAAATACATAACAAATGCTACAAGGTCCTTACAAAGTCCTCTCACTTCTTGTGATAGAAGGGAAGCACCTCTTTTCCTTTCCCCTAGCAGGAAGATAACCTAGAACTCAGCAACTTTCTCCAGTAAAATATTCTCTTCTGGACTCTTTAACCTCGTTCTTTTTATATCTTTGTATAACGTGCATATTCATCTCTAAATGGAACTGGTGGACAATTTGTTTTTCATCCCTATGCTTTTCTATATTTTCCAAGTTTTCTTCAATTAAATATCTATCTTTAAATATTCCCCAAATAAAGATTGATTAATATGGGTGCTGCATATTTTACATTCATCTGCACAAAGGCAGATAATAGCAGCTCCTCACTACAAGATATGTGATAACTTTACCTATCCATCCAACACAATTGTATGAATTATGTAGTCCTTTTTAAAAAAAAGTTTTAATATGACCCTAACTTGGCATGTTATTTGATCAATGATATTTTAAAGAAGTGTTACAATTAGTAATTGGAAAATGGAATGAGAGTTCCTCTTCATCCATTTAGTAACAGAATGAGAATCATTCTGGTTGAAATTTCCCTTCACAAACTTTGAGACTGCTCTGACCAAAGGGTAAAGTATTTGGAGCCTCTAATTCTACTTTCCTTTGATCGAGGGATGGGAAACTCTCTAGCAGTTACCTTATGAGTTCTGAGGATCACATTTGGGAGGCATGATATTATGAACACTGGGATAAGAATTTTGCAAAACCTCAAGAAGGCATTGAATTGATAAGTAAGAGAACTGCCTTTTGAGAGTTGCGTGAGAGGAAAATGTCTGGGATGTACAATTTCAGAGTGGGATGGGGTGTGTGCAAGGATGAGTAACTGATTGCCCAGTTGCCTTCAGTCTCTTCCCTGTTAGGGGCCCGTGTTATCTTAAAAGTATTATAGCTGACAGCTAGGATAAAAACAGGTCATCATTTCCAAAATGATTTCACAATCACCCATGTAACCAGGATTCTTTAAAATCAAAAAAGGCTTATGTTGGCAAATTCAAACAGAATGCAAGACAATAGAAAATAAAATAATCACATTATAGAGGGTACCCTAAAGAGGAATATGAAGAAATCTCTGATGATTTTCCTGTGAAAGTGTAGGCAGAGATCTAAGACTACCCTGAACAATTTATAATTTTAGTTAACAATGAAATTTAAATCTACTACGTGGTTTATGTTTGTCAGTCAAGTACATAAATCACTAAGCCATGCAAAATTTATCACGGTTGTTAGAATTTGCACATACCAAATATAATATCACTAATTTTTTTTCTCTTAACCCCTTTTTTTTTGCTTACATACTAGACCAGTGGTTTTCAAACTGTGAACCTTAAACCAGCATTGTCATCACCTGGGAACTAGTTAGAACTATATATTCTGGGGTTCTACCCCAGACCTACTTAATTAGAAACTTTAGGAATAGAACCCAGAAATCTGTGGTTTAACAATCTATCCAGGTGATTCTGATGAACCCTAAATTTGAGAACCATTGAACTAGAAAAAACAGAATTTAAAATACTTGTAGTAATTCAGTCTGTCCTGGTTAAAGGGCTTTATCTGAAGGTGAGTGAATTGCAGTTTAATTATATTTTTGTGGATCAACCAAAGAAATAGATATTCTTACCATGGAGATGGAAGCAGTTTATGGAAGATAAAAAGAAATATTCATCAGTTATGCATCAGAGCCAGTATTAGTAGGTTTGTAGTATGTTGTATAATCCAGTGTTCTAAGAAACTCCTTTAACTTCAACTTTCTCCAGTATCCAACTGTTGTTAACAGGTGCTGATATTCACATCAAAGATCTACTTCTTTGAGGGATTTTTTATGGAGCTAGGTATGTTTTAACTACATCAAGTCACTTTGGGTGAGAAAAATATGTTTGAGGGAATGAACTTTTGTACTGAGTTTATGATCACAATGTGAGAATGAGACATAATAATAGATAAATATTAAAAGGAGCAGAGGGAAAAGTCTAGAACTTGTCTCTTCAGGGAATCTTTCTCTTTCTGGGATAGGGCATTTATTCAGGCTAGTAACTTAACCCAAGGAATAGAGAGATGTAAGGAAAATGTGATCATCTCATATTATAATATGATTCCTATGTTATAATGTGTCTCTCATCATAAATTCCAAACATAGCATTAAACATCAGAGGAGGGAGAAAAATTGAAATTGAAGTGATATAAAATAGGAAATATAAAAGAAAACAAAGTTAATTATGTAATGTGTGCAACATTCTGGTGTTCTATGACAGTGTGAAAATTACAAATTTGTTACAATAGGCTCAAAAAACAAAGGTAAACGATGAAGATAAATTCATGGAGAAATCACATCGTGACTGACCATATTTCTCCACCATCTTTCTTTTTTCCACCTCATGACCTCTGGTGTTCATGTTCAAAATCATGTCTATGTGAAATGTGTAGCACCTGATAGATGTATAGCACATTACCTGTGGCTGATTGAGCTGCTTGAGAGGATGAAAGTTCTTGAGGTCCCGGGAAATGATCAGGTCATCTCTGGGCCCCTGGCCTCCAGAGGCTAATGACAAAGGAGATACACGTTTTCAAGATGGTTCTGGTGGGTCCTTTCCATATCCCCATGGCCCTTAGGGGGACTGCTTGGCAAGTTAGAATGATACAAAATGGTAACACTGGTCAAATTGGAGTGATCTTTGTAACAGCTTCCCTCGTTCCTCAATATCATCAATGATGAAGGAGCACATATAAGACAAGAAATACTGAGAATTTTGTAGGATTCTCAAATGGTCAAGGAAGGGTATTACTACTGTGCTTGGGAAGGTTATAGCTTTCGTCCACAGGGCTGTACTACAATATGCCAGACCTTCTCCATTTTATTTGTTCAGCTTAGAAGTTCTCGGCCAAAAGAATGATATGTTGTTAGTAGTAGACAGGAGAGACTTAGGCAATGTAAGAACTGTGCATACAAGATAGCTTGGAGCATGGGGAAATGGTATACAGTTTATTTGCAAGGAGGATGTTCAGAGTGGGGTGATGGAAGCAGCACTGGAAGGTTTAATGAGGATTATATATAATAGTTTATAGGAAAGTGCAAAAAGCTAGATGAAGTAACAATGCTATTTTTAATCCAGAGTGAGCCAAATTAGAAATTTGAGACTGTACATGTATACAGTCTCCATATAACTTGGTAAATTCTGCCACTTGTACACTTAATGGATTTTCTTTGGTGTGTCCAAAAATTGCTGCTTGACAGAGTTTTTCTGCGGAGCCAAAAGAAAAAAACTTCATTATTATTATTATTTTTGTGTTACCAAACAGAATCAATTTGTGGATTGCATAAACCGCAGGATATAATTCACTATTTCAGCCAGAAACTTTCCCATCTGACCAAGACAATTGCAAATACGCTAAACTTGCTTTAATGAAAAGTCATTCTTTACATAGCTTACATCGACATAAGATGACAAGCCACTCACCAGATAAAAGGTTCTTTGTTTGAATCAAACAATAAGGCAGCTCTCCACAAAAAAATGCTATTCTATTCTGAACTGAATGCACTTTTAACTAAGGCTGTATTCAGGACCAAAACCAAAGCAGGCCCATCTGCTAGGAAGGCCAAAAGCCCATTGTGTGGCATGTCAGTCCAGTCTGTTATAGAAATGGTCACTCTAAAACTGTTTGCAATTTAAAAGTGCATACTGAGATTATGTTAACCTTTATTGACTGACTTCTGTTAAATGCACCATTAAAAATCCAATTTACCCTGGCTTCCTCTAAAATGTTGTGCTCAGGGCATTCCAATAGGTACATTATGATGGTCAATTGTCATAGGCTAAAAGTCAGTACCTAATTAGCTCAAACACACCAAGCATTTGTCCCCAGTTTTAATAGGGACCTCTCTTGCCCTGGGATTATGGGAGCACTGATGGAATATAACCTTATATAATGATTTTAGGGGTGTCAGTCTGGGTCCAGGGGTAAATGCCGATTGAACAAGGCTAAGAGGCCCTAGATAGTGAACTCTGACATCACTCTTTGCCAATCTGGCTCTGCATCTTCTGCTTAGAGTGAAAATTTGCAGAGGATAGAACCTGAGTGTCAAGTCAAAATGAGATGATGAATTAGGTCAATTACTACATGGTAGACATGCAAGTCATGCTAATGCTTAGTAAATGTAGCACACTTTTAATTGTGATTACTGACATTCACATATATTATTTTTTGTCATTTAAATCATCACAGGATTGTTAATAAAGTTATCCATTCACTGATTAACTCTCATGTGACTTCATGTCAAGTTCTAAAATGCAGCACCTCCCTGAGGATGGCTTCCCCTACCATTCAGAGGGCAGGTTTCCGGGAAGGTCCACCAGCAAGTTTCCCACCATCCAGAGACCCCTGGCTGTGTCCATTCCAGAAAGGTCTTGATCTCACCTCTAGTCAGGCAGGCATGGGATCACTCAGGCAGGCACCCCTTTGTCATTCTATCTCAGCCCTAGGGCTAAGAGTAGTGGCTATTACCTATATCTGTTATTCCTTTATTCTTTATATTTCTCTTTAACTCTACCTAGATAATTACTTACTCTAATCTCCTGTTAATAATTCTTTATTTTAAATTTCTCTGTTCAAATTACTGTGTGATTTCTATTTTCTGATTGGACTCATATAATAAACATCTTACTTTGCCTTATCTCTGATTTAAACCATTATTGGACATCAATAGGCCTCCTGAAATCTTAGAAGGATAGAGAGATATGAATAAGAATCCCAACAAATTGTAAGTATTTTTTAATTTACTGGTAATTGCTTTCTTGCTCCAAACACAAATGTTTCAGAATTGTTTGGCCTCACTGTGCATTGGGCATGTGAACTTGTGTTTGTTTACATCTCTGCTAAAAGGTAATTTAAAATATAATATTCTTGGAAGGGAGGAGACAAGATGGCAAAATGGAGGGACTTGATACAAAAACACCAAAATCACAACTAACAGCTGAACAACCATTGACAAACAAGACCAGAACCTACCAAAAAATATATTCCACATCCAAAGACAAAGAAGTCACAATGAGATGGTAGGAGGGGTGCTTTCATGATATAATCAGATCCCATACCCACTGGGTGGATGACCCACAAACTGGAAAATAATTACATCACAGAGATTCTCCCATAGGAGTGAGAGTTCTGAGCCCCAAGTCAGGCTCCCCACCCTGAGGGTCTGGCACTGGGAGGAGGAGACCTCAGAGTATTTGGCTTTGAAGGCCAGCAGGGCCTGACTGCAGGAGCTCCACAGGACTGGGGGAAACAGAGACTCCACTCTTGGAGGGCACACACAAGGTTTCACATGTACTGGGACCCAGGGCAAAGCAGTGACTTGATAGGATCCTGGGCCAGACTTGCCTGCTTGTCTTGGAGAGTATCCTGGGGAGGTGGGGGTTGGCTAAGGCTCACTGTGGGTGCAAGGACACTGGTGGCAAAGGCTCCAGGGAATATGCATCAGCGTGAGTGCTCCTGCAGGTCGCCATTTTGGCACAGAGACCTGGTTTCACCCAACAGCCTATGGGCTCCAGTGTTGGGATGCCTCAGGCCAAACAATCAACAGAGTGGAAACACAGCCCGACCCATCAAGAGACAGGCTGCTTAAAGTCATCCTGAGTGCACAGCCACCTCTAAACACACCCCTGGACATGGCCTTACCCACCAGAGGGACAAGACCCAGCTCCACCCACCAGTGGGCAGGCACCATTCCCTCCCACCAGGAAGCCTGCACTAACCCCTGGACCTCACCCACCAGGGGGCAGACACAAGAAGCAAGAGGAACTACAAACCTGCAACCTGAGAAACAAAGACCACAAACACAGAAAGTCAGACAAAATGAGACAGCAGAGAAATATGTTCCAGACAGAGGAACAAAATAAAATCCCAGAAGAACAACTAAGTGAAGTGGAGATAAGCAATCTAAAGAAAATTCAGAGTAATGGTAGTAAAGATGATCCAAGATCTCAGAAAACGAATGGAGGCACAGACTGAGAAGACACAAGAAATGTTTAACAAAGAGCTAGAAGATTTAAAGAACAAACAAACAGAGATGAACAATACAATAACTGAAATGAAAAATACACTAGAAGGAATCAATAGCAGAATAAATAAGGCAGAAAAATGAATAAGTGAGCTGGAAGAAAGCTTGGTGGAGATCACTGCTGTGGAATAGAATAAAGAAAAAAAGAGTGAAAAGAAATGAGGACAGACTCAGAGACCTCTGAGACAACATTAAACTCACCAACATTTGTAATTATGGGGGTCCCAGAAGGAGAAGAGAGAGAGAAAGGGCCTGAGAAAATATTTGAAGAGAGAATAGCTGAAAATTTCCCTAACATGGGAAAGGAAGCACTCACACCAGTCCAGGAAGCACAGAGACTCCCATACAGGATAAACCCAAGGAAGAACACAGCAAGACACATTTAATCAAATTGACAAAAACTAAAGACAAAGAGAAAATATTTAAAGCAACAAGGGAAAAGGAGCAAATAACATACAAGGGAATCCCCATATAGTTATCAGCTGATTTTTCAGCAGAAACTTTGCAGACCAGAAGGGAGTGGAATGATATATTCAAAGTGATGAAACAAGAATTCTACAACAAGAATACTTTACCCAGCAAGGCTCTCATTCAGCTTTGATGGAGAAATCAAAATTTGACACAAGCAAAAGCTAAGAGAATTCAGCACCAATAAACCAGCTTTACAACATATGCTAAAGGAACTTATCTAGGTGGAAAAGAAAAGACCACAACTAGAAACAAGAAAATTATGGATAGGAAAGCTCACCAGTAAGGGCAAATATAGAGTAAAGGTAGAGAACCATCCACACACAAATATGATAACAAAAGTAGCAATCATGAGGAGAGGAGAGTACAAATGCAGGTTATTGGAAACACATTTAAAATTAAGAGACAGCAATTTAAAACAATCTGGTAGATGTGTGTGTGTGTATATATATATATAGAGAGAGAGAGAGACTGCTATATTGAAACCCCATGGGAAGCACAAACCAAAAATCTACAATAGATACACACACACAAAAGAAGAAACAATTTAAACAAACTCTAAAGATAGTCATCAAATCACAAGAGAAGAGAACAAAAGGAGAAGGAGAAAGACCAACCAACACAAATCCTAAACAATTAACAAAATGGCAATAAGAACATACATATTGATAATTTCCTTAAGTGTAAATGGATTAAATGCTCCAACCAAAAGACATAGACTGGCTGAATGGATACAAGAACAAGACCCATATATATGCTGTCTACAAGAGACCCACTTCAGATTTGGGGACCCATACAGACTGAAAGTGAAGGGTTGGAAAGAGGTATTGCATGAAAATGGAAATCAAAAGAAAGCTGGAACAGCAATACTCATATCAGACAAAATTGACTTCAAAATAAAGACTTTTGCAAGAGACAAAGAAGAACACTACATAATGATCAAGGGATCAATCCAAGAAGATATAACAATGGTAAATATATATGCACCCAACACAGGAGCACATCAATACATAAGGCAAATGCTAACAGCTATAAATGGAGAAATTGGTAGTAACACAATAATAGTGGGGGACTTTAACACCCACTTACATCAATGGACAGATCATCCAAAATGAAAATCAATAAGGAAACACAGGCTTTAAATGACACGTTAGACCAGATGAACTTCACTGATATTTATAGAACGTTCCATCCAAAAGCAGCAGAATACACATTCTTCTCAAGTGCAAGTGGAACATTATCCAGGATAGGTCACATGCTGGGCCACAAAGCAAACCTCGGTAAATTTAAGAAAATTGAAATCATATTAAGCCTCTTTTTTTTACCACAATGCCATGAGGTTAGATATCAACTACAAGAAAAAAAACTGTAAAACACACAAACACGTGGAAGCTAAACAATATGTTACTAAACAACCAATGGATCACAGAAGAAATCAGAGAGGAAATAAAAAATACATAGAGTCAAATGAAAACACAACAATCCAAAACCTTTGGGACGCAGCAAAAGCAGTTCTAAAGAGGGAATTTTATAGCAATGCAGTCTTACCTCAGGAAACAACAAAAAAAATCTCAAACCACCTAACCTTACACCTAAAGCAACTAGAGAAAGAAAAAGAAACAAAATGCAAAGTTAGTAGAAGGAAAGAAATCATGAAGATCAGAGCAGAAATAAATGAACTAGAGAAGAAGAAAACAAAAGATCAATGAAACTAAAAGCTGATTCTTTGAAAAGATAAACAAAATTTATAAACCTTTAGCTGGACTCATCAAGGAAAAAGGAAAGGGCTCAAATCAATAATATTAGAAATGAAAAAGGGGAAGTTACAATGGACACCACAGAAATACAAAGGATCGTAAGAGACTACCACAAACAGCTGTATGCCAATAAAATGGAAAACCTAGAAGAAATGGACAGGGACTTCCCTGGTTGTCCAGTGGTAAAGAATCTACCTTCCAATGCAGGGAACACAGGTGTGATCCCTGGTCAGGGAACTAAGATCCCACATGCTGTGGGGCAACTAAGCCTGCAAGCCAGAAGTAGAGCTCAAGTGCCTCAATGGGAGAGCCTGCATGTCACAAACTACAGAGCCCATGTGCCCTGGAGCCCATACACCATAACTAAAGAGAGAAAATCCTGCACACCATGACTAGAGAGAAGCCCAGATGCCACAACTAGAGAGAAGCCCATGCACCACAACTAGAGAGACGCCCACAGCCACAAAAAAAATGTCCCACATGCCTCAATGAAGAGATCACATGTGCCACAACTAAGACCCAATACAACCAAAAAAAAAAAAAGAAAAAGAAAAAAAAGAAATGGATAAATTCTTAGAAAGGTACAATCTTCCAAGACTGAACCAGGAAGAAATAGAAAATATGAACAGACCAATCACAGTACTTAAATTGAAGCTGTGATTTAAAAACTTCCAACAGACAAAAGTCCAGGACAAGATGGCTTCACAGGTGAATTCTATCAAACATTTAGAGAAGAGTTAACACCTCTCCTCAAACTGTTCCAAAAAATTGCAGAGGAAAGAACACTCCCAATCTCATTCTACAAGGCCACCAATACCCTGATAACAAAACCAGACAAAGATACCACAAAAAAGGGAATTATAGGCTAATATCACTGATGAATATAGATACAAAATCCTCAACAAAATACTAACACACCAAATCCAATAATACATTAAAAGGATCATACATCATGATCCAGTGGAATTTATCCCAGGGATGCAAGGATTTTTCAGTATCCACAAATCAATCAGTGTGATACACCACAGTAAAAAATTGAATAAAACCATAAGATTATCTCAGTAGATGCAGAAAAACCTTTGACAAAATTCAGCCCCCATTTATGATAAAAACTCTCCAGAAAGTGGGCATAGAGGGAACCTACCTCAATATAATAAAGACTTAAATGTAAGACCGGATACTCTAAAACTCATACAGGAAAACATAGGCAGAACACTCTATGACATAAATCACAGCAATATCTTTTTGGATCCACCTCCTAGAGTAATGAAAATAAAAACAAAAATTAACAAATAGGACCTAATTAAACTTAAAAGCTGTTGCACAGCTAAAGGAAACCATAAACAAAATGAAAAGACAACTCATAGACTGGGAGAAAATATTTGCAGACAAAGAGACTGACAAGGGATTAACCTCCAAAATATACAAACAGCTCATGCACCTCAATATCAATAAAAACAAACAATGCAATCAAAAAATAGGCAGAAATCTAAATAGAAATTTCTCCAAAGACAAATGCAGATGGCCAAAAAGCACATGAAAAGATGCTCGACATCACTAATCATTAGAGAAATGCAAATCAAAACTACAATGTGGTATCACCTCACACAGGTCAGAATGGCCATCATCAAAAAATCTACAAAGAATAAATGCTGGAGAGGGTGTGGAGAAAAGGGAGCCCCCTTACACTGTTGGTGGGAATGTAAATTGTTACAGCCACTGTGGAGAACAGTATGGAGTTTAAGTTAAAAAACTAAAAATAGAGCTACCATATGATCCAGCAATCTCACTCTGGGGCATATATCCAGAGAAAACCATAATTCAAAAGATACATGCACCCCAATTTTCATTGCAGCACACTATCTACAATAGCCAAGACATGGAAGCAACCTAAATAACCATTGACAGATGAATGGATAAAGAAGATGTTGTACATATATACAATGGAATATTACTCAGCCATTTTTTAAAAGAATGAAATAATGCCATTTGCAGCAACATGGATGGACATGGATTACTGTACTAAGTGAAGTAAGTCAGACAAAGACAAATATCATATGATATCTCTTATATGTGGAATCTAAAAGATGATACAAATGAACTTATTTACAAAACAGAAAAAGACTCACAGACTTCGAAAACAAACCTATGGTTACCAAAGGGGAGAGGTGGGAAGAAGGATAAATTAGGAGTTTCGGATTAACATATACACACTACTATATATAAAAGAGATAATCAACAAGGAACTATTGTATAGCACAGGGAATTCTACTCAGTATTTTGTAATAACCTATATGGGAAAAGAATCTGAAAAAGAATGGATATATGTATATACATAACTGAATCACTTTTCTGTACACCTGAAACTAACACAACATTATAAATCAATTATACCCCCAATATAAAATAAAAATTACATTGAAAAATAAAAATAAATAAAAATTTAAAAAATTACTGATAATATTAAAATAATTGAGAACTAATTTGCATACTGTTTCAAAAAGGCCATCTAAATTTTAAAAGGTACCAGAGCTTTTATATTGCTAAACTGAATGTATTAGGGCCAATCAATGAATAAATTGTTGTAGTTTTATGCATTGAGGTTAACCCACAAGCATAAATACCCATTAAAATTTAGAAATAGTTACATGGATTAAAAAATTTATGTTTTGTTTTATCTGAGCCCCAAAGTATGAGTTGTTTTGTAAATAAAATGTCATAAAAAACCTCTAATTAAAAATATGAAATACTATTCCCCATCTTAATTTTCTAAAACAAAACAAAAAAGAAACTAATCCATGCTCAGTTCATGCTTTTAATAAAGTAATTTTAGTTTATCAGTACGTACTTCTATAATATGGTGGTTACATTCTTCTATTCATAACCCACGCCATTATTTATTGAGAACCAGTCAATTTTCTAGGTGAACGAGGAAGGTACAGCCCCTGCTGTCACAGTGCTTCTTATAATATAATAAAGAAAACTGTTATTAAACAGCTAGCAAAACAGAAATGTAGTAAATGTTACAAGAAAAAGTTCAGGGACTTTGAAAACACATATTGGTCAAATGAACTGAACAAGAAATCATGGAAGGTTTCCTGAGAAAGTGGTATTAACTTGAATAGCTGGAGTCAGCTAAAGAAGGGACTGATAAGAGGAGATAGAGACATGTTTTAAAAACTGAAAGGAGTTCAATTTCTTTGGAGGGGAATATGAGGAGACAGATGGGAGATGAAATCAAAGAGAAGACCAAATAGAGGTACTTCTTTGAAAGATTCCTAAAAAATGCTTTTTAGAACTTTATCATCATTAAATAGCAGTTATTAATTTTTAATGCACATGATTTAAAAAGGAAATAGAAAGAGGTATAACCCAACTATCCAAATAACATCTTTTGATATTAAAGCAAACTAACAAAGCTACAAATGCAAATTAAGAAAATTTCACATGATACAAAAAGAATCAAATAAAAATGAAAGCCACCATCCTCAGTCTAGTAAAACTCCCTAAATTTAACCACCACTGAAAGTTTTGTTGAGTTTCTTGCAGGGTGAGGATTTGAAATATTTTTCTATCTATATATCTATATTTATTATTATATATTATTCTATTTTACTCACTACCAGTGTGCATTTAGATTTAATATGTCATAGTATATTTTGAATATTGTTTGTTTTAACACACAGAGAATCATCTAATTCTTGTTAATAGTTGTATATTACTCCATTATGTGGATGTGCCAGTAATTTATTGTCTCTCAGCTTCAGACCTACCCTTCTATACTCCTTTATGATGCTGGGACTGGAACTCCGTAGACCATGTTTTTCCTTTCCATGTACTGTCCAACTCTTTCCCTGATTCCCCATTAATCTCTGCCAATAGGGGTAGTAGAAGGAGAACAGAAGGCTGGAGGACAAAGGGTGTCCTCCTTATTTTCTTTCTATTCCCGTTCCCTTCTATTCCTATTCCTATTTTCTTTCTTTTTTTTTCAACATCTTTATTGGAGTATAATTGCTTTACAACAGTGTGTTAGTTTCTGCTTTATAACAAAGTGAATCAGTTATACATATACATATGTTCCCATATCTCTTACCTCTTGTGTCTCCCTCCCTCCCACCCTCCCTATCCCACCCCTCTAGGTGGTCACAAAGCACCGAGCTGATCTCCCTGTGCTATGCGGCTGTTTCCCACTAGCTATCTATTTTACGTTTCATAGTGTATATATGTCCATGCCACGCTCTCACTTTGTCACAGCTTACCCTTCCCCCTCCCCATATCCTCAAGTCCATTCTCTAGTAGGCCTGTGTCTTTATTCCTGTCTTACCCCTAGGTTCTTCATGACCTTTTTTTTTTTCTTCTTAGATTCCATATATATGTGTTAGCATACGGTATTTGTTTTTCTCTTTCTGACTTACTTCACTCTGTATGACAGACTCTAGGTCCATCCACCTCACTACAAATATCTCAATTTCGTTTCTTTTTATGGCTGAATAGTATTCCATTGTATATATGTGCCACATCTTCTTTATCCATTCATCTGATGATGGACACTTAGGTTGCTTCCGTGTCCTGGCTATTGTAAGTAGAGCTGCAATGAACATTTTGGTACATGACTCTTTTTGAATTATGGTTTTCTCAGGGTATATGCCCAGTAGTGGGATTGCTGGGTCATATGGTAGTTTTATTTGTAGTTTTTTAAGGAACCTCCATACTGTTCTCCATAGTTGCTGTACCAATTCACATTCCCACCAGCAGTGCAAGAGTGTTCCCTTTTCTCCACACCCTCACCAGCATTTATTGTTTCTAGATTTTTTGATGATGGCCATTCTAACTGGTGTGAGATGATATCTCATTGTAGTTTTGATTTGCATTTCTCTAATGATTAATGATGTTGAGCATTCTTTCATGTGTTTGTTGGCAATCTGTATATCTTCTTTGGAGAAATGTCTATTTAGGTCTTCTGCCCATTTTTGGATTGGGTTGTTTGTTTTTTTCTTATTGAGCTGCATAAGCTGCTTGTAAAGCTTGGAGATTAATCCTTTGTCAGTTGCTTCATTTGCAAATATTTTCTCCCATTCTGAGGGTTGTCTTTTGGTCTTGTTTATGGTTTCCTTTGCTGTGCAAAAGCTTTTAAGTTTCATTAGGTCCCATTTGTTAATTTTTGTTTTTATTTCCATTTCTCTAGGAGGTGGGTCAAAAAGGATCTTGCTGTGATTTATGTCATAGAGTGTTCTACCTATGTTTTCCTCTAAGAGTTTGATAGTGTCTGGCCTTACATTTAGGTCTTTAATCCATTTTCCTATTTTCTTTTTGTTCCATCCCTCTCTCCAGCATCACTTCTTTCTTTTGATAGTAGCAGTTAATTTCAGTAGCAGCAGTTGATTCCAATTTTCAGTTTTCCAACACGCCCACAACTCACTCCTTTCTACCCCCTCAGAGACACAAGTACCACCTCAGGCAGCCACTTCTTAGAAATCTGGGAAGGACCACATTATAATTTCTGTGGGGCCTGGACCATTATGCCTTTGTGGGTTCCTTCTACTGTAAGAAAATTTTAAAACTATATTTTCTGATGGTGTTAGTATAAAGGCAAATATATTAATGTTATTTATAAAAACATTTTCATTGACCTAAATGTTCATTCTTCTGATTAAAAAAAAATCAAAACAGTCTCATGGTCCCCTAAAAGTACTTTGGGCCTAGGCACTGCGCCCACATTGCCTAAGGGGTGATTTGGCCCTTGTTCTGTGTCTCAGATCCACAGGGTTCTTCCTCCTAGCTTAGAAGCACCAGTATCAACCCATAGGTGCTTCCTCCTCAGAGCTCTAAGCCCCAGCTCCATGGATGCCCTTCCTTCAATGTGTTTTGGTAATTCTGACCTCTGTTGGCAGAGGTCTCTTTCCTTGGCTTGCAGATAACCACCTTCTTGCTATGTCTTCACATGTGGTTTCTCTGTCTGTGTTGTGTGTCCTAATTCCTCTTTATAAGGACACCAGTTATATTGGATTAGGGCTTACCCTTATGACCCCATTTTAACTTAATTACCTCTTAAAAGGTCCTACAGTCATATTCTGAGGTACTGGGTGTTAGGGCTTCAATATGTGAATTTTAGAGGAGGACACAACTCAGTGCATAACAAGTGGACTTGCCAACAATTATTTAACCAGAATTATATTGATAGTTGCTTTTGTTATTTTCAGCTTTAGCCATTACAAATATGTTTTAATGAACATTTTAAAATACACATTTGAACAAATTCTTGTAAGTGTAGCAGTGGCATTAATTTCTTAGGACTGAGATGGTAGGGTACCTTCATTTTTAATTTATAGGTTTCATAACTATTGCCTTGTTGCACTCCTTACAGTTTCATATTCTTGCTCAAAAGATATGAGCTTGGGACTTCCCTGGTGTCGCAGTGGTTGAGAGTCCGCCTGCCGATGCAGGGGACACGGGTTCGTGCCCCGGTCGGGGAAGATCCCACATGCCGCGGAGCGGCTGGGCCCGTGAGCCCAGGTTGAAATGACCTTCAACATAAATGCTTCTATGGTCCCTACAAAAAGTTTGAATCAGGGACACCCTCCTAAATATCAGGCGGATTTATCCATACTTAGAGCTTATCATACTTTTTTACACAGAATTGAAATTGCTTTTTATTCTCTTGTCTTTCCCACTAGATTATAATCTTAAGAGCAGAGATCTTGATTTGTTTATTGAAGCAGCCCAGGTAATTAACAGTGTCTGACTTTAAAGGGCATTTAATACAATTTTTGGACTTCCCTGGTGTCCAGTGGTTAAGACTCTGTGCTTCCAATAAAGGAGAGAAGCAGAAGAAAAATTATAAATTTTTTTTTTTTTTGGCTGGCTGAAGGAAAGAAGGAAGGGGAAACAGTGAAAGTTCTTACTGAGCCATAATCCTTAAGGTTTTGAGTTTGAAAACCATTGATTCCAAAGTATTTGGAGATCTAGTCAGTCAGCATATATCTCATGTATAACTCCAGTTTTTGAAGTTAGCTAGCAAAGTTAATACACTGGCTGTAAGCAAGATGTAGTACTTTCATCATAACGCAGGTAGTTTTGTTTTTTGTAAGAATTTTTTAAAGTATTTTGATTATTTTTAGGTGGAGGTCATCTATGTTGCTCTGGAATAGTCCATAATAGATATTTTGTTTTCCTTCTCTTCTCAACAGAGACAACTGTGCATAGTACTTAAAAGCTTGGTTTCAGTCTTATTTCCATCACTTCTAGCTTTGTGACCCTGTCCATGTTACTTAAAAGGTCTGGTCCCTAGTCTTGCCATCTGTAAAGTAAGGATGATATTATCATCTGCTGCATAGTGTTTCTGGGAGAATTAAGAGAGAGAACATCTATTAAACACTTAGCACAATGCAATTAAGACACTAGTTATCATTATTATTAATACTGTCTTCCTTTCTTAGGGATTTGGAGCTTCCTTAGAGTGTGGTGAATTCGGAATATTTTCACTGACCTATCGTTTTTCAAGGATGGCAAGGTAACACATACTTTGATTGCCATGGAAAGTAAAATAGTATTGACTACAATAGACAGTCACAGTGTGAAAAAGAGACCAATGTATGTGATACCTGCCCTTACGTATCTACATGTACTCTTGCATACATATGTGCACAATTGGCCTATTAATCTCATTAGGAAATTGTGGTAGTTGGGACAGTTGTTTCCCCCTCTAAATATTCCTAAAATTTTGTTTTTATATTTTATTATTTCTTTCCCCTTCTAGAATGCCTCTCATATTCATTTAAATTTTATTTAAGCTATATAAAAAGATTTATGAAATGTGATACACATGGAACTGTGCCTTGAGCCACCATAGGATTGTTTCTGGCAAAGTGTAAAAATGAAAGCAGGATTCTTAATTGGTTCTAGGGATGCCTGATTATTTTGGAGTCTGTCTGAAATGGAATGCATTTGTTGTGGTCAGTTTTGTGGTTGAAAGAAGAGGCAGCTGCCTGAATGGTGAGATTTCAAAAGGTCCCAGAAGTACAGTTTCTCAGATCTCTTCATAATCTGAAATTAGAGGGAGATTTTGGGTGGGTAAATCTTTGCATTTTTCACAGGTGCCTTCAAGAAATTCAAACAGTGTGAAAATAATAAGCCATTCTTATTTATTATCTTTTTGAAGTAGTTGTTTTCTGATTATTTTCTAATATAATGGCTAATCTGGATGTACCTGTCAAACAAATAGGTAAAGACCTGGGACTTTAAGAAGTCCATGTTTGGTACACTTGCAGAGGGACTAAAGGAAGTGAATTTGTTAAATTTGTTAAACAGATATCTATATCCATATCTGTATCTATATATCTATAGCTATCTATCTATGATACGTGGGGATACCAACCATATATATATCTCTGAATGCCAGATATGAGAATAAATTAATTAAACCTGAGCTTCCCTGGTGGCGCAGTGGTTGAGAGTCCGCCAGCTGATGCAGGGGACACGGGTTCGTGCCCCGGTCTGGGAAGATCCCACATGCCGCGGAGCGGCTGGGCTCGTGAGCCATGGCCACTGAGCCTGTGCATCTGGAGCCTGTGCTCCGCAATGGGAGAGGCTACAACAGTGAGAGGCCCGCGTACCGCAAAAAGAAAAAAAAAAATTAATTAAACCTAACGCTTTAATTCTGAACCCATTGAGTATACTGCTACTGCCTTGAAAGGAAAACATATTTCACAGTGTCTATCAATCTATACTTTTTCAAGTCTAAAATGCATTTTATTCCACTTGTGTCTGTTAATATGGTTATCTCTGGGTTATATAATTATAAAAGATTTAAACTTTTTTATTATACTTTATACATTTTCTAAAGATGTTAACTACATGTTTGTTTAATAAGTAAGAAAAAACCCATTAAATTTCTACCCACATAAGGAACTGACCTGTACCTGCCTAATTCCCCAGATCAATCATGAAGCAACCTGTATTTTAAAGAAATTGGAATGGAACAATATATAATTATTCAAAGTCAATACAAATGACTGGATTTCAACCACAGCATCAATATAATCAGAAGGAGAGTTGATAAAATGCAAAGTAGATGTTACTTCAATGATTTTAGCTTAGCAAAATAAACCCTAAGAGAAAAACCCAATCATTTCAAACTTCAATTTTAAAGAGAAAAATCAAAACATTTAACCAAACTTCATACAGAAATGAGTCAGAAAGCTTCCATTCAGTTCAGTAAAGATTTATTCTGTGTGTACTGTCTATCTACCAGATACCACAACATGCTGAAGATACAATAAATCACAGATTATGGAGAAAGTGTTTTACATAAACAAGGAACGTATCTAGAAGGATGTAAGACAAAATTACCAGAGGTTTACTCTGCATGGTAAGATTATGCACAATGGTTCTTCTCATTTTGCTTATTTGTCCATTCTAAAGTTTGTACTATTACATATATATATATATATATATATATATTTGTACTGTTATATATATTTCTATGTTATGTGTGTGTGTCCCTTATATGACTTTACTATCCACATTTGATCCTCATCCTCCTTTGTAACCTTTATTTCTGCTACTTCTCTCCACAATTCTTCTGCCCTGCTAAGTAAGAGCATATCTGTGGGAAGAGGGCATTTGCTAAATCAAGTTTTTACTCCACCTCCTGTCCCTGTCCAATGCCCTACTATTGCCCATCTAAATACCATGTATTTCCAGCAGTCCTACATCCTCTGTGAAGCCTTCTCTGACCCTGAATTCCTAAACACTTGTCTCTTTCAAGGATGGGCATTTTGTGATAAGGTGCATTGTACTGCTATTTAACTTAATACCTTACCCTATATGGTACTTTACATTTCAAAGCAATTTCACACAAATTAGCTTATTTCCTTCTGTGAGATAGTCAGGGTAGATATGATCTCTAATTTTGGTGTGTAGGAAAACAGAAGAATTATGTGACTTGCTTAAGTTTCTAAGGAGTCCAGACCAAGAACACAGTGTTTCTGATGCTTTTTTAAAAAAATTTTATTTTATGTTGGAATATAGTTGATTTACAATATTGTGTTAGTTTCAGTTGCACAGCGAAGTGATTCAGATATACATACACATATATCCATTCTTTTTCAGATTCTTTTCCCATTTAGGTTATTACGGAACACTGAGTAGAGCTCCCTGTGGTATACAGTAGGTCCTTTTTGATTATTTATATTTTACATATAGTAGTGTGTATATGTTCATCTGAAACTACTAATTTATCCACACACCCCCCCCCCCCCCGCATCTTTTCCCTTTGGTAACCATAGGTTTCTTTATGAAGTCTGTGAGTCTGTTTCTCTTTTGTAAATAAGTTCATTTGTATCATTGTTTTAGATTCCACATATAAGTGATATCATACAGCATTTGTCTTACTTCACTTAATATGATAATCTCTAGGTCCATCCATGTTGCTGCAAATGGCATTACTTTATTCTTTTTTATGGCTCAGTAATACTCCATTGTATATATGTACCACATCTTCTTTATCCATTCATCTGTCGATGGACATTTAGGTTGCTTCCATGTCTTAGCTATTGTAAACAGTGCTGCAATGAATATTGGGGTGTATGTATATTTTCAAATTATGGTTTTCTCTAGATATATGCCCAGGATTGGAAGTGCTGGATCATATGGCAGCTCTATTTTTAGTTTTTTAGGGAACCTCCATAGTGTTCTCCATAGTGGCTGTACCAGTTAACATTCCCACCAATAGTGTAGGAGGGTTCCCTTTTCTCCACACCCTATCCAGCATTTATTGTTTGTAGACTTTTTGATGATGGCCATTCTGACTGTATGAGGCAATACCTCATTGTAGTTTTGATTTTCATTTCTCTAATAATTAGCTATGTTGAGCATCTTTTCATGTGCTTTTTGGCTATCAGCGTGTCTTCTTTGGAGAAATGTCTATTTAGATATTCTGTCCATTTTTTTTATTGTTTTTGTTGTTGTTGTTTTACATTGAGCTGCATGAGCTGTTTGTATACTTTGGAGATCAATCCCTTGTTGGTTGCATCATTTGCAAGTGTTTTCTCCCATTCTGTGAGTTGTCATTTTGACTCGATATAATTTTATTTTCCACATATGGGCCTACACTTATTTACTTTTGTTCATAAAACTTTGGTCTCTCTGACTAAACTGTAAATAAATTTTATGAGCTCAAGGACTCTAACACTTACAACTATAGTACACACAATAGGTGCTCAATAAACGAATTTTTTCTTTTTTCTTTTTTTTTGCCCCACAGCTTGCTTGTAGGATTTCAAGTTCCCTGACCAGGGATCAAACCTGGGCCCTTGGCAGTGAAAACACAGAGTTCTTAACCACTGGACTGCCAGGGAATTCCCTAAAACTGTTGATTATTTAATGTTTTGACAAAGTCTATGAGGCAAATAAACATAAATCAAAGCACTTTTTCCTACCTCATCATTAACATATAAACCTCCCAATATTAAAATCTGTAGGTCTGTTCTTCCTCAGGATTTCATGTCACTATTCCATTTTTAGACATTTGTATTTGTTTAGGATATAAGCAGGACATTTAGAAAAAGAATCAGCATTTAGAAAGAGAAGATAACACTCTGATTTACCTGGAAGAGAAAGTTTACTAGAGAAATAGCTTGATTGATCAGGGTACAACAGACAAAAACTCTCACCATAATAGGTGAAAAGAAAATCATAGGGGAAGAGGAAGGTGTCATGAAATGTGATTTGGAGTTCTTTCTGGGTTTTGTATATTTCTGACAAGGGTAGGGAGAGCAGGATTTCACAGAAACGAGATGAGATTCAAGGTTTGCAAGGTACCGATGAGCTGAGATCACTGGTGGTTTCCAAAGTGTATAACATCCTAGCTAGCTAATCTAAGAGTAGTAAAATTTCATAGGGAGCTTTGATGCTTCTGGATGAGATTGTTGGAGTGGGGAGCAAGGTGAACCCATCACAATCTAAGGACAGGCAATAAGTGTGCAGGGGAAAGTAAAAGTTTTTCTCATTGTAACAAAAGACTACAATGAGGCAAACAGTGATGACAATGAGCTAGGATACTAATGGATAACAAAGCATAGTGTACAATTGTTTCAATATTTGTATATCATCTTCAAAAAACTCATAATGTCTATTCAGGTCTTTTGCCCACTTTTAGACTGGGTTTTCTTTTACTTTTAAGTTTTAAGAATTCTTTACAGATTCCGGATACAAGTTGCTTTTGAGATATATGATTCGCAAATATTTTCTTCCATTCTGAGGGTTGTCTTTTGCATTGTTTTGACGGTATCATCAAAAAACTATGAAGCACATAGTTATTCATTTTAATGAAGTTAAATTTATCTAATTTTTTATTTTATTGCTTGTGCTTTTGGTGTCATAGCTAAGAAACGATTGGTTATGAGTTTTCTGATGTGTTGACTTGGTTATGCTACAATCCCAAGTCATTCAATTAACAGTAATCTGGGTGTTACTGTGAAGGAAATTTACTGATATAATTAACGTTCCTAAACAGTTGACTTTAAGTAAGGGAGGCTATTCATTTGGAAGACCTTTAAAGCAGATCTTTAAAGAGAGAGAAGTAATTATGGATGAAGCTCCCATAGAGAGGGAAGTAATTATGGATGACAGCTTGGGCCTGTGCTGGTAGAGCTTCATTTTGCTCTTGCTTTTGCTTTCCTGATGGCCTGCCCTATGAATTCAAATACACGGAACCAGCCCTCATCATTGTGTAAGTCAATTCTTTAAAAAAAAAATTGAAAAAGACATCAATATCTGTATCTATATCTGTATCCATATCTTTATATCTATATAGATATAGATATAGATGTACATATGTGTGTGTGTGGTAGATAGACATTTCTATTGGTTCTGCTTCTTGTTGAACCGTGACTAATATGGATATAGTATTAAATCTTATCACAGGATAGTGCTTCCCTATCAATAAATTCTCCTTTTTCCGGCCTTATATTCTGTACCACTCCCTATCCGCTCGCCCCCCACCATCCCAGCATTCTCAGAATCTATTCCTATATATACTTTCTCTGTTTCTGTTGGAATGTCCTGGTTAGGTCCTGGAGGTCCTTCAGCATATACTACTTTCTTTGTCCTCCCCCTCCCTCTCCCCTTCTTCCTCCTCCCCCCTTGTCTTGCAAGATAGATACCTTTGTGTGATTATTAAGCAAGAGGGGGCACACACTTTTAACAGTGAGGCGAAGCCACTTCTGCAGGGAAACCTGGGAATTTGATTTTTGAGTACATTAACCCATATAGTCCCCTCCTACCTCTCAGGGTCCTACACCTTTTCAACCAGAGCCTGGACTATGGTGACCGGATTTGCTGTGGTTGGGAATTCCATCTTCTCTGGGGCTCTGCCCATCTTCCACTCTAATTATGGGTTTAATACTCACCTTTTCTGCCCTTCAGCTTTGATTGATGAATATCTCTTTACATTCTGCCAAAAATGTCCCCTAGCTTTTATGTTTTTTTTTTTTAAGTTGGTAGTCGGTCAACCTCAAACTTTCATTAACTTGTCCAGTTAACTGAGTTTCGAGAAATGGTCATCCAAAATCATAGTCCTGAACCTCTCAGTTACTTGATCTAGTGTCCCAGCAGTGCATTTCCTTCCACCAGTATTTCATCCCAGGTCACCATCTATAACAATTTTAACTATTGCACCACTATAGCATGCCACATGAGCTATCAGTGTCTAGCAGTGTCAGGATTCTCATCTCCAGCCTGCCAACAGGTGATCCAGTCCAAAATCCCATTTTAGATTTTGCTTGTAAGGACCACGACAAACCCAAATTGTTTTAGGTCGGATACCTTAAAATTGACTCTGAAGCAGAGATCTGTGTAAAGGAGGTTATTGGGAGGACTTTCTGGAATAACACCAGTAAGGGAGTAAGAAGCAAGGTTGGGCAGTGAGATGGGGATTCGGATTTCAACCCAGGGATTTTGGGGTGACACAAACATTCAGTCCATAACAGGGGGTAAGGTTTCTACATTCATTCAAAGTGGTAAAATGATGACACCAGTAGATCTTTGTGGTGATGATATAAATCTATATCTTGATTGTGGTGGTGGTTACAGGAATCTACCCATTACTATTGCTATGTCTGTGAAAAAAACAGCATAAGAATATACACACATTGTAGCAACATTGATTTTTCTGGTTATGATATTATATTAATCATTCCGTAAGACGTAACCATTGAGAGAAAATGGGTGAAAGATGCATGGAACCTCTCCATACTATCTTTGCAATACCTGTGTATCTATAATTATTTCAAAATAAAAAAGTTTTTTTTAAATGGGAAAAAAAAAGATTGGGCAGTGAGAGAAGCTGAGCTGCATTACACAAAAAGGCTTCAGATGTGTCTGTAGGGAGCTCTATAGCTGGGGCGGCATTTTAGAATTGTTCTGAATTTTGTCCCACATTCCAATGGGGCCAAGACTTTCTAGGCCATTATCAACCATTGTTTGGGTAGGGGCTGTCTCTAAAGAGGATTTCAACTTTGGACAAGGCTGCAACTTTCCCCAGAAAGCAATTTCTGGTGAGGGAGTTGGCTATGAACAAACAGCAGCCAATATTCCCAGAGGCTAAAGGAATGAGTGCCTTTCCTGAACGTAGAAGGGAAAGATTTGGGCAGCACACCACAGCATCTGCTCCATCACACTACCATCCATCCAACTTTCAGGCTCAAAACCTGGATTCTTTTCTCTCTCATCTCACATCCAATCCATCAGAGTCAACTTGATGGGACATCCCCTATACAGCCTGAATTTTTTCACCTGTCACCATTTCCACTGCAAAAATCCACATATTATATATCATTTTCCTTTATCTGGACAATAATCCTCCAGTGGTTTTCCCTCTGTAGCCTCTTACCATTCTATACTCCATTTTCTTCAACACAGAGTTGATCTTCTGAAAATATAAAACATATCATATTTTAACACCTTCCTACTGTTTCCTATCACAAGTAGCATAAAACTGATGCTCTTCACCATGGCCTATTCTAATAAATAACAGTCACCATGCTTTGAGTCCAGAACCTGCTGATTCATTACCTCATAAAATCCTCAGGATAGCCCTCACAAATGCTGTTATTGTAACTACTTTACAGATAAAGAGATTATATCTTAATGAGGTTGAATGACTAGCCCAAGGTCATGTAGCTGGGAAGTAGTGGGGTCTGGATTTCAACCCAGTACTGTTGGATTCCAAAGCCCTACTGTACCTGTTCTTAAAATGTCTACTTATGTAAAAATTCCAAGCTCTTGCCTTCAGTTTAAACAAACATTGTTTTGGCTTCTCAGATAACTTCCTCACCTATGAAATCATCATCATTATTAGGAACTTATTTATTTCTCGAAATAAAGTATTCAGTAAATTTGATTTAATTTTGTATTTTTTCCTCATAGAATATCGGGAAAATGATTGGGAGGGGAGCTAATTTCAGATGGGAAAAGTAAGATCTAAGGTGGTCAAGTGACCAGTTAAAGGTAACAAAGTTAGCCAGTTCTGGGATCAAGAATGGAAGTATGTCACTAACCTCTGACCAAGGACATTTCGTACCTTGGCTTCCTGCCCCTAGTGTGGGAGTTTCCTGATGGGAATGCTGCCTCCACATCTTCAGCCACTCCCCAGTAATACTCTGGAGAAATGCTTCCAGATAATAGTGGAGGAAACTGGGACCCTAGGAGAAGCAGTCTGAAGGACAGCATTGTCTAATTTGGAGCTTGGGCAGCGGCTGGAGGGCTTGTGAGCTCTTCAGCCAAGTGCAACTTGAAGTGACTGCCATCTTTGTGCTGTTGAGAACATTGAAACCTAATGTCTCGTCGCGGAAGCTTGGTCTGGAAGTGAGAACTCATCCACATATTTAACTGAAGGTTAAACCTGGGTCATTGTAGTTACTGGAAGTATTGAAAGATGGAGAAATTGACATCTGTTTGTGTTCTTTGTCTCTTGGCAAGAAAGTCCCAACACTGCATGTAAATAATTATAAATAAAACAAAAGTCAGAAAAGTTGCTAGTTAATATTTAATGACTAGTTCGATATTTAATGACTAGTTCTCTGGCAGTAGTGCACATTCCAAAGATTTCCCATCCGGTTGTGTTTATTATACTGCTATACACTCCAGCAGGCTTAGCTCTCTCTGAGCTCAGAGCACACTTCAAGAGCTAATATTTCCCCTACCTGAGAACTTTAAAAATGGTCTAAAAATCCATAGCCAGATACTATATGTTGGTGCCTTGATGTTGTTTTTAACTGAGAGAAGTTAGCAGCAAAAACCATCTTCTTGTTTATTACTGAATGGATTGTGGGAATATCCACCTTTGCCAGCTTCATCAGAGAATGGATCATACGTCCAAAGAGGCCAAATCACTTCAAAACTTGGTACACAAGCTATTTGTTTCTGGAAAATTAGGAAAATAACCTGAGCTTAAGGGAAACGAAAAAGCTCCACAGGCAAATTTGTAAATTGTAATATTCTGACAATATTTCTTTTAAAATACAGATACTGAGATTTATTAAATAAATAAAGCTAACATTTTTGTAGGTGTTAGTGTACAGAATACTTCACATTTGCTATTGCATTTGACCCTGTTAAGTTTTCAAGGATTCATGAAATTCTAGAGTCACAAGTAGTACTACTCTGAGTTATGTCAGGAATAGGAAGTATTGATGCTTGTATAGAGTAATAAAACCACTGAATCTTTTCCCAAGGAACTTCATACTAGTGTTGTATTCTTATAACAGCTGAGTTAGCCAAAGGATTTTTTATTTCAGTTTTATTAAATAGTACTGGGTCAGGGTTATCTATTTCTAAATGAATATACTGTATGTACACAAAACCGCACAGTGTATAGATCAAACCGTTAATTAGTAATTAGCAAAAGAAAATCTATAAGCAAATGATGTGGTTTATGGGAAAAAACTTCAAGTCACAAATCAAAAGATGAGAGTGCTTTTGAGAGTAACAATAACAGCAGCCTGTATTTATCTAGTTTTTAGTTTGTGCCAAGAACTGTTTTAGGCTTTTTCTATATTGCCCATCTAATCCTTGTGACCACCCTCTGGAGTAGATACTGTTGTTAGTCCTGTTATGCAGAAGAGGACACTGGGGGATTGAGGGGTTAAGAACTTGCACAGGGTGTTGAACTTCTAAGTGGAGTTGCTAGGATTCAAAACCTAGAAATCTAACTCTGGAGCCCAAGCTATTAACTCCTCTGCTAAATTGCCTTTTGATTAGCAACACTACCTTCGCTAAGTGAACATGGTCTTTATTTTATTTTCCCAGTCTATTCAGATGATCTGATACCTGCCATTGCTACTTCCGCAAAGCTGTTTTCAAGGTTAACTGAAATAGTATATTTAAAAGCACTTTAAAAGAGAATGTGCTCTTCAAATATGAGGTGATATTATTACATTGTATACAATGGTTAGTTACTCAGAGCAATGGTCCATGAAATGGTCAGCCATGAGTGTATTTGGTATACTAATAAACTGAACCACTGAGATAGGCTTCTAGATATATACACATTAGTTCTTCCCAGAATTCATGAGCAAGTCAAGGCTCAAACTGCCTCTGTGCACAGTTATTTGGAGATACACAGACATATTTCTGGAAACAGGGAGGAACTGCTGTAATTGTTTGCACATGCAGACATTGTCTCAAATACGATTTCGCTATTTCAGAGATTCCCTTGTCATAACTACCAAAATGACACAAGCAGTACTTTTTTTGTAATCTCCATATTTGACGCATGAAAGAAGACTTAATTCCTGTTTGAATAAACAACATAATAAGGTTATTGAGATTAGAGACCATTACTATATAAAATTATGTCTAAGTGGCAGATATAATTAACATTGGATTGTAATTACACTAATTACAAGTCACATTAAGACACTCCAGTAATGACAAAGTGAGAACCCTATAATTGAATGGAATAAGTAGGGAAACATGCTGCTCACACTAATTACCTAAATGAGCTAATATGTCTTCAGAGTGACAGTCATGTTCAATGTTATTACGCAGACAAGGCAACTGAGTGAGGTATTTTAAAAATACATATATATATATATATTTTCTAATTTTCTTTCTTTATTCTCTCCAGGACCTATTTCAAGTCATCAGCAGCTTCAGAATTTGTCTCCTGAGCCAAAGAAAACAAAAATTGCAATTAGAGGTTTCTCTAGCCTTGTTAAAGAAGAGCACATATGACAGTGATCCATAAACCCAGGTAAGATTCCAGTCTTAGTGTATATGGGACACACTGAACACCAGTTGGTTTCTTGAACTGGGTAACGTTCTCCAATTTCTCCTCTGTCCTGGCTTTCCCAGCTTACCAAGTCAAGTGACGATAGTTCACCGTGTAGTTTGCAGCCTTGAGAATCATCGGATGGGGGTTCCAAAGTACCAAATATGGCTTCCAGCAACCCAGCTCCAGAGAAATCCTGGAGAGTGATAAAACCTGAATTTTTCAAGGCAATTAGTACCAGCACCATACTGGAAGCCACATTTTAGCCCAAGCTGTTAAGTGGGAATATAAACTAATAGTATCAATAGAATATGAATTCATGGCACTGTGAAAATCATTTATATTTTGTTGTTTCTTTTCCCCCCCTCACATTATCTTTCCTTTATGTACCTCTGTCTGAAAGGAAACTAAAAAAAAAAAAAAAACAAAAAACCAGACTACAGCTATTTAAAACCTTTCTTTGAAAGGAGAGATTTTTTTTTTTCTTTTCTTTTTTTTTTTTTTTTTTTTGAGGCAAGGAAGTCACAGTATGTGGAAAATAGAATTGACGCACTTAAACTGGTAAACGATGATGAATGCAGCTTTTCTTTCTCTGTGTCAGTGAAGAAAGGACACTATGTGAGGCGTGCCTTTGTTAGTGGGGCTTTGGAACTGGTTCTGTCCATTCCTCTTATCCTTGTATTAACACAAATGAGATTTCCTTCTTTTAATCCAGACAATGCAGACAATGCAGTTTTGCCTCTAAGAAACCAGGCTTATGGGTTTCTAATACAAAGCAGTAAACCAAATACACAAGGTTCATTAATAAGCAGATACTACAATAGTCCAAAGGTGGCAATTTGGCCCTCCCACTCTGTTACTATTTGGCATGTAACTCAAAAATAATGACCCTGTTCTGTTGAAGTACTCTACTTCCAGGGTTCTGCAATTCTTGCAATCAATCATATTTTAGTTCAAAATGGACTTAATGTTGAATTTGAATTACGGGTTATACTCAATTAATTCTGTACTTGTACAAACTCATATAATCAAGCATTAGGAGTTTACATAAGAGGATGTTGATTGAAATAAATAGTGCTGGAGGCTAGCCTTCCGCTAATGGCCATGCAAATCAGAGGCTAATGGAGCTTGGCAAGTTTAATCTAAGACAAGGAGTGGGGTGACTTAGATTTTATCGTTAGAACTATCCTCTTCTCACTGATGATTTTTCAAGTTGTTCATTATTTCTGTTTTGGTAAGATGGCAATTTCAATGGTTCTTTGCAACTTATTTAGAGTCCTTGAGGCTTAAAGCAGCTCACAAACATTTCATTTTATGTCACTACCTCCAGGTAAATGAGTCAGCCAAGGTGACAGAGCAGTCAGATACCCCAGGTCAGGGTTGGCAAACATATTTTGTAAAGAACCAGATAGTAAATACTTAAGGATTTTCATGTCATATATGGTCTCTGTTTTATATATATATTTCCAACTCTTAAAAAAATACATATATATATTTACTTATTTATATTTTCCAACTGTTAAAAAATGTAAAAATCTATTCACCATTCTTAGCTTGCTGGGTTCTACACTAAGAGGCTGCAGGCAGAATTTAGGCCACAGGGCCAACCCCTGCCCCAGACTAATGTAACTGAATATGTACTACAGTGAAGAATAATTCTTTAAAAGAAGCTAAATATAAAACTACTTAAATCAACTCTTTCAAAAGCACTGAAAAAAATGTAGACCATAATTTTTTTTTTTTTTTTTTTGCGGTACGCGGGCCTTTCACTGTTGTGGCCTCTCCCGTTGCGGAGCACAGGCTCCAGACGCGCAGGCTCATCGGCCATGGCTCACGGGCCCAGCCGCTCCGCGGCATGTTGGATCCTCCCGGACCAGGGCACGAACCCGTGTCCCCTGCATCGGCAGGCGGACTCTCAACCACTGCGCCACCAGGGAAGCCCGACCATAATTATTTAAAGTTATAGACATGTATATATATACTTGAATAAGTTGCTTTACTGGGTATATCAGATGTTGAGAGAGGAGAGGTGTGTTCTGCATAAGTCATGGGAGCAGCCTAGCATGAGTCAGAATGTAAGTGAGGTGAGGAGGGCATCTGTGTAAGACTGGAAATGGGGGACTGGTTATATTGAGGGGGTTGATTAAATGAGTAACTATGTTAAGGATAAAGCCATCCAAGTATCAGAAGAGAACTACAGATATGGAAAGGAATAAAACCAGAATGAACCCTGAAGTTTTCAATGCGTATGGATACATAAAGAAATAGATATAAATGTAAATTAAGTACATACACACACACGCACACACACACCTATATATACCTTCCCTAGCTCTGTCTACTGAGAGGCTGGGAGCAGCAAAACCTTAGCAACGCTGAACAGACCTAGTGCTCAGATCGTGGCTTCTTACTGTCATTCTCCACTGAATGAAACCAAGGCTCCTTGGAGAAATATTTGATTCTAGAACTGAGGCAGGGAATATATTAGTCTAGAAGATCTTTCTTGTTCCAGAAACAAACAAACAACAAAAGGTCACAGAATGATTAGATCATGTCAGAAAGATCTAGAAACCACTTTGAAAGGATTCCCACTGGACAAATTGGGAATAATTTCAGTGTCAAAATGAATAATGACAGTAACAGAATATTACATTCAGTAAGTTAGGAAATCATGAGTAAATGAAAAGTTTGCTAAAAAAAAAGGAAATTTACAAGGTTTTAAAGTACCTCCCTACAAAGTACTTATTAATTACAAGGGGGGCTAGGAAGATTTACTTTATAGAAAAAACTCCTGGCAGGTACCACCTTAGTCAATGATCAAAGTGAACATCATCATTTGTGGGATAAATCTAAATTGTGTGCCACCTAATAGGATGCAATTAGGAAAACATGACATCACTCTTGTGATATTCTCATCAGAAAATATAACCTGAATCTAATCATGAGGAAACATCAGACAAACCTCAACTGAAGGACATTTTACGAAATAACTGCTTTCTAACTCTTCAAAAGCATCAAGGTCATAAAAAGCAAGGAAGAACCGAGAAGCAATTCTAGTGTGAAGAAGAATAAAGAGATATGATAGCTAAATGCAACATGTAATTCTGAGCTAATTCATTTTTCTATACACGACATTATAGGGACAATTAGCAAAACTTGAATGGGGTCTAAGGATTAAATGATAGTAATGTATCAATGTTAATTTTCTTATTTTGATCATTGCATTGGTTATGAGGAGAATGATAACCTTATTTGTAGGAAATACACATAAAAGATGATGGGGCATCAGGCTGACAAATTACTCTCAAGTGGCTCAAAAAAAGGAATTCTTGTCCTGCGCTTCCTGTCATTTTCTAAATATTCTAAAATATAAATAATTTTAAATGATTTCTTATAAATATAAGATATTAAAATGTAAACACAATTAAAATGAGCATTCTAAGATGCTTTCCCATAGGGAGACGGTATGGTGGAGTGGATACAGCATGAATTTTGAAATCTCTAAAATCTGGATTGAAATCTGGTTCAGATATTTAATAGCTGGATGCTTTTGGCCAAGCCAATTCACCACCTTAAATGTGTATGATATTATCTATATTGTAGTGCCATTAAATAAATGTAAAAGATTATATTTAGTGGGCCAAATATATTGTCAGGCATATGGAAGATGCTTACCTGAAGCTAATCACAGTAGAGGATAATAGTGGTTAACAGGTACTAGTAATAGTAGTAACAATAATAGTATGAGTAGTAGCGGTGACAGTAGTAATGTTGTCAATGACATTATCAGTAATAACAGCAAATAGTGGTGGTAACGATAGACATTTTACTAAGGCAGTGGCAGTAGCTGTTGTTGTCATAGATGGCATTATTGTCATAATCATCATGGGCCCTCTCTAGGAAGGCTCACCTGGGTGCTCTGCTATGCCAAAGAGCTTCAATAACCATAATCCATCATGGGAAAAGGAGGAGCAGGCAAGAGGATATGTGGAGAACAATCATATGGATGGAAAACATCCTCATTATCAAAGGTGAGTTAATACCTACAAAGAATCCATGATATTTTCACCTAGTGATCCCGCTGTCTTACTAAACATTATAGAAAGACACTTGGTTTCACTCTTGCCCCCGCCAACCTCCACTCCCGGGCACACAGACATGTAATTCTTATACCCCCTATCAGGCACACCCACGTCCTTATCCTCTGTGGCTTGCTCTGTCTTCAGAGTATTGTACATGTCAGGAGACATATCCGTGCTGAAGCCAGTTAAGAACCTTGAAATCTCCACAATAGGTCAGTACAGGATTCTTCATATTCTTGGTCTGATTTCCTACCATAATTATACTAATATATAAAGTCTCAATACTCAAGACAGATTTATATGCCTCATAACTCCTTGTCTAGACTTTAAACTCTAACATGTAGTGTCTCACATTCCTTTCTTAACCTCTGGGGTTCAATACCTTGTGCTGCAGGGAATGGACCCTCTGCCAATGTTGCTTGTATATAATAATCTTAGTCTAAAAGACCTTTCCAGAGATCATCTCTCTACTTAGTGCTAGAGGTACAGTACTGTCCAGGTCCCTGTTTGAAAGTCTATTTGTAAGTATCTCCACCTATGCTGAATTTAGGCCTCATTTCCCCTATTGTTTTCTGCAACACTTCTGGATATGTACAATTAAGTCTCCCAGACACAGACTCAGTCTCCTACCTGTTCCTGAAGAATTCTTGACTACATCAGGGAATATACCAAATGCCTCACTCCCTCTGTCTGAAGAGCCTTGGAAGTAAGACTCTCAGGTAAACGATTGATCTAGTCATGGTTGTTGGGCTTCCCTATTGCTCCCCCAATATCTTTGCTGTGAAGAAACCTATGACCAAAGCTGCAGATACATTCCCTGTGAGGCTGTGCATCGTTGCACCCCTTCTCTTCTCTTTCCTGCCCCCCGTGTTGGCTTAGTCCAAAGGCTTAGATTTGCTGTGGGTCCTGCTCTTTACTTCTGGCCAGAGCTCAATCTAGTGGTTGGAGCGCTCTGATTTTCTCTTGTGCCAGCCCTTTCCATCTGAGAAAAGATTGCTGACCTGTGCATAGTCCAAGCTGCTGGTCAGCACACTGCTACCTCAGGACAAATATTTTGAAGTAAAACAGCCTTCCCAGCATAAAAAGTAAAATATATTTGAAATGGGGTCTGAATTAGGCCCCTTCATTAGTGTTTGGTGCATATGTGGTCCTCTTTTGGGACCCCCCTATAGAAGATTCTTCTCACTAGCCCCTAATCTGCTGGGTCCCACCTTCCTTATCCTTCCTAATCTCTTTTTTGTTTGTTTGTTTTTTGTTTTTTGCGTAAGCGGGCCTCTCACTGTTGTGGCCTCTCCCGTTGTGGAGCACAGGCTCCAGACGCGCAGGCTCAGCGGCCATGGCTCACGGGCCCAGCCGCCCCGCGGCATGTGGGATCTTCCCAGACCGGGACATGAACCCATGTCCCCTGTATTGGCAGGCGGACCCCCAACCACTGCGCCACCAGGAAAGCCCCTTCCTGCTCTCTTGCTTGCTGCTCCTTGAGCTCACACTTCCCTGAGTTACTGCAGTTGCAGGCAAATCAGTCCTCCCAGCCCTCACTTTGCCTTGGTTCTTCATTTTAAGGGACGTCCTGGCACCAAATAATATTCCATCTGCCAAGTGTTCCTTTTGGTGGCCTTACACTGCTTATGGAAACTGCTAAGATGCTATATTTGAGTCCCTCCCAGGGTTCTAAAACACAGTTAAGAGCAGAGTTTTGGAGTTAAATCCTTACCTTGATTCTAATTCTGGGCAAGTTATTTAACTTCACTGAGCATGACGGGCATAATACGAGGATAATGTATAGATACAGTGGGGATGACAATTCATTCATCACAAAGTTGTTAGGTACTGATATCGATAGCTGTGTATCAAGTGTCACTGTGGGAGGGCACTGTGTTAAATGCTTTACATATATTATTTCTGATTCTTAGAGTTATATTGCCTGGTGTCCTGTATTCTCATTTTAAGATGAGGAAATTGAGGCTCCGCGTGGTTAAGTAATTTGCCACACTAAGCAAATGGTAGAGCTGGAATTCAGTTCCAAGGTTTGGCTGACTCTTAAGCTGGCATATTTCACTACTGTGCCATCTCTGATGGAAAGCTTTTTCTCCAAAGAAACAAAGAGACACATTTCTCTGTGGCATTTCCTGTTTTCCTATTTCAAACATCTTTTTAGTTGCTGAAGAGTTGCCAGGATCAAAGACATAATTTATGTATTGAACTGCTGCAGGCTGGAAAAAAAATGCATTTTATCATGTTTAATCCTTTAACTCATTCACTACAGGAATTTAAACACTTCTAGTGAGGTGGCAATAGACACATTTTAATGAGAAGTAATATACACTGGACATCGGTGGGGCTGAAGGACACGTGGACAGAAATGATCAAGTCCTAAGGATCCTAGCCTATAATGTACCAGGTGCTGCAGAAAATAGTAAGGGGAAGAATTTACATGTTTGAGATCTGAGGAAAGGAAGTCTCCCCTGTGTGCTGGAAACCTCTCAGGATAGTGTTTTCTGACTGTCTCTTCAAACTTGGTCCTTTAAGTATTTCTCTATCTCAACCTCTTTGGTTTCCTTGATAGCAATTTTTATACTTATATTTTTCCATTTTCTTTACTTTTTTCAATCACCTTCTCTGGAATGTGTGTTCTCTAAAGACCAGGATCATGTTGCACAGTGACCGCTCAGTAAATGTGTCCTATTATGTAAAAGAATCTGAAAAAGAATATATATGTATAACTGAATCACTGTGCTGTAACCTGCAACTAACACAACATTGTAAATCAACTATACTTCCAAACAAACAAACAAAAATGTTGACCGGGTGGTGCTGCGAAGCCTCTGTTAGCCAGTCCCCAGCGGTCCATGCAGCGGTCCCCAGTGGACCCCACAGGCAGGCCATCACTGTAGCCCCGAAGGGCGTGCCTAACTCTGCACATGCTCAGAGACCACCTCTTCCTAGGAAACGGGGCATCCCCTCGCCCGTCACCCGACACATGCAGGTCGCACGTCGGGAGAACCTGGTACAAAACCATTCGTAGAGGACCTGCCCGGGGACACTGGACGCTGCGTGGACTGGAGAAGGAGTGCCAGTGCGGTGAGCCTTGAGGCCTAGGGCAAGGGCCTGGTGGAGCAGTAGAATTAAAAATAATGATAATTGTTGAATGAATATGCCAAAAGGCCAAACAAGATCCCCTCTCTTTGTGAGATCTACTTCAGGTACTGCCAGACTGAAATCCACATACCAGTACAGGGATCACCAGGCAAGACAATATAATGCATGACAGTTTGTTTTTATCAACACTCCCTCTGTACACTTCCCATCGTAGAAACTGACTTAGAAAGAGGATGTGCTAGCATCTCACCCACAAGGACAGTCAGGAAGGAAAACAGGAGCAGGTGGTGCTGAAGAAATGGGTCTGCAGAAGTCGTTGACTCTGGCACAGGTGACCAGGCACTCCAGGGCAAGCAGTTCAAAGGTTGTGGACCATTGAGCAGATGTTTTCTTCTTCCATAAAGGTTCAATGTCATAGGCTTCAGGGAGGTGTAAGCTGTGTAATACTGAATCAGGTGGTGTCATACTGGGGTCTTGGCCCAGGAGTGGCTCATCTTGGCAAAAAGTCAGGACTCAGAATGTTCCAACATTTGAAGGAAGAGACCTGTACGAACTAGGCAATATCAGTTTGCCTGTGAATTTCTGTGGGTTATCAGCATCCACAGGCAGCATACCATACACCATACCTGACCCTGTAGCCTTTAAATCATGTTACAGAATCTGGGTGCCTAGGAAAATATTCACAACAAAGAATTGAGAGATAAAAAGAATTAAGCAACCATACGTACCATGTGAGGCAAAATATCTCTATCTCTGTATTTTTATCTACACCTATATATGCAGAGGAAAAGAACAGCTTGGGAAGAAATACATGAAGATGTTATTAGTGATTATCTCCAGGTGGTAGAATCTCAGGTGATATATAGTTTCATCTGTATGTTTTCCAAGTCTTCTCCAGTTAACATGAATTACTTACAAGAAAGAAAAAATTAAATGTGAAAAAAAAAACAGAGAAAGACTCCTCTAGGCAGAATAAATCTAAATAAATCAGAGACTGTGCGGGTAACTCTTCTCATGTTTCTGTTTCTCATCCAGGGGAATGGCCTTCCTGGATAGTCTTTGAAGTACAGACTGTGGTGCCTCCCCTGGCTGGGAGGGACCAATTCCCCGCCCTGCTGGCTCAAGACTCCACCTTTTTGCTCACAGGTCGAACTTCTTGCTTCTCACAATATGTGATGACGAGGCTGTTCCTCTCCTGTTTTTCTCTTTACCCAGCATTCGGTGGTGGTGGACACAATAGGCCTGAGCTTCAGCTTTGTTCAAAGACAAAGAATTTGGCAGGGAAACTGAGGCAGGTATTACACTTTGGCAATGCCCCCTCCCCCATCTCTGGTACACTACATGTCGGAGACCTTGAAGTGCAAACCCTTTAATTAACAGCCCCACAGCAGCTCCACAGGCTCCTACATGTGTGGTGGAGTAGATGAAGAATCAAATATTGAATCTGTCAGTTTATTGCAAAAATTGCAATGGCTGGTTTAGAACCAAGGATGAGCCTAGACCTGCAGTTTTTCATGAAGCTGGAAAAAGCAAAGAGGGTGATTTATTCCTCTAGTGTTTAGTCTCTCCCTGTCAATCCCTGGTTGCCCTTCACTCTTACTTTCCGAATTATACCTACCCTTCCTACCTCACAAGAGAGCCGGTTTGTCACATTTTCCTCTTAATTAAAATGTACAAGTCCTATATTTTACTCTCTCGGATCCCCTGCTAGGTAACTGATTTAACTGATTACTTGAATCCAAGTTGAGGTGTTGATAGCTGATAAGCACTAGATGTGTTAGATGTGTTCATGTGTATGCTGATAACATTGGCATTTCTCCAGTGACCTTCAGAATCTTAGATCTACTGGGCATTTAAGACACCATGAGGTGTTGTAGGATAAAAATGTGAGGGCAAATGGGACTTTGATAACCCTAGGTGATATAGGCTGCTATTTAATTGAGCTCAACATTTGGCCACTTTTATTTTCAGAGCAAATTCCCTGAAATCAATAAGATTCGTCTCTGATTTCTGGTTAGGTGTAGTACCCAATACTTGACACTTAAATGAAAAAACTGTAACTAGTTATTTGAGAGGAGTTTTGATATTGAATTTAACAGAACGTCTGATCTTTTTTGGATATGATTCCATTAAGATGACTGTTATGTACTCTCTCCATCAAAAGACTAGCATAAATGGTAGCTGTGACATGGCATATTTAATAATGTATCCTTTTGTAAGTTAGTCAAAGGTAGAGAATATAAGTTGACTGGGGGAAAAAAAAACAACTGTGAAATTCAGTGATAAAACCTCTGATCATGCCTAAAAGGTCAATTGAAAAGGGCTGATTATACTTTATAATCAAGTGGTTCTTAACCTATACTGTGCTGCTTTTAACTTCCTTGGTGTGACCTTGTTTTGGTGAAATTCCCATTTAGATTTCTGATTAGGGATGTGTGAGTGTCTGTGTGTGTATTGGGAGGAAAGAAAGACAGCCACTTTGAAAATTCCAATCATTTGTGCATTCTTCCCTCTTTTTCCATGCTTTGATTTTAGTTGAACTGATTGCCTATCTCATTTTATTTTATTTTATTTATTTATTTTTTATCTTTATTGGAGTATAATTGCTTTACAATGGTGTGCTAGTTTCTGCTTTATAACAAAGTGAATCAGTTATACATATGTTCCCATATCTCTTCCCTCTTGCATCTCCCTCCCTCCCACCCTCCCTATCCCACCCCTCTAGGTGGTCACAAAGCACAGAGCTGATCTCCCTGTGCTATGCGGCTGCTTCCCTCTAGCTATCTATTTTACGTTTGGTAGTGTATATATGTCCATGCCACTCTCTCGCTTTGTCACAGCTTACCCTTCCCCCTCCCCATATCCTCAAGTCCATTCTCTACTAGGTCTGTGTCTTTATTCCTGTCTTACCCCTAGGTTCTTCTTGACATTTTTTTTCCTTAAATTCCATATATATGTGTTAGCATACGGTATTTGTCTTTTTCCTTCTGACTTACTTCACTCTGTATGACAGACTCTAGGTCTATCCATCTCATTACAAATAGCTCAATTTCATTTCTTTTTAAGGCTGAGTAATATTCCATTGTATATATGTGCCACATCTTCTTTATCCATTCATCTGATGATGGGCGCTTAGGTTGTTTCCATCTCTGGGCTATTGTAAATAGAGCTGCAATGAACATTTTGGTACATGACTCTTTTTGAATTATGGTTTTCTCAGGGTATATGCCCAGTAGTGGGATTGCTGGGTCGTATGGTAGTTCTATTTGTAGTTTTTTAAGGAACCTCCATACTGTTCTCCATAGTGGCTGTACCAATTCACATTCCCACCAGCAGTGCAAGAGGGTTCCCTTTTCTCCACACCTTCTCCAGCATTTATTGTTTCTAGATTTTTTGATGATGACCATTCTGACTGGTGTGAGATGATATCTCATTGTAGTTTTGATTTGCATTTCTCTAACGATTAACAATGTTGAGCATTCTTTCATGTGTTTGTTGGCAGTCTGTATACCTTCTTTGGAGAAATGTCTATTTAGGTCTTCTGCCCATTTTTGGATTGGGTTGTTTGTTTTTGATATTGAGCTGCATGAGCTGCTTGTAAATTTTGGAGATTAATCCTTTGTCAGTTGCTTCATTTGCAAATATTTCCGTATAGCAATTTTTGCTTTCTTATCCTTTCAAGATATATGACAAGTTTGAGTCTGATTTTTATTTGGCTATCTCGCTGTAATTCAGTGGATGTGAGCATGCACATGTGTATCAGTTTGAAGTAAAAAAAAAAAGAAATGCGAAGAAAAACCCACTAAGAGATCAGTTTTAAGGCTTGTAAAATTACTTCATTTCTGTCTGTCTTCTTCTCTATAATTTAAGAATAGTTTCTATCTTTTGTATCTCAAAGTGTGGTTGTAAAGTTCAAAATGAGATAATAAAAATGAGTATTTTTAAAAGTGTAAAATCCTGTTTAAAAATAATAAAGATGTTACTTATTTTGCTTTGATTTTCAATAGTTCTACCTTTTAAATTGTACATTATCTAAAGTTAAAGAATCTACATGTTTTAATTTGACACACATAAGTACAAATACTTTTCCTTAAATATGTTTTTTCATTTAGTGTACAATTCTCCTTTTGACTCTCAGTGAATAATTATTCCAAATTTAGCAATCTAATTAACATTCATGTACATTGTCTTTATTATATTATGGTGAAGAATATAAGTTATTGTTCATTAAAATGAAATAATACAAACTCTGATTAGGATCGCAACTATTCTTTTTTGCCAAGTGGTTAGAAAACAACAGAACTTAAACTTTGAGGAGCTAAATAAGTAAAACAAATTGTTCTGCCACTAGACAAAAGTCTCTAGTAAAATATGACCATTCTGCAAAATACTGGGAAAATATTCAGCCCAAATTTGCAGTCAACAATTTTAAGAATTTTTTTTTTCCTTTTGACACTATGCTTCATTGATCTATTAAGCAGGTCCCATTAGCAATCCAGTCTCTTTAAGTAAAACATCCCATGCTAGATAATCTCTGTACAGTTTTTAAAGTCATTTAAAATGAATGAATAAGCAAAGAATGTGTGATCTATGGGATTCTAGAAAAAAAGGTTGAGCAATTTATACTATAAATATTAGAATAATTCATACTGGTAAATACTGTATTCACGTAAATACACAAACACATTTTTCAAGAGACTTAAAATAATAAATAAACTCTTTGGCTAATGCTTGCCCCCGTAATAAATCTGTCATTTTTCCTTGGAAATGTGCAGTTACAAGAAAGTTCTACCTCATTTGCGACCTCATTTGGACAGATATTTTTAAATGTTTGCCAAAAAATAAACAGGAAACATATCTGAAAGTAGTTCAGAAAAGTCAGAAAGATACTCTCTTTCCAAGAATCTAGCTCAGTTAGCATTCCTCTCCCTGTCCCTATTTAGTAGTCCCAGAGGTTTTTGTTTAAAGATCCAGGTAATAACTATAAATTAAGTAGTTTTTAGCACCTCTGGACACTTCTAAACAAAATTACCTAGATTCTTCTCTCTCCTGCCACACCACCTCCTCCCATTAAATGGAGAGTGGTACATGCTGCAGGAGACTATTTGATCATTGAAGAGAGACAGAATGTTCTGCTTTTCAGCACATTTTAATCCACAGCTGGTGCACAGATTGGCATAGAGTATATGTTAATTTTAGCTGTGAATTTTTTCAAGTTGAGGTTGCCTATATTTAGATCTCTGGAGTTTTAGGATTGCTGAAAGTAAATGTTTGAATGAGAAAAAATATTGACTGGAGGAAAACACTGTTTAATAGAGGTGTTGATTTTGACCAGCCTAAAAAATGCTCATGTTAGATGAACATTTGTAATAGGAGAGTTGAAACTGTGGTTATTACTGGGAACCACATTTATTCGATAACTATGCATTAAAGATAAACTGTGGTGTCTAAAGATTACTTGGCTGTTTTAGAGAAAAAAATGTTTTCCTAGGTTCATTTTAGAAAGCAAGGTATTACGCTTTAGAGAGAAACCAACACAAAACCTAATTTAGACTTTTATAGTTTATTTTCAATTTATTAAAATCCTAAAGTAATTATTTTACTATTGCATCTTGGACTACCTTGCAAAACAGGCTCTTCATCCACAAGAGGGAACGTGATGGTGATCTATTTTATCTCTTCCTGAACTGGCTTTTAATTCATTCAACAAATATTTATTGAACACCCATTAATTGACAGGCAGTGTGCTATTTGACTATAACTTTGATTGTTGTTGCTCTGTGAGATATAAATAAACACAGAGGATATTTTTTATCCTGATAATACTATAGTATATGCTTTTCTGGTGAAGTAGTTTTAATTGCAGGTTTATCTAGTAACTCAGATAATTCAGAATGTGTATGTTTTGCTCAGAGCCCACCTCCATTCAGTAAGGGATGCATAGTATATGGACTCAATTAAAATAACAAATAATGTGATTAAATCATCATTTTTTTCTAATATTTTTCCACACAAAAACTGAAAAAACCTGACTCTATTCCAGTATATAGAAGAATAAATGTTTTAAACAGGAATTATTGTTTTAAAGCAAGTATATAGAAACGGATTGTTTAGATCGAGACCCCCAGTTTAACTTAAAATTCAAGATAAATAATTTTTATTTCATTTACATCTTATCACCAGAAAAAGAATTATAAAATATTCTAAATTAGTCTTCATGAGAAGAAGAGAGATTGGCAACGTGTATTCAAAACCTTTACAATGTTCATTATCTTTGAATTTAAAATACCTCAACTATGAATTTAGGGAAATCATCAAGACGCACAAGGAGGTTCAGGATTATGTTATTTGTAATAGTGAAAAATGGATATAAATGAAATATATATTACAAAGTATTTACTAGATAAATTATTATGCATCATAGATTGAATGTGATGGCATGCTGTTACCGTTAACATTATTTTCTTAACAGTATATCAGGAGTATGTTTCTTTTGCATTCCATTGAGACTACTTACATCAAGATAACCAATAAGTGGGCTTCCCTGGTGGTACAGTAGTTAAGAATCCGCCTGCCAATGCAGGGGACACGGGTTCAAGCCCTGGTCTGGGAAGATCCCACATGCTGTGAGGTAACTAGGCCAATGCACCACAACCACTGAGCCTGTGCTCTAGAGCCCACGAGCCACAACTACTGAGCCCATGTGCACCACGACTAATGAAGCCCTCATGCCTAGAGCCCGTGCTCTGCAACAAGAGAAGCCACCACAATGAGAAACCCGCACACCACAATGAAGAGTAGCCCCCGCTCACCACAACTAGAGAAAGCCTGCACACAGCAATGAAGACCCAACACAGCCAAAAATAAAGTAAATAAAACAAATTTATAAAAAAAAGATAACCAATAAGCTTCATAGAGCAAAATGCTCCATCATTTTTCTGCATATCTTGTGTGACCTATCTGCAGCAATCTTGTAGTATACTGTGCAACTCTTCATCACCCAACAAGATGTGTACCAGGTACACAAAGCTACAGAAGTATAAGATGCCTTAATAAGGAGAATAAACTCTTGAAAACAAACCCAGAACTGACACAGATGATAGAATTAGCAGAAAAGGACACTGAACATTCTTATAACTATTCCATATATTTACAAAGTTAGGTAGAGACATGGTAGGTATGAAAAAAGATCCAAATCAAACATCTAGAGATGGAAAAATACAACGTGTAAGATGGAAAATACACTGGATGGGATTAACGGTTGATTAGACATCGTGGAAGATGATTGAACTCGAAGTCATGGCAATAGAAGTGACCAAAAAAGGAACACACAGAGGAAATAAAAATGTACAGCCACAACAAATAAGTGAACAGATCATCAGTGAGCTGTGGACAATTTCAAGTGGCCTCTGGAGGAGGGAGGGAGGCAGAGAAAATATTTGAATGTGTAATGTCCATTTTTTTTTTTTTTCTAATTTGGTAAAAATGATAAACTCACAGATCCAAGAAGCTGACTAAACTCCAAGGGCAAGAAACATTAAGACAACCACAACAAGACACATGATAATCAAGTGCCCATATCCAGTGAAGAAGAGAAATCGTAAAAGCTGGCAGAGAAGAGAAAACGTATTTTACTTGTAGAGGTACATAAAGCTTTTGCCACTGATAATATTTTGACATATGACCTTTTATTGTTGAATTATAGTTTGATTTGCTCTTTGACTTTAGAAAGCCTATTGTGGTCTTAATATCCTCAGTCATGGACAACTTCATCACCTCTGCCAATTATCCATTTCACATTTTTTTGCAGGGGCTAAGTCTAAAATAAGTAAATACCTTTAATAACCTCCTTATTTTCTATTTCTTGTTTCTAAACATAATGGATGACTGGTTAGTGTGTCCTTATAAAGGCTGCTTATTTAACCCATTGGTCACTGGATTATAGTCATTTAGACATTTACATAGTGGGTCATGCTTAAGGCTCTTATTAGCAGAAAATATAAACTTAACCACACCACCAAAGTGGCACAAGTTACAATAATTTACTAATATGATTGGTCAGTGCCTACTGTATAATTAAATGTAAATGTGTTGAATGAAAAATTGATAAATAGAGCCAATAGGGAATGTTATTTTTTAAAAAAGTAGAGCTTCTAACTTTTTCAGTATGATAATATTCACTATCAGGTCACTGTCAACTGATACTTCGTAATGAACACATCAGCAGGGGTTGATTATGGGAGATGGTTATTTCAGATTTGTGAAGTTGATAAATTTATTTTTTAACCTATCTTTAGAACATTGACCTTTTCATTAGAGAAACTCCAACAGATTTATCTTTTTTGTGATGTAAACTGCGTGTGTTATTGGAAACATAACTAATTTTTAAAAGCAGTATGCCTGTGTTTTGAATAGAATTAAGTAGTCACTACAAAAGAATTAGTGACTAATTTCTAGACTACGCAGGGAGCTTTTTTCAGTTCTTAGGTATTATTATTATTATTATTTAAAAATCAAACCAAAGTACAAATCCTGAAGAGGATGTGTGAGAGAGCTTCAAGGTAAGAATAGCATCTGAATTTGTTTTTCCCCCCTAGATTCCTAGGGGAAAAATAACAACAGCAACAACATTATATCAAGCCCTATGGTTGCTGGGTTACACAACTTTATGCCTTACTTTTCTCTCTTGAATCTCAAACCTTTATATTCAGATACTCTTAGGCTTTATTCTACTTGGTGAATCTTTTTTTTTTTTTTTTTGCTGTGCGCGGGCCTCTCACTGTTGTGGCCTCTCCCGTTGTGGAGCACAGGCTCCGGACGCACAAGCCCAGCGGCCATGGCTCACGGGCCCAGCCGCTCCGCGGCATGTGGGATCCTCCCGGACCGGGGCACGAACCTGTGTCCCCTGCATCGGCAGGCGGACTCTCAACCACTGCGCCACCAGGGAAGCCCTGCTTGGTGAATCTTGATCCCTTCGTCACGATTCAAAGTTAGCTCCTCAGTGAAAATTATCCTTTGAACTGAAGCCGACTTAACAGATAGCTCTTGTGTATTCCACATTACTGTTACATATATTACATATTTCCGTGAAGGTTTCAGTCCCACGGAATGATTACATTTGTTAACATATCTGTTTTCTATGTTAGCCTATGAAGTCTTTGAGGGGAAGGCCATACCTGAGTCTCTACCGCAAGCATAACAGTAAATACTTTGTAAATGCTGTTTGAATAGTCATGTTTGTAGAAATTAACATTGAAAGGTTATAAAATGTACTATCATGTAATTTTAAAATAAGCTAAATCTATTATTCTGTTCACTCCTCACCCCACTGCTTTCCTTCTTTTCATTCTTCCAGTGAGGATGCAGGGGAACAGACACTCTTCTTTCTAAAATTGTTTTATGAATGGAAGACAGAGATTAGATATTTACTAATATTTTCTACACTGAGTGAAATAACTTCAAGTTCTTTAACCTTTCCTTAAAATATATATTTTTCAAAATTGAAGTCATATTTTTAGTGAGTATTAATTTAGATAATGTAAGTTAAAATGCTTTAAAATCATAGAATGCTATGCAGAGATGAGATGATAATAGGATTATTTCAAATCCAAGTTTCATTCATTCACAATTTGAGGAAGTGAGTTCTATCAGGTAAACTTTGTAAACACGATATCATTTTTGGCATCTATATGCTATTTTAAAAGGTCCGCTGCTGCCAAAAAGAAAAAAAATCAACAGCATGCTCAGCATTGTCAGAAGGTTATAGGAAACAAAATATGAAACATTATCAAAGCTTCGTTGTATGACTAAAGACATAACAGAGTTGAAGGTGAATACTGTGTCCATAATGGAATTTAATGCATCTTATGGTCATTAAGGGATGGGTCAGTGAAAAGGTCAAAGGACTTGGAGTCAGGAAAATTTATCTTCGGGGTCTCATTTCAAATAATGCACTGAGGTCAAATAATGCACTAATAACATGAACACCCCAGAACCAAAGGAATCGTTATTTTAAAATCAAATTTCTAGTTGTTATTAGACATTTCTCTTTTAGATCATACCATATACATTTTCTCTGCTAAAATATACAGTTATACAGTTATTTAATTCTACATGAGTCTTCAAGTACAGTCTTCCAAGTGTGTTAAATTATAATTATGGTGAGTATGATCTGGCCCATTCATTCTTGCATGTAACTTGGTCACATGCTCTGTGACCATGAAATGATTGAGTGTATGGAATATCAACGAGCTTTATTATGAGAGAGAAGCCCTGTGTTTGGATTCATTAAAACTTCAGTATGGAAGTCCAGTATGGCTTATTAATTTGTTCATATGCTCAGCTATTTCGATTTAACCCCTCATTTTAGGAATGTCATGTGTATGTTAGTTTATATGTCATAGCCGTCAGCCACCTAGAACAATTACCCATTTGTGGATCCTATTTATATTTGTATCATAAATGGCATTCTTTTGTAGACCAACTTTTGAACTTAAACCTTCACACAGTTGTAGTGTGAAGGGTTCATTTCTGTTTTTTTTTTTTTTTTGCGGTACGTGGGCCTCTCAGTGTTGTGGCCTCTCCCGTTGCGGAGCACACGCTCCGGACGCGCAGGCTCAGCGGCCATGGCTCACGGGCCCAGCCGCTCCACGGTATGTGGGATCCTCTTGGACCGGGACACGAACCCGCATCCCCTGCATCGGCAGGCGGACTCTCAACCACTGCGCCACCAGGGAAGCCCCCTTTCTGTTTTATAATGGCATAAGTTTGTTAGAAAGATCTAGGGAGATGTGGTATGTGAAAGTGCTTTGTAATTTTTAAAAAACTACCCAATTACAAGGTATTAATTTTCTTTATTAGAGTACCTAGTGTGTGCTGGGCACTGATAAACCTTGTAATCAGTGAGATTTAAACTGATACTAGGAAATCCCAAATGACATTATAGGTTTATTATTTTAACCATTCAACCATGATTGTACATTTTAAAAATGGAGAAGTGTTTTCATTCACTGATGGAGACTGATTAATTTAGTGAAAGAAAAACAATTTAAATCCAATATATTTTATCATTTGATATTTATCTAATAGAGGAGTTAGTCTCCCTTTGGTCTTTAGTGACAGTTTATTGTCAATGTTATTATTTATCTAGCTGTAATTATGGAAATAAGTAATAGTAAAAAATGTTATTGGTAAGTAGACTATAAGTCATTTCAATATCAATTGTGAATGCTTACAGTTTATGTTTATGGCTTACCTCCATGCTATTGCACAGATATTCAGGCAAGTACCTTTCTTTGTTAGTACCTTTGTTGGTCCTTCCTTTGGCAAGCCCACATGATTAGTACACTGGATAATTTTATGATGGTGTAAATATGTTACATGTTGGAGAGACTTGATGGAGTAGTTTGTAACAAAAAGATGGTATAACAGCCACAGTTCTACTTGCCTGATTTTCAGAATAAATGTATTCCTTGATTTCATTTGCAAAACCAGTCTCCAGCCGTGCACCACAATTTTTATATCTAAGAACATTATCACAGTTGAAAGCAGTGACGAACTTTGTTAACATGAGGTCTCGCTCACTCTTACTGTAGCATTCACTGTTTCGTTTTAACTTTGCACAGGCACAATACCAGTCAGTTAGGAATTTTTCAGTCTTTGCAAGCAACACCAAATACCTCTTTCCAGTGCAATATCTGCCTATAGAGAACAACTGTGTAGACCAAGAGGAAGGAAATTGTTTGTAGGGGCTTTTGCTCCTAGGAATCTCTGAAATTAAAAAGGAATTTTATTCTGTGTGAATTTCTATAGACATGAATTTGAGGGGTAGGTCTTAATTAAAGCTCCTATTGAGGCTAGGAATTTGTATCTCATTCACTATCATTTTGGCTCAGACAGTGCTCCCGGTACCACTGCCTGGTTGAGTTGACCCACTTCAGCACACAGTGATGCTGTCTACTTTCCAGTGGACCTGTGTCTTCCACTTTAGACTCTGGCTTGGGTCATCATTTGACTGTCTTTGCTCAGAGTCAACTTGCCCACTGTACAGCGACCTCTTTGGTAAGATCCGCACGCCAGGATTTGAGTTCTCTCTATACCACATAGGAACCGAGGGCTGCCAGGAAGAGCTGAACCTCGGAGCATCTTCTTGAGCTCCCGGGGCATATGATGATGTATCTGTGCCCAGATTGTTACAGGGCAGCCTGAAAATAAGCCTTTTCCCAGAGTGAAAAGGGAGAACAGGATGGAGTAAGATCTTCCCCTGCCCTTGGTGTGGACCGTGCTAACTAACCTCCTCTTCTTCAAACCAAAGCCCAGGAAGGGGATTATTTACATAAGAGCCCAGTTTGGAGCTCCTTTACCAGCTCTTGGTTTCCTTTTCTGGGATTGGAGAGTGCATAGCTTTTATTTTTCTTGTCTTACATGTGCCTTCCTTTGGCTCCATCAAAACCATAATGACAGAAACAAATAACTTCTATTATTTCAGGTGAACTCTGTGAACTGATTTCCACAAACTGAGCTGTTGAATTGCTACAGGGTTGGGGAACTTGCAGTAGGGACAACAGAATAGAGACAACAAAATGACACTCAGGATAACCATTAGAGCCTGAAGGTTGACGTTTTGGGGGTAGAGTCAGGGCAAGGGCGTTATATTCAGAAAAGCAAAAGAGAAAATTAAATAATTTAAACTTATTTATTTGTGTGTGTATTGTTTTTCTTCCCTGCTAGAATGTTAAATACTCTTAACAGCAGAGTCCTTTTAGTTGCTGCTCCTAAAAGATGCTCAGAGAATATTTATTTTATGAATTAAAAAATAATATATAATACATATTAAAATATTAACATGATTATCAATTTTTAGGTTCATTGTATTGTGGTGAGAGAACATGAACGGTATTATTCTGTTTTTGAGAAGAATGACTTCTTTAGACTTTATACTTAGGAAAATAACTGTGATTATTTCATGTTGCTAGCAAAAGGACACATTCTCTTTTGGGTAAAGTTTTATCTAATCATTCAATTTTATTAATTATATCAATTATTCATTTTTTTCCTCTTTCCTATTATTTATCTCTTTCTGCCTGCTGGGGGAAGATGGAAATATTTTAGACATTTGTTGTTACTGTATTTTTCAACTACATACTTTTCATTCTCTGTCTGCCTTACCTTTTCCTCCTGTCCTTCTCCTCCTCCCTCCCCTTTCCTTCTCTTTCCCCTTCTTTTCCTTTTTGTTTCCTTTCTCTTCCTTGTTGCCCTCCTTTTTGTTTTGCTTCTCATTCTATTTTTCCCTCATATCATTATTATTTTGTATGCTTTCACAGTCTTTTCTATGGTATTTGATATATAACGCTTGGTGATGATTTTCTTTAATGTTGCTTATAAACTTTATTAACAAAACAATCGTATTTATATATTTATTTCTATTTTCTAATTGAATTAGAATTTTATATAATAAAACTTAAGAATTTTTCATTGCATGTGAATTACATGTCTTTGACTGTTTTGAATAATCTGAGCTATTTTATTTTAGGTATAAAAAATATAGGTAGAATCGAATTGCATTTTGTAAAGTGAACGTGAATCTCTGTCTTTCACTGAGAGAAATGAATTTGTTTATAATTACTGTGCATATCAGATATGCATATTTTATTTCTGTTTTCTTGATTTAATTATGTCATAGTTCTTATGCTTCCTTGCTACTTATTTTTTCACATTTTCCTCCTCTATGTTGACCATAGTTTTTTTCATTTTTCTTTTCCTCTCTTTGTGCAAAATGTATGAGTATTTTTATTCTAATTGCAGTTAGATTTACATTTTCAAGGCACATATTTGAAACAGTATTTATTTTAGATATAAAATTCAAAAATGAGATATGGTCAGATATTATGTATAATCTCCCTCAACTGAGATTTTTCTGATGTTTTTCTCATAATTAAATAGAGGTTATGCGTTTTTGGAAGAAAAGCCATCAGTTATCTTTAAAGAGATGTAAGCAATAAGAAAAAATTCTAATGTATTTACAGAGGAAGGTACTATTTCTGTTGCTTTTCATTTGTTTGCATAGATCCATATTTCTATTTGGTGTCATTTCCTTTATGCCTAAAAGACTTCCTTTAGTCTCTTTTATGGTGCAGGACTGCTGGTGAGGAATTCTTTTAGCTTCTGTGTGCCTGAATCGTCCTTATTTAACCTTTATTTGGAAAGATATTTTCTCTGGATATAGAATTCACCCAAACTTGTTTTCTTTAAAGATGTCCTCTGTGGCTTCTTACTTGCATTGTTTCTGACAAAAAATCTGTTATCTCCCTTAATGTTGTTCCTTCAGGTAATATGTTCTTTCTCCAGCTGCTTTTAAGATGTATTTTTTATTACTGTTTTTGAGCAATTTGATTGTGAGGTAGCTGGGTGTGGTTATCTTCATCTTTCTAAACCATGGATTTTTTGAGTGTCTTGGATCTGTGGGTTTATAATTTTTATCAAATTTGGTAATTTGGGGCATTATTTTTACAAACATTCTTCTTTCCCTCTTCTTGTCCCTTATCTTTGAAGACTCTGATTATATATCTATTGAGCCATTTGAAGTTGTCTTACAGTTCACTGAAGTTCTGCTAATTTTAAAAAATTCTCTTCTCTCTCTGTGTTTCATTTTGGATAGTTTCTATTTCTGTCTATATATTTGCTAACCTTTCCTTGTACAATACCTAGTTTGCTGTTAGTCCCATTCAGTGCAGTTTTATTATTATTATTTTGGTCAGGAGGATAGTTTTATTTAATTTTTAATATTAATTGCAGCTAAATTTTGTGGAATGAAGTTCTGAGGTACTGTTCTGACTTACACATATTAATTAATTTAGTCCTTAAAATAATCATATGCTGTGAGTACTATTTTTAATCCCCATTTTACAGATGAGAAAACTGAGATTAAAAAGAGTTAATTAACTCCCAGTTTACGTAGATAAGAAGTAGAGAAACTAGAAATTCAAACCAAGGTGCTCATGCTTCAAGCCATGTGACTAACCATGTGTAGAGGAAGTCTTCCATCCACATGGAGCCAGCACTGCATAAATAAACATAAGCTTTTAATTCTCCCCACAGCTCTAAGAGATATGTGGCGTTATCCCATTTTTCTTTTCTTCTTTTTTTTCTCCATATTATACCCCTGTGACTTATTTATTATATAGCTGGAGGTTTGTACCTCTAATCCCCTTCACCTATTTTGCCCACCCTACCACCCTTTCCCTCCTGGTAACCATCCAGTTATTCTCTGTATCTATGAATCTGTTTTCATTTTGTTTTGTTTGTTTGTTTTGTTTCTTAGATTCCACATATAAGTGAGATCATGCCATTGGAGTTTTGATAAGGATTGTTTTGTGTAATATGGACATGTTAACAATATTAACTCTTCCAATCTGTGAGCATAGAGTATGTTTTCATTTATTTGTATCTCCTTCAATTTCTTTCATCAGTTTTCCATGTACAGATCTTTCACCTCCTTGATTAAATTTATTCCTAGGTATTCTTCCTGATGCAATTGTAAATGGATTGTTTTCTTAATTTATCTTTCTGATTATTCATTAATAGTGTATAAAAATACAACTGATTATTGTATATTAATTTTATACTCTGCAACTTTACTTTTTTATCAGTTCTCACAGTTTTCTGCTGTAGTCTTTATGGTTCTCTATATATAAAATCATGTCATCCACAAGTAGTGACAGTTTTACTGCTTCCTTTCCAATTTGGATGCCTTTTAATTTATTTTCCTGCCTAATTGCTGTGGCTAAGGTTTCCAATACCTTCTTAAATAAAAATGAAGGGAGTGGGCATCCTTCTCTTGTTCCTGACTTTAAAGGAAAATATTTCATCTTTTCTCTGTTAAGTGTGATGTTATCTGTGGGCTTGTGATATATGGCCTTTATTATGTTGAAGTATGTTCCCTCTATACTCACTTGAGAGTTTTTATTATAAATTGATGTTGAATTTTGTCAAAAGCTTTTTCCGCATCTATTGAGATGATTTTATGATATTTATTCTTCAACTTGTTAATGTGGTGTGTCACATTGATTAATTTGTGGATATTGTACCATCCTTGCATCCCTGGGATAAACCCCACTTAATCATGATGTATGATCCTTTTAATGTGTTGTTGAATCTGGTTTCCTAATATTTGTTAAGGTTTCTTGCATCTGTGTTCATCAGTGATACTGGCCTGTAACTTTCTTTTTTTGTGGTGTCTTTGTCTGGTTTTGGTATCAGAGTGATGATGGACTTGTAGAGTGACTTCCCATCCAGTATATATATATATTTTTTTTCAGTATATTTTTGATCTCACATATTGTAGCTTTCATCTCTAAAAGTTCATTTTTGGCGTGTGTGTGTGTGTGTGTGTGTGTGTGTGTGTTCTAGCTCTCTACTTAACTTTGTAGACAAATCGAATGCAGTTATAATAATTTTTAGATTATTCTTGTCTGATAAATCTAAGATCTGTGTCAGTCTATATTGTTTCTACTAATTTTCCTGTTTATTATAAGTAGTATTTCTCTGCTTGTTTTCATTCAAATTATTTTGTTTGGGGGATAGATATTGCTAATTTCACCTTTTGGGTGCATTATATTTTTGTATTCCTGTAAAAATTCTTGAACTCTGTTCTTAGACACAGTTAAGTTACTTAAAAATATTTCTATCCTTTCCAGTCTCACTTTTTAACATTATTTAGGTGGGACCAGAGCAGTGTTACTTAAGAGCTAAAGCCCCACTATTGATCACTATTGATATAAGACCCTTGTGAGTACATGATCACGTATCCTGTGAATCATGAACTTTTCCAGATTGACTGGTAATAGGCTCAACTCCTGGCCAAGTACTATTCCCTCAAATTATTTCAGGTGGTTCTCTCCCCAGCCTTTGGTAGTTTCTTTACATGCTTATGTTGATCAGTACTCTTTTGAGTACTTACAGGGGACAATTCACAGGTCTCTGGAATTTTCTCTATGTGCAGCTCTCTCCTCTTCAGTACTCTGTCTTGTGAATTCTACCTGCCTTCGTCTCCTTGGACTCTCAGCTCCATGTCCTTAACTCAGGGAGTCTGCTGGGCTCAGCCCTTCCACCATTTTGTGCTTCAGTCTGAAAACTTTATTAGGACAGTAAACCGAGCAATTGTGGCACTCATCTCTGAAAGAGTCCCATTTCTCAGATATCACACCACCTTCATTCCTAATGTAAAGAGGTTTGCCATATATTTTGTCTGGCTTTTTTGTTATTGTTGTTTCATGTGAAAGGGTAAATCTGGTCCCTTTTGCTCCATCTTGGCCAGAAACCTCTCTCATCTCTATTAATTCTTTTCGTTTATTTGTTTTTTGTCTTTGTATTGTATAAAAGTTTTCAATTTGATGCTATGTATTTGTGAGAAAGATTTATGCATGCTTGTGCCTGATTTTAGTGCTTGAAATTCCATTTTAAATACTAGTTTCTCTTTTACTTGTATTTTTAATTTGTTTTATGCTTTTTTAAATATATATATAAACATATATATTTATATATATAATATCTTCTGATATCCAGTTACCTCTTTATTTATAAATACTCTATATTTACTTCTTGTATTATTTAATCTTTCTTTTTTTTCCTAGAATAATTCGAGACTACAATGTAAACAGATGCTTTTTAAAAATATTTTTCTGTTCCAGGCTTCTGATATTCCTAAAAGTGGTAACAGATATTTTTCTGGTGTGGTGCAGGTGGTGAAGTTTACTTTCTTTTACATTTACCTATATTTTCTAAACTTTCTTCATTGAATTTATACTTTTATCATATAAAAGTTTATTTTATAAGAAAAAATGCTTTTCCATTCTCTCTGGTTTGTTGATTCTTTAGAGGTCCCTATTGCTATGGTTGGTGTTTTCCTGTTTACTTGTTCTTGAAAGACAAGAGATTTATTCAAGCCAAATAGTCTCCCAAATGTGGATGGGTGCAACCTCCATGAATCTTCCCACTCACCTCCTGGGTTATATTTAAGAAGAAAAAATCTTCCTTTTAGATGTTGAATTGGAGGGCTTTTCGGTATAAATTCATACTAGCATTAATAAATCCAAAAACTTTGGACCCAGAGAAGAGAAGAGAAAGTCTTATTGGGGGAATTTTATTCCTTCATTGTTTAATTTTGTACTGAGAGATATCTGTTCTCTTAGCACTCAGATTTCTAAGTCCCGTCATCCTGTTCTTGCCTCCAGCCAGCTCACATGAACAGCTCCTTTGATGCTGTGGCCCAAAGCATCAGGATGACCCCTTCCACACCGGAGGGAAGGTCCTTGGCCCTGCCCACTTTCTACATAGTACAAATATACTTATAAATGCTTCAATGAACTTCTTTTTCTTCTCCCTCGTCTAGATTCCTGGAAGTGTTATTACTTGCCCAAAGTTACAGGCATGTTTAAGGAGTATTTTCAAATTACTTGCTTTCTAGAAATATTGAGCCTTTTTGCTCCTGCCATTATTATTGGAGACTGTCCCATCACTGTATTACTTTTTTTCCCTCGCTGTTTTGATTTGCCATTCTTTATTAGTGAGGGTAAATTGTGGTGTGTGTGTGTGTGTGTGTGTGTGTGTGCATGCATGTGTGTTCTTGCTATTTGGAATAAATTATTTGCTCATGTCCTTTAGCTATTTTTCTCTAGGCTTTTTCATTATCCTATGAAAATTTCTGTATTGTCCTTTATATAGTAAGGTTATTAACCTTTTCATACTTTTTATAAACATGTTCCCACCCTTTTCTTATGTATTTTACAAGTACGTTAGGTTGATACTAAATTTTCTCTCTATCTCTACCTCTATGATTTAACATGATTAAGTTAACCAAATAAATTGATGTGTTCCTTGATTCTTCGCATTATTTTACTTGGAAAACTAGTCCTCATAGAGGAATCAGATAAACAAAGACAACTAAATCTATTTATTACTTCTGTGTCTTAGTTGAATGTTTGTTAATTGAATGAACAGATAAAATTGTAGCTTCCTTCCCACCTATCCACCCACTCTGTAGTGCTTGCACTGCTTCCAGCTCTCATTTTGTTAACATTATTAATATTTTGCATCTCAAGATGCAATGTTAATTCTTTTAATGTCTACCATTACACCAACTTGCAGTTCCATTCAATTCCGTTTCTACTGTCTCTAGAGACGGGGAAGAGTTGGTCAGTAGGCTGACTGACCAGAAAGAATGTGATTTAATGGTGCCCAAATGGAAGTATTATGGCTCTGTAAAACCTTACCTCAAAGTTTAGTGATGTATACCAACCAGTTAATTTGCCTGTGGATTCTGTTGGTCGGGAATGTGGACAGGGCACAATGGAAAGCCCTTTTCTTTATTCTGCCATGTCATAATCTCAGTTGGACTCAAAGGCTGCAGTCTGGGATTATCTGAAGGCTTGCTCACACGCATAGCTTGTGGTTGATCCTGGCTGTCAGTTGAGTGGAGCTGGAGCTGATAGTTGGAACACCTATCTCTCATCTCACCATGCGGCCTGGGCTTCCACTCACCATGGTAGCAGGATTCCAATGATAAGTGTCTTGAAGTAAAGAGAGCCAGGCAGAAACTGCATTGCCTTTCATGACCCAGCCTTGGGAGTTATGTTGCATGACTTCTGCCACATTCTGCTCTTTAGAAATTACTCGTTAAGTTTGATGCATATTCAGAGACAGAGAACAAAGACCTGTGCCTCTCAGGAGAGGAGTATCACATCACTTTGTAAGAAGAGCACATATGTGAGATGGGATATATTGGTGCAGTCATCTTTGGAGAGCACAACCTGTCAAACTCTCTTTGAGATTTAGATATAATGCCCTCTTCAAGACTTCTAAACTCTAAGTTGTGTATATTCTACCAACCAAATCTACTTCCAGTTTCTTTTTCTGTTACATTTTCATTGTTACTTGCTTCTCACTTCCAGTAGCAGCTCTTTTCTTCATGCAATTAAAATGTTAAATGTTGACCCTTTTCCATATTGTTCCAAAAGAACATTTATACGAGATATTTATATATGTATTAGATTTTACTGAAGGTTTGGTAGGTAGTTTAATAGAGTCCAAGGATAGTAGGGATAGAAGAAATAATATCATAGCCACTGTGGAGCAAATAATTTAAAATTAGAATATAAACAATCATGATATTAAAGACTTTTTGGATGTCCCTGTCACCAAGAACTTCTGACCGATCTACATTTCTTTATCGGGGATTCATTTTCTGTCACGTGACATTATTTTTTTCTACTCTAACCCAACCTCTTTTTCCTTTTTCTGCTTTTTCACATGCCCATTTTCTACTTGTATCATATCCAGAAATATTTAGGTATATCATTATTTTACCACCAGGTTTCAGTTTATGCCCTGAAGGCCTTCTCTGTCAACCATAGCAAGGGGAACCATATGTTGGCACTTGAACTGAAGCTCAATCATGGGAATCCTTTAAAGGCAGAAGCTGCACTTATTTGTAATTTAAAAAACAAATTTGCCTCACCCACAAAACTAGCAAATGAGTAAAGAAACAAGTAAGCATATAGTTTTCTTCAAGCACATTGACAATACTCTTTTTATCATTGAAAATGCCCTTTGGGCCTCCCTGGTGGCGCAGTGGTTGAGAGTCCGCCTGCCGACGCAGGGGACACAGGTTCATGCCTGGTCTGGGAAGATCCCACGTGCCGCAGAGTGGCTAGGCCCGTGAGCCATGGCCGCTGAGCCTGCGCGTCACAGGAGAGGCCACAACAGTGAGAGGCCCGCGTACTGCAAAAAAAAAAAAAAAAAATGCCCTTTATAGTAGAGCAGCTGAATTTGTGATAGTTTTGGGGGAAAGCTTGATCTTCTCTTTACTTTTTTCTTTTTTTCCACTGGGTCTTGCCAATTTTCTTGTAAAAATATGTTAACTCTAGGTGAACCCTTTAAGATTCAGCAAAGTGTCACATTTTTACATGAAGTGTGAGTTAATTGTTTTATGAGTAAGTGAGATTTATAATAGATTTGAGACTGGATGTTTGAAACAGCTATTCTCAAAGTGGTGTACTCTAAAGGAAATACTTCTTTAGCACCTAAAAGCACCTCAATCCATAATAGCACAATAAAGCAAAACATTATTTCCAAAGTTTCAATTTTCTATGACTTGAATCCAGGATAACATTTTACAATTTTAGTATTCATAGAAATGAGAAGTCAAAATGTACCTGAATGGTATGACTTGAGAAGATAAGATTTAAGCTAAAGATATTCTGTACCACCAATACATAACAGTTTTTGTTTGTTTGTTTGTTTTGTTTTTTTTTTTTTTTTTTTGTGGTATGCGGGCCTCTCACTGCTGTGGCCTCTCCCGTTGCGGAGCACAGGCTCCGGACGCGCAGGCTCAGCGGCCATGGCTCATGGGCCCAGCTGCTCCGCGGCATGTGGGATCTTCCCGGACCGGGGCACGAACCCGTGTCCCCTGCGTTGGCAGGCAGACTCTCAACCACTGCGCCACCAGGGAAGCCCTCATAACAGTTTTACTTTTAGTTGAGAAATGCATCAACTAGTTTTTTGGCCAAGAGCCAAGTGGGATATCAGCTCCCCGACCAGGGATTGAACCCGTACCCCCTGCATTGGAAGGCGAAGTCTTAACCACTGGACTGCCAGGGAAGTCCCTCAACTAGTTTTTAAGACAACCTACTTGGTTGTAAAAACAACCCTTCTTATAGTGGGGCATAACAAGAAAGTTCATGCCCTCAGTTTCTTTGTACTAAGACAATGTTTGAAACAATGGTGGACATTCTAAGACATGCTTGTAGATTATATGTTGTGTGGTGTAGATTGTAAGTATTGATACTATGGGTTTTGAGAAGGAGGAATAATGAAAAATAATGGGTTAGGTTAACCTTCATGGAGCAGATAGGACAATCATAAAGGTAGAATTCGGGTGAATTCTTTCTAATTCGCGATGTATGATAAGGATTACGGACCATTTGCGACCATCCTTTCTGTCATAGTGTCAGGTTTACTGTTAGGTTAATGAAGCTGAATCTCCAAGGCACCCACTTGCCTTGGATCTTGGAGCACAGGAATTTGTAGAAAATGGGTGGGGGTGAGGGTGAGAAGCCTATCTACATAATCATTTCTGGTAATTTATGTAGAGATATCTCAAAAGAGATCTTTGCTGAGATTTATTTACTGTGATTTCCTGTTTCAGTCAAAGTAAATATTCACTTTCATACCTATTTTTGTATTTGTAATTTTATACTCTTTTTCTTAAAAGGTCTCCTGGTTTATATAAATCAGACCCCACAAAACCTGTATCCATCCCTGTTTGGGAGACAGTGATGGAATCTGCAAGTTAGAAATTTAGTGTACATGGTTCCTTTTGATTTCAAAGAGGCAACTGATTCATAGCTATTTAGTATCAGAGCTAAGAACAAAACTCAGATCTGTTCATTTCTAGCCCTACGCTCTTTACACAGCATGGTCTTGTATAGAAATCACCTTCAAGAGCTCTTCTTTTGGTTTATTAAAGTTAGCCGGATCTGATCTAATAAAACGTGGCACCAGATTATGTCATTGATAAAATGCAACACTAAAATCTGCTGTATGGAATGGCTCTGGCAGCACCTACCTTTCCTTTGTAGATACTGTAGTTTCTTAATTACCACCATAGCTGAAACGCCTAGTGTTTAGAAATTGGAATGAGTTCATATAAGCACTTACATTATCAGGAAATATAAATAGCTCATTTATTCATGGTAGCATTACTGTGTCCCTAATATAGTTTTTATTGATGGATGCTTGAACTGTATCAATCCACTTAAAATTCAGAATGGTTCCTTTGTGCATGCCGTTATGGCAAGAGTATAATTTAATTTAATAGAATCTTTTAAAACAATGATGTTTGTTTCATAAATGAATATTTTATATGTTGTGTTTAATTAAAATAAAACTATGCTACTGATCTAGAAAACACAAAACAGACTTGAGTTCATATTTATGAAGTGTAGCAATATTGGCAAGGCACAACTTATCTTGTTTATGAGACATGCTTGCTATTACTTGTACAGATTGCAGTCATTTTATTGCTAAGCCTTACATGGTTTACAACCCAACAAATGCAATGAAACTGTCATGAGGAAAATAAGCCTATAAAATTTTTTTAAAAAAGAAGGTGACACTCACAGATCAAAATGCAGTTTTTGCTGAAGCATTGGTAGGTTTCGAACTGTTATATCCATTTAGGCAGCAGGTTTCCTGGATATAGCTGTAAATGGATGGAAGAAGGCTAAGAGAAGATACCAAGGTTATTTTTAGCACGTCTGCTTTGAGTACAGTTCCTCTGAGACTTCGCTTTTGCTTTTACTCTGTCAATAGGTTCCAGCATCCCAGGTAATCATAGAAATGTTTTCAACAAAGGGACTGTTTGGAAATCAGGAAATGGTGTTTATATGTTTTTTTTTTTAAAAAAAAAGGTGTGTATGGATGGAAAGGTCCCTGTCTCGTTATTTAAAGTGTTCAAACTGAATATTGAATTTGATTCATATTTTTGTAAACTGGGACTGGGGCAAGAAATTGTAGTAAGGGCATCTGCAGGCTGCAGTGGTCAGGTGGGCTTGGCTGTCTCCGTGGCTTTGCACAGATAATTTATCTTCCAGGGCATTAAGCTGTAATTTTAATCTACTGTGTAGGTTTTTTATTTTATCTGAAAAATCATTTAATTTATTGGCCAGTCATAAAATATTAGTGGCCTTAAATCTTGTACTTCTTCAGGTATATTTATGTTTATCTTCTTAAGACTTACAAAAAATGACATAAAAGCATTCTTAAATGAACTTTGGAATTGTTTACAGAAGGAACTCAGAGGGGATAAATGCTTCTTTATATAGAGCACCTATTTGTTGCATATCCTTCCATAACTATGCCTAGTTTTGATCATAACTGCAACACTTATTTTGTTTCCTGATGCAAGAATAATAAAGTTTTACTCTTCTAGCTTTTTAACCAGTTGGGTCCTTGATGGTATCCAAGAGGTAGAAAAACAAAAGTGTATAAAAGAAATTCAGGAAAGAGAAAGGAGAAATTTCAAAACATAAGACTGGAAGCTCTTTACTACATAGAATAAACCTTTTCAGAGCAATTAGCAATGATAAACATACTACTTATTGGGTCTAGAAAATGTCCTGCTTGTCTTCTCTCATCTGAATCCTACCCATACTGCAAGGTGCAGTTTACATCCCATTTGTTCTCATCTGCAGACACATTTCATGGGTTTTTGTCTACAGTCCCTTTTCTGGAATTATGGATACAGCTCACCTCTGGACCCAGGCCCACCGCAGTTTTTCTTTTTTTAATTTTTTAAAATTTTTTATTATTTATTTATTTTTGGCTGTATTGGGTCTTCGCTGCTGTGTGGGCCCTCCCTAGCTGCAGAGAGCAGGGGCCACTCCTCGTCGTGGTACGCAGGCCTCCCATTGCGGTGGCCTCTCGTTGCGGAGCACAGGCTCCAGGCGTGTGGGCTTCGGTAGTTGTGGCTCGCGGGCTCTAGAGCACAGGCTCAGCAGTTATGGCACACGGGCCCAGCCGCTCCCCGGCATGTGGGATCCTCCCGGACCAGGGATCGAACCCGTGTCCCCTGCCTTGGCAGGCGGACCCCCAACCGCTGCGCCACCAGGGAAGTCCCCCACCGCAGTTTTTCTTATTTGTCCTGTTGTTCGTTTCTCAACCCACCAATACTTACTGTAGCAGTAGGGGGCCTGCAGTGTGGTCTCACTGCCATTAGAGGGCATGCCTTGTTTGGCCCCGGGTGTCTATGAGGCACTACCTACCCACTTCAACAAGCACCATGCTCCAGTTCCCTGCTAGGTGAATCCCCTGCATAAATGTCATTCTGCTCGACTCTGGGACTCTGCCACACTGCCTTACTCATGCCAGCCTCCTCCCACTGAGAAAACTGACCGTCTTCTCATTACTTACTGTTCTACACTCATACCTTTTCTACTTCCTCAGCCCACTCAGTGCCTACTATCAGCTGGTATCCTGCCTTGAATGGATGGTTTCTTCTGGACGGTGCTAGGACAACCATCTTCTGGACTTTAAATATATCTTAGTTCAGTGTTCCATATATTAGATTTTTTTTTCCTCCTTTCCTACCTCACTTGTGATTTCCGCATAGAATCAATAATACACTGAGCTATACTTGAAATTGTATAATGCACATGTTAGAAAATGGGCATTGCACTGCCAAGCTATACCCAGAGGTACCTGCCCCATGACTGATTTATTTCCACAGTCCCACCACAGGTAGTCAACTTCAACCCCTTATTTACAGGTTCATATTTTCAACGCCTCAGCATTTCTCTTATTAAAACAGCCTGAATTGAATTAAAGTTGATCAGTGACTTCACCTGTTGGCTTTCTTCTTTTGCTATGTACTTTAAAAGAAGTCCACATAGGCACTCTGCAGGCAAAATTCAATTTTAGTTATTTTGTTAATAGATAACACATGTACATAGTATAAAACTGAAAGCTTCCAGAATAAAGGTTAGTACTTTTTTACCTGTGGCACTTCCCATGCCACCCTCAGCCATTCAGTTTTTCCGAGCTACAACTACTGTTAATAGTCTCTGTATCATCCTTTCTGTCATTATGCATGCATATATAGTACACACAAGCCTATGTGGATATGGTGATTGTGTCTATTCATTGTGCTTGTAGATATATAAATTACATACACACATGCATACACATACTAATACACTGTTCTACACGTTTCTTTCTTTTGTATTATACCTTGAAGATCATTCTATGTCACATATAAAGAGTTGTCTCATTCTTTTAGTGGCTATACAACATTCCATTTTAGGACTGTCTCCTATTGATGGATATTTAGAGACTTTCCAATATTTTATGTTACAAAGCTAAATGCATATTTGTCATTTTACAATGCGGTGGTACATATATAAAATGAGTATCTGTATATGAAAGTGCTGGGCCAATGGGTCTGTGTATTTATAATTTTAATACATATTGCTTAGTTTCCCTTAACTGAAGTTGGACTGTTTTAATACAACTAGAATTCTTGAGGATGACATTGTATCCTTAGGAGCCTAGCTGGAAATAGATGGATCAATTGGGTATTTGGTAAATGAACTGTTTACAAAATATGGGCAGGATATAGAGAACTCCCAAGACATGTTGTAATATCCCAGAGCTAGTAAGGGGGTGGGATTACTGCCACTAGACCTGAGAGGGCAAGAGGAGAGAGCACTTACTGGTACCAAAGACAGAGATGAAGTTGTGTGAAAAGGACCTCCTTAAATGGGCTGTGATCTTTGGTCGAGGAAGTAGCCAGCCAGAAGCAAACCCTCAGAGAGGAAGTCTGGAGGATGAATATTCAGACCACATTCTCATCCCTTCTTCTGATGTCTTGTTGTTGTTACCTATTGCCCAAACTTGACAGGTGGCCAGAGGGTAAACAAGACCCTGGATGCTGTTCACACAGGTTAGCTAGCTGAGGTACAGAACAGGGTAGAGAAGCGGGGCCAGAAGCATACACAAAAGATACCCAGCTCATTCAACTATCCTTATCTTTACCAAAACATAGATCAACAGTATTTTTTTTATCCTTATATATCTGAGTGGTGAGATATTGTATATGCATTTTTCTGAATATGAGTGAGGCTATGAATATTTTGAAATAAGAGATCATTTTATCTCTATTTCTGTATCTATTCCTAACCTTCCCCTATAACATATATATTTTTCACTTTTATTTTGAAATGATTTCAAATTTACAGAAAAGTTGCAAAAACAGTATAAAAAATAGAGTTCCTATATATTTTTTATCCATATTTTCAAACTGTTAATGTTTTAGCATAGTTGCTTTTTCATTCCCTTCCTCCCTCACTCTCTCTCCATGTGTGTGTAAATATTATCAACTGATAAATCTAAGATATGTGTAAATATACACAAACATCTATATCACTATATATGGTGAACTATCTGAGAATGAGATACAAACATGATATCCTTCAAGTATGTATTTTCTGAAAACAAATGTATTTTCCTACTTAGTCATAATACAAAATTAGTAAATTAACTTAATTTCATTATAATCATTTAACCTTCAGACTCTATTCAATTTTTTTTTCTGTTGTCCACACAGTGTCATGCATTGTATTTGATTGTCATGGTCCTTAGTCTCCTTCAAGCTGGACAGTTCCTCTGTCTCCCTGTCTTTCATGACCTGACTTTTTGAAAGTTATAGGCTAGTTACTTGTAAAATGTCCCTTAATTTGGATTTGCTGATATTTTCTCACTTTCAGCAGGATTACCTCAAAATGTTACTGTGTTTATCTTATATCATATCAGCAGGTATGCAATGTCAATTTGTTTCATTACTAGTGATATTAAATTTCATTACTTGGTTAGCATATTTTATGCCAGGCTTCTTCACTGTAAAGCCATTTGATAAGTATTCGTGCTCATTAATTAATAAACAATCAAGTATCTTTTGGGGAGACACTGAGATTTTCACTAACCCATAAAGCTCTCTTCTCATTCATTCATTCATGTACTTCTATCAATCAGAATTTGAGCAGAGAAGAACAAAGGATTTATTATAGGGGTATCACTTGATGCAGGAATGAGAGCTGATTACACAGTTTTGTGAGCCTTTTGTTTCTGTGCCTGAAGCTGCACTCGGAATCTCACTGGGCGGGCAGTCATGGAGGGCCAGTGGACATGAAATGAGGGAAGCAAGGATGAATTGGAACTAGTGAAGATAGAATAGAGTCCAATGGAGAATGTGCTCTCATCACCTCCAAGTCTCCAAGTTGGATTATGGAGTGTCCTGCAGGAGAAGCCAGTGTCCTTCACCATGGAGCTAACCATGCATCTGGCCAGGCATCAGTGGTGCTGAGGCCAAAGATCTAGTGGTTGCTGCTACCTGAGAAGACAAGATAAGTAACAATGTGAGTGGGCTGCAAAAGCATCATCCTCTTTCAACTTACCTTCTGGTTATAAGGAATACTGCTGCTTATATACTTCCATCTTACAGATCTTGTGCAAAATATCACTTCTGGGTCATGCCAACTCAGAACTCTGAGGAAAGGGAATTCTGGGACATGTAGTCACAGATTAGTCCAGTTGATATAAGACAAATCCACCATAGTATTTATAGCAGTTTGAATTCATAAATTTTTATTTTACTCAAAGGATTACTACCTATTACAATTATTAATATTTATTTTGATGCTCAAATTGTTCCAGACTTGGCCAGTGGAAACCTTTCATGCTGACTCTTGTATTCTTTTGACATTTTCCCAGCATTGAGTATTTATTTACTTTTGGATACAAAAAGATGTTACAAGATCATCTTATATTTTCCCTGTCATAATCCAAGATTTAATCCTTTCTCCAAAGAGTTTTGGTTCTTTTAGTATAGAATGCCATTTAGAAACTAATATCTAGAAGACACTTGTCTTCTTTGTTACTTAGGATCACTGCTTCTAGGTCCTCTCAATAGACAAAGCTAAGAAATACAGGAAAAAGGAAGGTAGAGAAAGATTTCTTTGCCTATTTTCCTATTAGGATGTTAGTCTTATTTTCTATTGAGTTTTTTTGGGGTTTTTTTGTTTTTCTTTCTGGTTTTTTTTTGCAGTACGCGGGCCTCTCACAGTTGTGGCCTCTCCCGTTGCGGAGCACAGGCTCCGGACACGCAGGCTCAGCGGCCATGGCTCACAGGCCTAGCCGCTCCGCGGCATGTGGGAACTTCCTGGACCAGGGCACAAAGTCGTGTCCGCTGCATCGGCAGGCGGACTCTCAACCACTGCGCCACCAGGGAAGCACTGTATTGAGTTTTGAGAGCTCTTTAAGTATTAGGAAACTAACCCTTCATGATATGAGTTATGAATAGCTCTCCTAGAATATCGTTTATGTATAGTGTTCTATTGTAATTTAGCCTGTTTTGATTTTCTCCCTCTCTTGAGGGCAGTTTTGGTTACATATATATAGTGTAATTTGGATATGTATAAAGCAGGGTTTTCATTCTAGTGATCATGTAGAAGACAGATAACACCTTAAAATGGTTAAAGAGGGGGCAGGTATCCTTGAAAATGCATGTGGGAGACACTTTGTGACCTCTCTGCTTATCTGTAGGCAGCATCTTTAAGACAGAGTTCATGATGTGTAGGAAGACAATTTTTTAAGACTGGCTTTCATGGGAGACAAATCGAAGGTGTTTACAGTTATTTTTATTCATCATTCTGCCAACTGTTCAGAAAGGAGCTGTCCTGAGCCTCTTTCCCTTGATTTGGACCTTGATTTTTTTTTCTCTCCATACATTTCTTGGTTCATTAATTCATTGTACGCATAGTTCATTCATTCATTTAAAATTCATTCATTCATTAACTAGTTCCTACAGTGGACATAAAACTGAACTACCTTTTGGACAAGCTGGAAAGTGACTGAAACTATGGTTCTTGTATTCAAGGCTTACTATGGTGTTTGAACAGCCAAAATAATATCACATGAATAACTAGAAAGTCATAGCCCAGCATCATAAATAAGCATAAAATATCTAGGACAGACGGGAGTCTAAGTTTACATGAAATATTACGTTTGTTAATTCAAAAAGGCATCGGATCCTTTTGGTGTGCCTAAAGCCTGTATATATATATATATATATTTCATGCAAAGATTGTGACTTTTGTGCCTCAGAATTTAGGGTAGAAAAAAGAGACAGTGATTTAAGAATAGTTTGAAAACTCAAATCATAAATCACAGGACATTAGATGTGGGATAAATGGAAGTTTTTTGAACTCAGTTTCTTGTTGTTGTTGTTTTTATACCTCCCTATATTTGCTTTCATGGCTTATTCTGTATTATCTAAAGGCTGGCACCACTCACATATCAAGACCCATAGCCTTGCCTCCTGTAGAAAGTCCATGTAAATACTATCACTAGCCAATTATTAATAATCATTTTCTTCCTTGCTCCATACTCCCTTGTCTTTCTATGATATTATTTCTGAGACAATATTTCACTTATGTATTTTCATATTAGTATCCTCTCCAAGACTAACTTAACTAGAAGATAGGGATTGTATCTTATTCATCTTTGTTTCCACTGCCAAGTATAGTGCCTGGTAAATAATAGGTGCTCAATAAATGTTTGTGGGTTAAATGAATGCATTAGTCTCCCATCTTAAATATTATTGGCTTTGGGGTAGTGAAAGTAGAAAACTGTTCCAGTCCAATCATTTAACCTAAATTGATTTTCTTCTTCCAACTGTTAATTCAGTGGTGGGCGTGATTATCCTGGTCTTGTTAATCTAGTTCATTTGTTGGCGTGGAAAAGGTGGAAAGATGAGTTTCAGATGCTGTTTTTATGCTGTCCGTCAGACATCTCCTGTCCCGTGCCATGTAAAGACACATTCTGTTCACCAGCTGCTGATTTCTGTTTGTTCTCATCGTGTTGCTTCCTGGGCCAATGGTGGTGCTGGTGCTACTGGTCTCTTTTCTGCAACAATGTCCCCTAATCACATCACCCAGATATAAAATGTGTTATCTATACTCCCTTCTGTCCTCCTCTGTTTTTTTTTTTTTCTCTATGAAATAATGGGGAAACGCTTGCCAATGTGTATGTTTTGCAAACGTTCCCAGTCCTCATGATTTATCCCTTAGTTCCTCTTCTAAGGAGATTAGATATTCCTCAGAGATACCACCAGAATTTGGACTTGTCTCTGGTGCTTGGAGCAGATAAAAAAAGCTCTCTGGGGATTTAAATTTCCATAAATTTGAAAATTGGTGTCAAAAGGTTTTGATTCTAAGCCTGTAAAGGTGAATGCAGTACGATTAATTCATTGTTGCAGCTACTAAATTCACATTTTAATTTGCTGATAAGGAAAGGCAGAAAATATTATGAAACTTAGACATTTCATCTGTCATGTTAGTTATACCCTGGCTTATAAGAAGTAGTTCCATGAGATTGCCTTTATGTTACTTTTCTCCCCTCGAGTTATTAAGAACCTAGTCCCCTGAAGTCTACCTGTAATTTCTACTATCTGGACCAGTATAAACTTGAGTAGACATGGCTTCTGCCAGCATGTATGGACTATAAGTCTGATATACCTTCTAAACTGTGAAAAAAGGATACAGTTGGGAATTTCTCATTCAAATACTAATAAAGTCTGGGAGGGTGAGGGGAAAGACACTTGGATTCATATCTACTTCCTATCTCTATTTTAAGGTTAAATCACTGTTGGGATCTATCTGTTGTCTGACCACATATTCATCCAATTTTTTTTTTCTAATTTTTAACTTATTACTTTTACCAAGAACTCAGCAGTCAGTTGGCACTGAGGCTATGCAGAGAAAGGACAAGGTGCTGGCCCTAAAGAGCTCCAGACTAAAGGAAGGGGCATACTTGCAAATCAGGTTTTGATTGTCCTCTGCAGAGATCAAATTTTGAATGCTCTCTACAGAGCAAGCTTGTTGGAGCAAGAGTGGGCAGCTTCTTTCCCTTAAGAGACATCAAAGAATCTTCCTCAAGGAGATGAATCCTGGGTAAAGTGTCAAAATGTATTAGTAAGGCAGAGAGGAGGTAAGTGCTTAGATATGCGTACGGTGTTAGTGTGTGGATGGCTCAACAATTACAGATCTTGGGTGGCTGTGGGCTAGAAGGCATAGCAATAACTGGCATCTGTTAAACACTTGGTATTACGTAGATCCTTTATTATCTTACGTTTAATTCTCCCCCCAAAACATCTATGGCAGATATTATCATCACATTGGACCCATTTTTAAAGGTAAGGAAGTGCATCTCAGGGTAGGTTTGGTAACTTCCCTAAAGTTAAGTATACAAAAGAACCAGGATTTGTATCCAGACCATTTTTCCTACAAATTCTTTAGTCTAACAAATATATGTTAGGAGAAAGAGTTTAAGAGAGGATTGGAGATGTAGTGAGATGAGGTGTAATAGACAGGCAGGTACCATATCATGAAGAGTTGTGTGGGCCAAATTAAGAATCTTGGCTTCTGTCCTGAAAGTGATAAAGTACCTCTAAAAGGCTTTAAGCCAGGAAATGGCATGATCAGATTTGCATTTAGAAAGATGTCTCTTGCTACAGGGTTCAGAAAGGCCAGGATCGTAGGCAAAGAGGCCTGTTGTTGAATTGATCCAGTGGAGACATGACAGATGAGTTTATACAGCTCATTAGTAGCAGATGAGCCACACGAAAAAGTCATCTGCTTTTATAATCATCTTGATCCTACTTCCTTTTCAGGTCTTTGGTATCAGCTGGTTCCTCTGATTCCAAGCCTTTCCTTCCAGTTTTTAATTGATTTCCTTCCAACCTGCTAAACAGCTCTTGCTTCTGAAGCCTTGCATCGAACTTCCTGTTAATTTGGCCTTGCCAAACCAGCAGTTGTCATTTTGATAATCTAATATTCACCTCACTTAAGTGGCCTAATATTTGTGATCTGACTTGAATTTCTTCCTTTTAGTTTAAATTGTATATTGATAATAGATTTGGAAAGTGTGCTTTTGCATAATTCTTCTTATCTTGTAAAAATATGTATGTAATTGCACCTAGGGCCTGTACAACACAGAATCAATTTTTTCAAAGAATGATTGTAAACTGCCATTTTGAAGATGGGAAATAAAGGAAAGGAAGCTATCAGGCCACAGAGTTGGCCAAGGGTGAAATCTAGAAATCTAAGCCATTGGAAGGAAGTTGGCAGTAGCTGGGTAAGTCAGACTGTATTTGGAGTGTTAGGGAGCTCTGTAAAGAAAATGTTGGCTGTGACTGCTCAGGAAAAGCAATAAATCCAACCCATGAATTCCACGAAGGTCGAAAGTTCAAGAAGACTTTGGAGGATCAAAGAATAAGTCAGGGCAGCTGCCAGAAGCAGAAGACCTAGAAATTTGAACCAAGGGTGGGTAGTTTGCTTTATTTCCTCTTTTACGTTGCCTCTTAGGTATGAATTGCTGCTGTGTGCCATGGCCAGAGGATGACACAGTGTTCTCGGTGTAGTTAGATCCTCACTGCATGAGTTCTTGAGTTCAGAGACAACTGAGTCTCTTTCTAATTGCAGGACTAAGATGAGTGGTCTAGTCTGAAAATGGATGGCAAAACTGGACAGTCCAAATAAGTGGGCTGCAACCCCTAAAGACCTTTGCATAGAGCTTTGCAGACTGCAAAGCTCTTTTCGTAGATATATATCACACCCATGAAAATTTATTTTTATTATTATTTTTTAATATTCTCTTTTATTACTGTCAGTTCCTGGTATTTTTTTTTTTATTTAATTAATTATTTATTTTTTGGCTGTGCTGCATGGCAGGCATGTGGGATCTTAGTTCCCCGACCAGGGATTGAACCCACATTCCCTGCAGTGGAAGCACGGAGTCTTAACCACTGGACCGCCAGGGAAGTCTCTTATTTTTATTATTAATGACACTATACTAGCCTAAGGACTTGGACTCAAATATTCTGATCCAAAATCTTGTCTTTCATTGGAAAACACTAAGCCCACAGTGATAGGAATGGCATGGGAATGTTGACTGAGTCACTGGAAATGACTCTTTGGGAATGCATTCCATCTAACTCTGTTTGCCCCTTACATATTTAGGCCTGTTCTTTCTCCTACTGAAGGACCATCTCAAGTACTAACTGCTGTATACTCCCTAACAAATTTCTAGTCAGAAGTGATCTCTCTCCTCTTTGGTCTTCCGTAGCACACTTACTTTGTATCTTTCTATGGCAGTTATCTTACCTTTCCATGTGTCATTGTTTTTCCATAATACGTCTATCCATGAATGCTCCACTTTTCCTCTCACCCCAGACTTATTAACATACTTATTACCATGAATATACACTACGTGTCTTCAATAAATACATGAGTGTTTCAGAAAATTCTAGCAGTGCATGATTCTTTTAGTGTTGAATTTTGGGATAAAATGTTAAAAAGAATAAAAAGAAAAGTACAAAAATTTATTTACCAATACAAAAAAAGAGGTAGAGATGTATTGATAAAAAAGTTTACCTTTGTCTTTTCCAGTCCCATATCTGAGAAGCTTGGTACTTGCCTTTCAGTGTTTTTTTTTTTTTCTTTTTTGCGGTACGCGGGCCTCTCACTGTTGTGGCCTCTCCCGCTGCGGAGCACAGGCTCCAGACGCACAGGCTCAGCGGCCATGGCTCACGGGCCCAGCTGCTCCGCGGCATGTGGGATCTTCCCGGGCCGGGGCACGAACCCGTATCCCCTGCATCGGCAGGCGGACTCTCTACCACTGCGCCACCAGGGAAGCCCGCCTTTCAGTGTTTTATATGCTTACATCACACTAGCACATGCAGAATCATTCAGCCACACAAAGATTTTATGTGAAATAAATTCTTGTGACATTGAATAATATAGTAACCTTCTTTAGTTTGGCAAAGGAGTTAAGGGGGATGGGTATAAAAAGAGAAAGTAAGATAGTGGTTAGTGACGGATGGGAGAGAGGTCCTGATAAATAATTTTTATTTAAAGGATTACAAGAATTACTGCAGGAAAACAGCCAGGCCTAAAAAGTTTGGCAGGGCCTTTGAATATGGTTTTACTATCTGGCAACCCTGTGCCATATGTAGAAAATGATCAAATTGGCCAAGATTGGGTAAAAAACGGTGGATTGCCAGCTCCTACTGTAGGTCATTAAAGTCATCTGTGTAAAGCAACTATACTCCAAAAAAAAATTAATTTTAAAAAAGTCATCTAAATTGCCTCTCTAAGTGAGGTGGGAATTTCTGTTTTCTCTCTGGTGGATTTGATAGTCCTTAGCCATACTTCTCAACGTGTGGTATCGGGAATTTGCAGGTACCACACCAGATCTACTGAATCAAAATCTCTGGGGATGGGACCAGCAATCTGTGTTTACTAAACCCTTAATGGTGATTCTTACGTTCATTAAAGTTTGAAAATTACTGAACTAGAAGAAAGAGTTAGCAAAAAAGGTTGGGCTAGGGTTGGGGAAGGAGATAAGAGGCTAGCTAGAGGAAAATTCTTTCATGGGGAAAGAATTGAAAAGAAATCAGAATGACTTTTTCCAAGCAGAAGAGCACTTAAAGTTTTTGGATAATTTGATAATTGGGAAACCAGAATTTAATGCCTCCGTATATTGCCTAACCCTATTTCTATAGCCAGAAATCTTGAGTTCTCTGGTTGGAACCAATGTAGAAAGTCTGGTTAAGTTAATTTTTATCTCATGGCCTTGGTGGTGTGGTGATAGACCAGCATTTCATCTTGCTTTCCTTCTAAGATCCTGGCCATTGATTTAATTAAAACCTAAATTTGGATGACACGGTTTCTCATAAAATAATGCTAATAGATATAAAATGCATCCTTCTTGGTATTAATTTCTCAAGATTGGATCTTTCCACACACTAGATGATAAGGTTGTGTTGGCAGAGTATCCGGCCTTGGGTACTGGGGAAAAGCTTGAGATGGAGAGAAAAGTCTTTTCTCTCCTCGTTTGGAAATCAAACAGCAGCAACAAAAATGTTGGAAACTTTTAAAAAGTTTAGTATGATAAAGTGTCAAGCAGAACTGCATAGATTCAGAAATATTTACATTGGAGAACCAGAAAGTAGTGGCAACAGAAACTCTTCTGCCTCCTCCCACCTTTTCTGTCAGCTGCTCAGTCATTTCCAAATGGTTTGAAGTTTCTGTACAAGAATCTCACTAATGACTGTAATTCATCACAGGAGGTGTTTAGTTTTGAAAATGAAATATGACTATATATTTTGGAGATTGATAGCGAGGGTTTGTTTATTGATTACACTCCTAGAGAAAAAAATAAAAGAAATATAACAGAGAAAAATGCATTTTTGAAGGTCCATCATAATAGCTAAAATAACTTGACCTGTAAAACTTCTGAGAAACATTCTACCTGTAACTTTACATAAAAGATAAAAAATACTGATGTTGAGTTTTTTTTTTTTTTTGGGGGGGGGTATGCGGGCCTCTCGCTGTTGTGGCCTCTCCCGCTGCGGAGCACAGGCTCCGGACGCGCAGGCTCAGTGGCCATGGCTCACGGGCCCAGCCGCTCCACGGCATGTGGGATCTTCCCGGCCCGGGGCACGAACCCACGTCCCCTGCATCAGCAGGCGGACTCTCAACCACTGTGCCACCAGGGAAGCCCTGATGTTGAGTTTTTAAAACACTTTTGAGAAGACCTTAAGATGTATATGCCAAAAGTAAGTAACGATGATTAAGTCAATATCATGGACACAAATTAGTGCTCTGACCATGAAGTCCCATATATTTGCTATCACCGGGCATTAGTTTTGCCTCGGAGTTTCCTAGTGTCTGTGGCAAAAAGAGAAATATGGGAAGATTCAAATTCCTTAATGAAGAACTGGTTTTAAGGAAAAAGGTATAGTCTTGGATTTTATGTAGGAGGTACAAGGTCATGTAATGAATACTGCTCTCTGTAGTCATTTTTAAATAAATATAGAGGTGATTGGCATGTGATTTTTTTTAAAATAAGGAGATTAGGTGAATTCAAGGTCAAAGCATTTGAGGGTACAATTCAGGGAAGGTGAGTTGTTACGTGAGAAATTAAGCCAATGAACTTCACACATGTAGGCTTCTTGTGAATCTTATGTGTTACTTTAGAACTGAGAATAAGTGTATCCCTTAAACTTTCACCTCCCTAGAAAACTTTAGTTAGAAGTTCATGTAGTATCAGTCTAAAATCACTGTAATGTCTTATATGCTAATATTATATGTTATTGGCTTAATATGGCTCCATATACTTTGAAGACCAGAAGAATGCTAACTAGGTAGAGTTGTCATTATGTTAATAAGATGAAAAACTGAAGCAGTATTCTCACCCAGAAGGAAATCATTCCTGAAAAAGAGTAAACTAAAGGGACAGCACAAATTTTCCTCAGGAAAGCATCTTTAGATTTTCTATAGCACTTTAAAAAGTGCTTTAACCATGGAGAATGACAGAGAAAACTTTGACCAGAATAATTTTCCAAGTAGTGCCTCCTCCTTCGCAATAGAAATGTCAAGGGTTTATTTTCACATAAATGACACTAAGCATTAATCTAACGATTAGTTCATTCACTTGGGACAGTGAGATGAATAAACAAACATGGATAGATTTGGGACTTTCAGAGAAATCTGAATCATAGGTTAAACTAATCCAATCCAACTCTTATTTCTCTTTTTAGTCCCTTAAGAATCCCACACCCTCCAAATAAGAGTAGGTTCCCCACAGATGACTTTTTTCTCCCATATACATTGAAAATCATCCACTCTTAGAAATTTAAAGAATTTAAAGAATTGTCAGCAGAATTTTAAACTTTTAATTAACTGTAACTTTATTTTTTTGAAACTAACTGAAATATTTTGTCCTGATGATTGGAATGTTCACATTTAATTTGCCAAACAAAAGTTTAAAAATATACTGTTAGAAATGCCGCAGGCTTTGTAAAGTGGCTTTCCACTGGCTGAATGTTACAGCAGGACCAGACGTTTATTAATTCTCTCTGCCACAGAGCTAATAGAACTGTTCTTTTAATTCAACAAACAGAAGCCTGTGTTCTTTGGATGGTTATTTTATTTCCCATGGAGTCTGCATGCTGTTGGCTAACAATCACAATGGCTATGTATCTATTTGAAGCAATCTTTTAATTCGTTTTGCAATAGTTCTGAAAATATAACTTCAAAAATTCTTAGCAAAGTTTCTGGAAATGATTTATATTTCCCCCGAGACACATCTTTTAGTGTAGAACTGCTAAAATCATAAGATAAAGGCTAATTTGATCAATAACTAGAGTCTCACATAGTCCAAGTATTCTTCCAGTTACATTTAGGGTCCCCTTTTGAACCAAACATTGTCTTCTTTAACATATTATAATTTTTAAAAATAGAAAATCATTAGTCCCTTGTACCCCCATCTCCCCAAACACAGTCCATGGTTACTGCCTTATTCAGGATGATGAGTAGTTAATAGCAAACTGCTGTGATAGGATGGGGGTAGGGGGTGGTCAACTACCCAGACTCTGGGGCACAGCCCTCTCAGAGGTTCAAGTGTCCTCTCTGCACTTTCAGCCATGTGATCTGGGGTGAATTACTTCATCTCTCCATGCTTTATTTTCCTTATCTATAAAGTGAGCATAAAGGTAATTGTTACTACTCCACAGGAGTGATGTAAGAATTAGATTAATTTAGTTCGTGGAAAAGCACCAGAGCAGTGTCTTACCAACAGTCGATGCATCCCTTGAGTTGAGGTTATTCTCCTTGCCCTTGAGCAGCTCCCTTCTTAATACATTTCCATCCAGCTGCTTACATTTGCGTGGATGCACCTGTTTCTGTTAGGAATTCAGTTACTTTAAAGGAGCATTTAAATGTAAATGTCCTGAAGTTCTTCAAATCTTAACTTCCTCTGTTTGCTTTTTATCATTTTTTTGTTTCTGCTTTTAAACTATTAGCTTTCATTTATTGCTTCCTGTGTCAGTTGCTCAGCCTGCAACTTTCTGATTTTAATCTGCTGTACACCAAGAAATCAGATTATCAACCCAATTGGAATTTGAAATAAATTAGGAGTAATTTGACTCAGAGGAAGCACCTGGCGTGCGCTCCCTGTGTGTAAAGCAAATTCTCTTGACCGCATGGATTTTGTACTTGGTAGGATCTGTTTTGCTTTCCAGGGAATTGTTTTGCTTTTAAAAGTGAAGGTGTTAGATAAGTTGCCTTGGAAAAAGTGAGGTGTTACACTGTTGGACTGAATTTCCTTTTGGAGTGAATGAGACAACTTACAAATTCATGAATTTAAATATTACCCTGACTGCGTTTCAAATGTTCTGGCTATAGACTCACAACCTATTCCTCTGCTTTAGGCAAATGGAATTGATAGCAAGCCTCACTGCAGTGATTCTCAGATTTTCCTCCCAGAACCAGCTCCAATAAAGTTTATAGAAATGCAGATTATCTGCCCCACCCTAGACCTATTGACTCAGAACCTCTGGGGTGGGCCCAGCAATCCTTCCTGCAACAATCCCTCCAGGTTATTCTGATGCAGGCTGAATTGTGAGACTCCCGGGACCAAGGCTAGTGGAAGGCAAACCTGATTACATATTAGATTCACCTGGGGTGCTTGCAGCCCCAGAAATTAAATTATTTTAAGGTAAAAACAGAAACAAAAACAAAACACCTGAAGAGAGTTCAAGGTAAACAGGGTTGAGACCTATTTCTTTAGACTGTGCTTTCAAGCACAAAGTAAAGTAAGTCACTTAAAAGCTGTAATTTTAGCGGGCCTCCATGATTCAGAGTCTCTCCCTTTCCGCATCTGTGGCACCTGAACTCCTTCACCCTAATCCTTTACTGCTTACTTCAGCCTGGAAGGCCTCTGTGAAATGCAAATGTTATCTGTGAGAGATGACATCTGGAATTAATATAGATGGATACATTTTCTCCTACTAACAGTAGCCCTTCTTCTGTAGCAGTGCTTCTCAAACATCAGCCCACTTCATAATACCTGGAAGACTAGTTAAACCAAAGGTTGGTATGCCCGCCCCTCCAGAGTTTCTAATTCTGAAGGCCTGAGGAGAGGCTCAGTAATTTGCATTTCTAACAAGTTCCAGGTGAGCTGGCAGTTGCCTGTTCCTGGGACTATAAAAACCAGCGCTTTGAGGAAAGAAGAGTCCTGAGGAGTGGGGTTCTGAACTGGTGAGGTTTTGCTGGATGGGGGAAGGAAAAGGTCGTGCTGCTCTTCCGCAAGTGGGAGACCTGAGTAAGTGGGAGACACGCACCCCCCAGGGGGTAAAGAAGTAGAAGGGCTAGTGAATCTAAAATCAAGTGATTATTATTAGAATAGTTTAACTGAGAAGATTAATTTCTGGTTTCCAAATTTTTATCTCCTGTTTTCCAAAACTTAAGGTGCGGCAAAATGGTGGTAGAAGCTTGTTTGAAAATTCAGACGCTTAGGGCTCATCTTTGCGACCTCTATTCACGAAATCTCGGATGAAGCCCAGAAATAAGCGACCCGGGTAAGTTTGTTGCAAATGGTCTTTGACTCATTTATTCGTTTGGAACTCTTTATTCAGGGGAACTGAGGGCCTGTATTGGTATTATTATCATGTTATTGAACATTTCTGGAGATTTAGTCATAAAATAGAAATATTTTTCTGAGAGTAGTTCAAGTATACTTGTGCTTTGCTTTCAGAATGGCCTCTTCCGCTTCTAACTCCTGGTGTCTTTATTTGAAAATGGTTCCGTTTACTACTTAAAAATAATCTGAAGAGCAAATTCTTATATATTGGACATTTTTATATGATATAACTGTCAGGTCCATCTAAATTCAGGAGACGAGAGAGATCCTTCTATAGGTCCGCTATTCGCAGTTGTAGAAATCAGTTCAAATAACAAGGAGCACGTGGGAGCTTCATCCTAACAAATTCCAGTGACTCATCAGATTTCCATATCATAGCTACCATATTCCTGCCATACTGATGGAAATCTCTACAGATAGGGTTGTTGTCACAGTTGTGATTTGCAAACATACAGCACTTATAAAAATAAAAATATCAGCGGTTGTTGCTAGGTTTTTATTTTCTTGTTCCTTTTGTAATCCCCAGTTTAGGACCCAGTGTAATACAGGATAGTAGCATGCTTATAATGAACCTCGAATCTTCCTGTACAGGAAAAAAAGGTTGCTTTCCACCCTCCGTAGTAGGTGCAGTTTTCCTGAGGGTTATGAACAGGAAATGATTCCTCAAGAAATGTAGCTGGCATATTTAAATCTTTAAGCAAATTATAAAAGTCATTATAAAATCCGTTCACTGAGAAGGAAGGAGGAGTACAGTTCAAGAACCTTTAACTCTTTAAAAAACAAGTTTAGTGGAGAAATCATTGTAGCAAAATACTGCCGGAGGAAGCTCTTCTATCTAGAAATCTAATGACATCTGTCAAGAAACCATGAAAAGTATCAGCTGAGGACATTTAGAAAGAATATGAAGGAATATTTGATGTTTTAAGGATATGTATACCTGTTGTTAAACATAGACTTTTAGCCTGTATAAGATACTATGTTTCACTAAGAATTAATGCTTACAGAATGACCCATCTTGTTGGGTGACGTGTTCTGGATATTTTCCTTTAAAAACGTTTCCTCATTCACTTATCTCAATAAGTCTGTATTTGTGTTGAAAGTTGTACAGCTGAAATGGGCACGTGGGTGGTTGCCTCAAAGCGACACTGTTGAGGTCACTGCCGTAAACCACACATCAGTTTGAAGGGGGCTGGCTCACATATTTGGCATTGGGAATTTATTTTCCCCCGGTGAGGAAATAGTTACGTTTATTCAGACATTCAACCTTGTCTTGATCATTGGTTCCTGTATTCAGCAGAGAGAAAGCATGGGAACAGAAGTAGCAGCCTATCAGAGAAAGTTGCCAAGTTCCAGGGTCCCTAGGGAAATGTCTTGAGTAGAACACTCCATAATATTTCCTGATTTCGATGCTGTAAAGTAGTTAGTATTCTGCTCAGGCTGATAGGCAGTTCCTGTATTCACGCTGTAATAGGTGTTATGCTATAGAAGGCACAAAAATTGCTTCAAGCAGTATGTTTTCCTTTCTGGCATTTAGGAGGAACTAAACGTGGCGGGATGTGAATGTCCCTCTGGATTTGCTTGTTTTCTCTAGGAGAGGGTTATTTAAGATCATGGAGTTACTTTTGTGAATGGTACCTTATAACATAAAAGAATATTCCTCCCTCTTGTTCTGTTACTGTTACTCTCTTTCAGCAATAATATACTTCTGATCTTGGTGTAAATGTCATATTGTGTGAATATGCAAACATCACATCCGCCTACATATGTTCTGTTGCTTAGTAATTCTTGGCACTGGAGCACCGTGAATTTTGTGCCTAATAAATGAGATACCCATCAGAATGAAAAATGAACTGTGTTGGTCTCTTGAGTAAGATACCATTATTTCAGATTTTAGTTATGAAAAAGTAGGCTGCATTCTTGTCTGTGGTAGTATAGAAATTTGGAGGAGAATTGAATTTAGGAATAACTTTTGTTTACTTGTTCATCAAATAAAGCTTATACCATCTAGTACTTTTCCCTAGACATGGGCCAGTATTTCAAAGCATTTAGTTAAAGATAGACAGGTTCTGGTTATATAAAGTTTTGTTAGGAAAAATTTTACTTAAGAATCTGTAAAAATCTCCTTTTTATAGTAAAACAAAATACTGTACGCAAGAGTGACTCCTGGAATCATGCCTTGAAGATCAAGTGAATGGTCTTCATCTTCGTATAATTATTACAGTCTCCCTTTTCAACCCTGAGCCCATATCCCTTTTTGTAATGTCCATTCACAGATCTGAGTTTTGAGGTTTTTGATAGGGATCCCTTTCAGCTTCAAATCAATGAATTAAAAGATATATCTCTATTAACACAATTTAATCTTTCTCTGAATTTGAGAGACACTGTCTCTCTGCCCCAAATAATTAAAATGGTTTTCTCCAGTGGGGGGCTTTGAATCCACCAAACAAGTTACCAGATGTCAAACTCTATTCATATGCCATTCCTTCACTCCCAGATGTTCTTTTTTTTTTTTTTTCCCCGGTACGCCGGCCTCTCGCTGCTGTGGCCTCTCCCGTTGCGGAGCACGGGCTCCGGACGCGCAGGCTCAGCAGCCATGGCTCACGGGCCCAGCCGCTCCGCGGCATGTGGGATCTTTCCGGAACGTGGCACGAACCCGTGTCCCCTGCATCGGCAGGCGGACTCACAACCACTGCGCCACCCGGGAAGCCCTAGATGTTCATTTTAACACTACTGTTTTCTCAGTTCTTACCTTGTGATAAAAACTGGGGATACAAAGATTTTTAAAAATCACTCTTCTCATTTCGGAGCTCATGCTCCTGTAGGAGAGACAGACGTATACTTTAATGTTACAGTAGCTGTTATAACAGGCACCAAGAAAACACTAGATACCGCATGGTAAAAGAGGTAAAAATCAGTTCCAAAGGAGGACAAGAATCAAATGAACGCTTTTAATGCTCTCACCATGTTTTGAGTCACATCTTCTCCCAAGAGGAAGGAGTATGGAGTATTCCGACTCCACCTCAAATGAAGAGAGGGGAATTTAAAGAGACCACTAAGAATTTGAGACAAGAACCTTGCAGTTTTAGGGATGAGTACAGAGCAGAAAATTGAAATGCTAAGAGTTACACCTCAACTACCTGAGTTTTCAAGGCCATCAGTGGATCAGCTATCTACTACATCATGGGATAAAGCCAATATAGGGCCACCTTAATTAATGAAGTATGTATTTTATATCCCTTACCTTAGGAGAATGTGGAATAAAAATATGATTGATGTTTTATAGCCAAGTTATTATTACTTTTTTTTTTTTTTTCGGTACGCGGGCCTCTCACTGCTGTGGCCTCTCCCACCGTGGAGCACAGGCTCCGGACGCGCAGGCCCAGCGGCCACAGCTCATGGGCCCAACCGCTCCGTGGCACGTGGGATCCTCCTGGACGGGGGCACGAACCCGTGTCCCCTGCATTGGCAGGCGGACTCCCAACCACTGCACCACCAGGGAAGCCCCAAGTTATTTTTACTTTAGATGAAACATGGTGCTTCTGTGCCTTTGCCTGACCTCTAAATGCTGATGCCTTTCTCTTTTACTTCACACATTGTCTCTTAGGTATTTTACTCTCTCATGGTTTCAGCTACCTACTGTGGGGTGATAAATTTTAAGTTTTATATAAATATACTTTGGATTTATGTCTAATCACATATGTGACCTTTTCAACTCGCTATGTCATAGGTACCTCAGATGTCCAGATAAACGGTGACTAATCATTTTTTAAACCACCCTTCAGTATGCTCTTCCTTTTGTGTTGTGTCATCTGAAGTAGATGACACAATTATCCACTCAGTTGCTACCAAATCAAGAAAGGGAGTCACCCTAGGTACTTCAGTTATACCCTCACCCCTTATGTCCTATAAATTACTACATAGTGTTAAGTTTACCATCATTCCTTCCTCTTTATTGTCATTACAACTAGCATAGTTCAGACTTTCCATCACTTGCTTAGACTCTCAACAACTTGCCTGCCTCCACTCCTGTCCTATTAATTTTTTATCTTCAATAAAATATTCAGAAAGATTTTTTTAAAAAACAAAAATCTGAATATATAACTCCCTTGATTAAAAATCCATCAGCATCTTGTTAAAATCTAAGCTTTGAAATGTAAATAATTGGTTCCCTGAATTTTCTTTTGCATATACGCTGGACATATCTGTTGCCCTCTGCCTTTGACTTAATGCTCATGAAATACATGAACTGTCTGCAGTTTCTACTTACATCATGCTAGATCTCCCTTCTCTGTCCCTGTTCTCATGCTATTTTCTCTGCCTGGAATGCCCTCTCCACTGCTACTCATATTTTAAGATTAAACATAGCCATTAGTACTGTGAAGCTTTCACTGACTGCCCACATATAGGGTGGTAAAACTTACTCTGGATATTTTTATCTTGCATTGTACTATCACAATATTTGTAACATTGATTTGTTTGGGTCCCCTGCTGAATTGTTAGTTTTGAATCTCCAGTGCATAACAAAGTAATTGGTATATTGGAAGTATTGGATGAATGAATGATTGAAGAAATGTCTGCTAATCCCGCTTAATAGTTTATGCTCTGCATGTACACATTCTGTGAAGGGGCAGGCAGATGCTATTTGAAGTTGTAGGCCACAGAGCCAGTCTAGATTGTTGATCAGATTGAATATGCTAGTTGAATGATGGGAGTGATATTTGAAGAATTATAATTTTGAAATTACTTGTGATGTGGTGAAAAAAAGATGAGTTAAGAAAAACAGCTAGGAGATTTTGGCAGTTGCCCGAGATGATTATATTTAAAGTGGGAGTAGAAAAGGAAATGAGTAGGTTTGAAAGATACCATCAAGAAAAAATAAGCCAGGAAAATCAAGTACAATATATCAGCTGTAAGTGGTAGTGAGGAAACAAGTCTTAAATGTTGAGAAGATTTAACCATATAATCTGTGATTTCTTCCATTGGGCTGAGTAATCGAGAAAAGATGTATAATCCCTCTGGAACTGGAAAGATCCTAGATTCTATAGAATTAACATTATTATATACGTTAAATTTTGTAGAATTGTACTTCTGCCATGATGAAGTAACTGGCATTAGTCCTGCCTTACCACTGTAAGCAACTAGAAAATTAGACGAAATATATAATAACTGGTTTCGGATACTGGGCAACAGACAATACAGAACTGTGAACTCTAAGAGAAGGAAACAGGTGAGGTGTGCTCTGAGATATTCCTGGCTTTTAGATGGATATTTCTGGCTTTTGGAAGGAATTACTTTCCTTAGTACAGGGGGGCAGTTCAGGAGGTAGAGAGGGAAGAATTTGGAGAGGTTGAATGAACTTGAATTTACATAACAGTATCAAAGAGTTAAAAACTGTGAAGAAAAAGAGTTCTAGAAAAATAGTTCTTGAAATATGCATAGGCTTGCCTTCAATCTGTTGCTGAATGGTGATGGATGTGTGTGCAGAGTGAAACCTTATGAGACAACAAATATCAAGGAATTTATAAATCAAATAATTCCCAGAGCTCACACAAAGTTGGGAGTTTCCATCATGAAGAATAAAGAGATCTATTTGGACACCTGAGGCATTATGTAGGATACCAGGAAGTAGGTCCAAGGTACACTTGAGTAAAGTTTACTCTAAACAAGCCAAAAGAAATCTTAAAAACATATCATGGATATATCAGACTGATCCATGAGTAATTTAACTGCTTCTTACCACTAAATTTGAAACTTTCTAAAGTAACACTATAAAATCCAGACATTAAATAACAGTATTCATAAGGCCCCTTACTCAAGAGTTAGTAGGATATAAAGAAGCATAAAATGTGATTCATAAAGAGGAAAAATATCAGTTAATAGAAATATAGCCAAAGATAAAATAATTTGGAAACAAGAACTTTAAGAAGTTATTAAAAATATACTCAATATTTAAATGAAAACATGACCATAATGAGAAGTTAAAACTGTCTGAAATGAAACCTCTAGAGCTGAAAAATAGAATAGCTAACATGAAAATTTGCTAGATGGGCTTACCACAGGATAGACTCTGCAGAAGAAAAGATTAAAGAACTGAGAACATAGCAAAAGAAACTATCCAAACTGAAGCAAAAAGAGTAAAAAAGTTTGAAGAAATTGAATGGAATCTCAGGATTGGACAGTGGCAGTTGATCTAACATATAACTGGAGTCCCAGAAGTAAAGGAGATAGGAAGGCAGAAAAAGTATTTAGAAATAATGACCTATATTTTCCAAATTTGATAAGGATGAATTCACAGTTCCAAGGTGATGATGACTCCAAAAAGAACAAATACAACAAAAGCTTCACCAAGAGTCGTAATCAAATTGCTGAACCATTGATTTAAAAAAATAATCTTAAAAATAGCAAGAGAAAGGACACATTATATTCTAGGAAACAAAAATAAGAATGAATGGAGATCTTGTCTTCTGTTTGTATTATTTTTAATGCAATGGAATAGTGCCTTCAAAATGCTAAAGAAAAAAGTGAACATAGATATCTATAATCGGCAAAAATGTACTTCCAAGAAAAGGTAAGATAAAAAATTTTCCAGGCAATAAGATAAAGATAAGAAATTCTAAATGTGATTCTTCAGGCTGAAAGCATATAATTTCAGACTGAAGCTAAATAGAGGAATGCAGGGCAACAGAATTGGAACATATTGGTAATTATTATTTGGGGGGGGCATTCTAATTTAAAAGATAACCATTTAAAGCACAAAAATAAATGTGTGGTTTAAATATACATAGAAGAAAATATAAGATTAGAAATATACTGCTGTAAGGATCTTATACATAACATAATACAATCTTAATTGAAGGTAGATTCTGACAAGGTAAACTTACTGTAAATTCTCCATAACCTTCTAAAAATAAAACACTGAGGTATAGCTAATAATCCAATAGCAGAGATAAAATGAAATATATATTCATCCCTAAAAGAAGGCTGGAGAAAGGAAGAAACAAAATAAGAGAATGAACACAGATAAAACAAATAACAAGATACCAAGAAAATATCGATCATAAGGAAGGTGACGTGATTGTATTGATATCAGAAAGGCAGACTTTAAAACAAAGAATATTACTAGAAATAAAAGGACCATTTATAATTATAAGGAGTCAATGCATCAAAAAGACAATCCCAAATGTATTTTAATTACAACGCTTCAAAATAGTGAAACAAAAACTGATAGAAAAGGAGAAATACACACATTTTAGTTGATTTAAACACTCTGTAATTGATAGAACAAATAGACAAAGTCAGATTTAGATTTAGAAAGCTAAAACTGCACTACAAACCAACTCTTCTTTATTTTTAAGAGTACTTTATCTCAAAGCAGCAGAATATATGTTGGGTGCAAATGGAAAATTTATAAAAATTGACCACATTCTGGGCCACAATGCAAGTTTTAATAAAGTTGAAAGTATTATTCATAGGATATGTTCTCTGATCAAAACTGAATTAAATTAGAAATCAATAATGTTATTTAGAGCATTCTAAAATATGAGACAATGAAAAACATTCTTTATAAATGCCTTAGGTCAAAGAACAGATCAAAAGGAATATCAGTATGAATTTAGAAATGATTTGAACTTCATGAAAATGAAAACAATAATTTTATGACTCAACTAAACCAATAACTTTATGACACAACTAAAGAAGTTGCTTAGAGGAAAATACATAGAATTAAGTGCCTTGTTAGAAAAAAAAAAAGTCTAAAATCACTGTTCTAAGCATTTTCCTAAAGTTAGAAAAATACAAATTAACCCAAAAATAAATAGAATGGCGGCTATAATACAGATGAAACTGTAAATAAAAAAAAAAATGGAAACTAGAAAATCAGTGAAAATAAAATTTGGCTCTTTGAAAAAAATCAATAAAATTTATAAATCTCTAGAGTGATCAAGAAAAATAGAAAACACAGTACTGATAGAAGGAATCAAAGAAGCATTGGTACAGGGTCTCCAGCCATTAACATTTTGATAAGTAAATATGACATTTTTATGCCAATGTTTGAAAGATGAAATAGAAAAATTCTTTTAAAAGAACACAAGCAAAACTGACTCAAGAAAAAAAAAATTAATGAATAGCTAATAATGGAGTGGAATTTGTAATAGGAATTCTCCTTGTGGAAATATTTTCAATCTTAGATGGCATCACTGATGAATTCTATCAAAAATTTAAGGAAGAAATAATACCAGTCCTACACATTTTCTTCAGAAACAGAAGTTAATACTTACCAGGTCAATTTATGAAGGAGGTATTACCCTGGTACCCAAACCAGGCAAAGATATTATAAGAAGAGAAAAATGGAGTCTGCTATCCCTATGAACTTGGATGGAAAAATCTTTAGGTATTAGAACATCAAATCTAGCAGGATAAAGGGGGGAAAAAGATGATTATCTCAATAGGTGCAGAAGCAGTACAGTTGACCCTTTCCCAGCACAGTTACCATATTACCAAGTGTGATTTAAAGAGATTACCTTGAAAGGAGCCAGAGAACAATACTTTATACACAGAGAAAAAGCAATATGAAAGGTGGCTGACCACTCTTCAGGAACAATGAAGATCAGAAGACAAATTAGATTTTTAAAGTACGGAAAGAAAATGTCAGCCCAGAATTCTGTATTTAGTGAAAATGTCTTGCCCAAAAATTCATCAGTTCAAGCTTTCACTTTTGACTTTGTTTCTTCTACTTGTGTTAGTAAAAAATATATATATGGACATTTTTAGCAATCAAGAAAATAAGTCCTGATTTTTCAGACTTGACAAGAGCCTAAAATATATATAGTCTGTAGGCTGGATCTAAGCAAGACCCTCCTGACACTCAGTGTAATTGTATAATCAAGCATAATGTATAATTAACCCTAGGCAAAACAGTTTAGAAGTAAAATGTCTCCTTGTTAAAGAGAATGTTTGTAGAAATAGATACATTAAGTTTTTTGTACCTGAACATTAAGCACCTGATGTGCTCATCCAACTCTGCATGTTCTAAACCCTGCTCACAAGGCAGTCCTCTGATAACTGATTTTCCATCTACATCTGCCAAGAAGACAAATGTAACAGCTATGCTCATGCAAGTCTTACATCCCATTTAGCTGTAGCATTTTTTTGTTATTGTTAAATTAATAAACAGGCATTCTACTTGATGTATCAGCTTCTTATGAGCTTGGTTAACATGAGTTAGCCTCCTTGAACATTATCATAATTGGATCCTGAATGATCAATTATCTGGCCCTTTAAAACTTCTCTGAAACCTGATTTCCCCATCACACAGTTCTGCAGAAGATGAATAAATCCTATACCCCTCAATCCTTTTTTTTTTTTTTAAATTTGACGTGACTTCACATTTACAGGAGATTTGAGAATAATCCAAGGAACTCCTGTTAAATTTTTTAACCAGATTTAGAAATTGCTTATATTTTCCCCATTTTCTTTATCATTTTCTGTGTACATGTACATATAAATATGTGCATATGTGTGCATACAGGAATATTTTTCTAATGATGTGTTAGAAACATCATGTTCCCTTTCCCCTAAATATTTCAGTATGTATGTCTTAGGAAAATGGGCATTCTCTCATAAAGTGATATGTGATATGTCCTTTTTAATCATATCAAGAGACAACATGATGTTATTTTGTCTCAATTATGGCTAGGTAAACTTTGATCTTTTGGTTAAAGTGGTGTCTAAGAGGTATCTCTTTTATGAAGTTACTGTTTTAACCTTTGTAATTATCCATTCACTATCACCCCAATGGTAATATACTGTTTTCTAACACCATAGATTAATTGTTGCAGATTTTAGAATTTTATGTGTCTAAAATTATACAGTATGCACCCTTGTATGTATTCTTTCATTTTACATTGTTTTGAGATTCATCCATATTGCTATGCAATTACCATTTGTTTATTCTCATTACTATATAGTATTCCATTATGTGACTATACCACAATTTATCCATTCATAAACAATTGAGCAATCTTCCAGGTGTTATTATTAAAAATGTGCTCTGTAAACATTCTTGTAAATATCATTTGGAGAATCTATTGGATGTACACCTGTAAGGGATAGAATTGTGAGTTGTATGGTCTCCATTTATTTAGTTTTGGTGGGTATTCCAAAGGGTTTCCCATAGGGGTTGTACCAGCTTTTACTGTGACCAGAAATAAATGAGAGTTTCAGTTGATCTGAAATAATATCACTTTTATCTCTTCCTTTCCAGTTTTTTCCATGTCTTATAGCACTTGCTAGAACCTCTGAGAAATATTGAATATAATTTTTATTGTGAATAAGAGTTGAATTTAATCAAAGAAATTTTCTTCATCTACTGAGATGATCATATGATTTTTCACCATATTTTCTATTTATGTGTTAAAACATGGATTGATTTTCAAAATTTTTATACACACACACACACACACACCCCATATCTTCTTTATCCATTTATCTGTTGATGGACATTTAGGTTGCTTCCATGTCTTGGCGATTGTAAATTGTGCTGCAGTTAACATTGGGGTGCATGTATCTTTTTAAATTAGAGTTTTCTCCAGATATATGCCCAGGAGTGGGATCCCTGGAGCACATGGTAACTCTGTTTTTTTAAGGAACCTCCATACTGTTCTACATAGTGGCTGTACAAATTAAATTCCTACTAAGTTTGGATGGGTTCCTTTTGCTCCACACCCTGTCCAGCATTTATTATTTGTAGACATTTTGATAAAGGGCATTCTGACCAGTGTGAGGTGATGCCTCATTGTAGTTTTGATTTGCATTTCTCTAATAATTAGTGATGTTGAGCAGATTTTCATGTGCCTTTTGTTCATCTGTATGTGTTCTTTTGAGAAATGTCTATTTAGATCTTCTGCCCTTTTTTTAAAAATTTTTTTCATATTGAGCTGTATGAGCTATGTGTATACTTTGAAAATTAATTCCTTGTTGGTCACATCATTGGCAAATATTTTCTCCCATCCTGTAGGTTGTCTTTTTGTTTATGGATTCCTTTGCTGTGCAAAAGCTTTTAAGTTTAATTAGGTCTGACTTGATTATTTTTGTTTTTATTTCCATTACTCTAGGAGATGGGTCCAAAAAGATATTGCTGTGATTTATATCAGTGCTCTGCCTATGTTTTCCTTAAGGAGTTTTATAGTTTTATAGCACCACTTATTGAAGAGAGTGTCTTTTGTCCATTGTGTATTCTTGCCTTCTTTGTCGTAGGTTAATTGGCCATAGGTTTGTGGGTTTATTTCTGGGCTTTCTGTCCTGTTCCATTGAAATATATGTCTGTTTTTTTGCCAGTCTCATACTGTTTTTTTTGTTTTTTGTGGTACGCGGACCTCTCATTGTTGTGGCCTCTCCCATTGTGGAGCACAGGCTCCAGACATGCAGGCTCAGTGGCCATGGCCCACAGGCCCAGCCGCTCCGCGGCATGTGGGATATTCCTGGACTGGGGCATGAACCTGGGTCCCCTGCATTGGCAGGTGGACTCTCAACCACTGCGTTACCAGGGAATCCCCTCATACTGTTTTAATGATCGTAGCTTTGTAGTATAGTCTGAAGTCAAGGAGCCTGTTTGCTCTGGCTCCATTTTTTCTTAAGATTGCTTTGGCTATTTAAAGTTTTTTGTGTTTACATACATATTTTAAAAATTTTGTTCTAGTTCTGTGACAAATACTGTTGGTAATTTGATAGGGATTACATTGAATCTGTATATTGCCTTGAGTAGTATAGTCATTTTGACCATATTGATTCTTGCCATCCAAGAACACGGTATATCTTTCCATCTGTTTGTGTCATCTTTGATTTCTTTCATCAGTATCTTATAGTTTTGGGAGTACATGTCTTTTGCCTCTTTGGGTAGGTTTATTCCTAAGTATTTTATTCTTTTTGATGCCAAGGTAAATGGGATTGTTTTCTTAATTTCTCCTTCTTTTGTTGTTAGTATATAGAAATGCAACAGATTTCTCTGTATTAATTTTGTATCCCGAAACTTTACTGAATTCATTGAGCTCTAGTAGTTTTCTGGTAGTGTCTTTAGGATTTTCTCTGATAAGTATCATGTTATCTGCAAACAGTGTCAGTGTCAGTTTTAATTCTTCTTTTCCAATTTGGATTCCTTTAATTTCTTCTCTGATTGCTGTGGTTACAACTTCCAGAACTATGTTGAATAAAAGTATGAGAGTGGGGCGCTTCCCTGGTGGTGCAGTGGTTGAGAGTCCGCCTGCCGATGCAGGGGACACGGGTTTGTGCCTCGGTCCGGGAAGATCCCACATGCCGTGGAGTGGCTAGGCCTGTGAGCCATGGCTGCTGAGCCTGCGCGTCCGGAGCCTGTGCTCCGCAACGGGAGAGGCCACAACAGTGAGAGGCCCATGTACCGCAAAAAAAAAAAAAAAAAAAAAAAAATTATGAGCGTGGGCATCCTTGTATTGTTCCTGATCTTAGAGGAAATGGTTTCACGTTATCATTATTGAGTATGATGTTAGCTGTGGGTTTGTCATATATAACCTTTATTATGTTGAGGTATGTTCCCTCTATGCCCACATTCTGGAGAACTTTTATCATAAATGGATGTTGACTTTTATGAAAAGCTTTTTTTGTATCTATTGAGATGATCATATGGTTTTTATTCTTCAACTTGTTAATGTGGTGCATCACAGTGATTTCCAGATGTTGAAAAATCCTTGCATCCCTGGGATAAATCCCACTTGATGATGATCCTTTTAACATACTGTTGGAGTTCGTTTGCTAGTATTTCATTAAGGATTTTTGTATCTATGTTTATTAATGATATTGGCCTGTAACTTTCTTTTTTTGTGATATCTTTGTCTGGTTTCAGTATCAGGGTGATGGTGGCCACAAAGAATGAGTTTGGAAGTGTTCCTTCCTCTGCAATTTTTTGGAGTAATTTCAGACAGATAGGTGATAACTTTTCTCTAAATGTTTGATAGAATTTGCCTGTGAAGCCATCTGGTCCTAGACTTTTATTTGTTGGGAGTTTTAAAATCACAGATTCAATTTCAGTACTTGTGATTGGTCTGTTCACATTTTCTGTTTCTTCCTGGTCCAGTCTTGGGAGAGTGTACCTTTCTAAGAATTTGTCCATTTCTTCTTGGTCGTCCATTTTATTGGCATATAGTTGCTTGTAGTCGTCTCTTATGATCCTTTGTATTTCTTTGGTGTTGCATGTAACTTCTTTTCTCAATGAGTTTTTCAAAGGGGTTGTACCAACTTTTACTCTGACCAGAAGTAGATGAGAGTTCCACTTGATCTGAAATAATACCTTTATTTCTTCCTTTCCATTTTTTTTTCTTATGGCACTTGCTAGAACCTCCAAGAAATGTTAAATATAATTTTTATCATGAATTGAGAGTTGAATTTTATTAAATAAATTTTCTTCATTTGAGATGATCTTATGATTTTTCACCTTATTTTCTATTTATATGTTAAAACATATGGATTGATTTTCAAATGTTGAGCCAACCTACATTTATAATATTGAAACAGTTTGGAAATTATCTTTTTAATATACATCTGGATTACATATGTTAATATTTTATTAAGGATTTTTGTGTTCATGAGGGAAATTGCTCTGTAACTTTTCTTCCCTTTAATATCCTTGTCACGTTTTGGTATCAAATTTATGCTGGCCACATAGAAAATTGGAGAAGTTCTCTTCCTCTGTTTCAGACAAATTTAATATTGGGCTTTTTTCTTTAAATTTGGAAGAATTCACTGTTAAAGCTATTTGGGCTAGGGGTTTTGTTTGTGAGAAAATTTTAAATGGCTCACTTTCTTTTAGAAGAATGTTCAGATTTATAAGGTGTCTGTCAATTTTGGTAAATTGTGTTATTAAGGACTTTTACTGCTCATTGAAATTAACATTTTTGGCATAAATTTGATTATATCTCCTTTAAAAAAAAATCTATAGGATATCTATCCCCTCTTTTTTTTTTTTGCGGTACACGGGCCTCTCAATATTGTGGCCTCTCCCGTTGCGGAGCACAGGCTCCGGACGTGCAGACTCCGCGGCCATGGCTCACGGGCCTAGCTTCTCTGCAGCATGTGGGATCTTCCCGGACCAGGGCACGAACCCGTGTCCCCTGTGTCGGCAGGTGGACTCTCAACCACTGTGCCACCAGGGAAGCCCTCTATCCCCTCTTTTTTATTCTTGTTATTGTCAATTTGTTTTGTCATCCTTTCTTCATTTTTACTCATGCTAGTTGGTTATCAAATTTATTAATATTTTCAAAGAACCAATCTTTGGCTTTGATAATCTCTATTGTGGATTTATTTTCCTTCTGTGAATTTCTGATTTTATAATTCTTTTTTTTTAATGTGCTTATATTTTTCTGGATTCTACCCTATTTATATTGCACTCTGGTACTTAATACTATGTGTTTCTCTTTGTTTAACAGTATCTACAGTTTTAATTCATCATATGTGATGTTTAATATTCAAATGTTTAAAAATATTTTCTAACAATGTGATTTATTCTTAGATAAATAGAAGTTAAAAAGTTTTTAATTTCCAGTTTTAATTTTCACTCTCTATGCTGATGTAAATGTTGCATATCTGAGATGTTCAATACTGTAGTTGTTAGTCATATATGGCTGTTGCACACTTGATTCATGGCTGATGCAACTGAGGAACTGAATTTTTAATTTTATTCTAAAATTCATTTAATTAAGTATAAATGTAAATAGTCACATGTAGCTAGTATTTTCTCTATCAAACAGCTTAGCTAGGTCTTCCAACAATCTAGTTTCTACATTGACATACTTAAGAATAAGTTAATAGATGAAAAATGAGATACTACTGGTATTTTGAAATCTCTTGATCTGGGGTAGAATGCACAGTATCACTCTGAAGCCCAGATAGGAGTTAGAATGGAAATCGTTTGATCCCTGATTAGCTTGACCATTCTCCTGAGTCTGAAGTTTTTTGTTCTCTGATGACATAGTGAAACAATACCTATTGTGTTTGTCAGCTCTGATTATTTGCTTTAGAAAGCTTAAGTAATGGCACTTAAAGAAAATGGAGGAATGTGAAGGAAGTCTAATATGGACCCCAAAGGACCACTGATTAATATTTTAAAAATCTCCTCTCCATTTATATGTGTCTTTTCTGCTTACCTTTCAAATTCAGCATTCATAAGAGGTATCTTGTTTCTCTCTGTTCCAGGGTGTGAAATTTCCATAGTAATATCTGAGGAAAAGAAAAATGGGAGAGTAAAAAAACAAAGGAGGGTCAGAGAAAAATGAAATGTTGAATTCAATATACAACTGAGTTTGTACTTAGAAACTATGACACCTGAAAAATTAAAATTCAATTAGAGTTCAGTTTTCTTATTGAGGAAAACATGATTACAATCTTTATACCTTATATTTTTTTTTAGTATACTATAACCATTTTATTTACCATCAAAAATATATAAAATCAGTGCAGGAAAATGGTATTACATAAATCTCGTTCTTATAATGGAATCAAAATCTCATGACTACAGAAGTATTTTCACTTGACTATGGTTATCACTTACACAAACTTTAGAGCTCAATATTCTGATTAAGTTTAGAAGTATTTTAAAGTAGCTTTTGGAATCTTAGAATTTATTTTTTAATCTTTCTCTTTCTCTCCCAGTAATATTGAGATATAAAATATAGCATATAGTAGGCTTATGATATACATAATTAATACATGATAGCTTATGTCATTTAGCTGACAGATCTGATTTTCCTGACAAGCTTAGGTAGCTATTCGTGAGGACAGATAAGATTAAAAAAATTCAGATCATCTCTGCCTCATCAACCTGACTTGTGTGATTACTCCAATGCTTAGTCTTTAAAAAAAGAAAATCTCCACTGGGAAGAGCCAGTAACATTAGGGCTATTAGTTGTACATACTACGACTCAGGATAAGCACTGCACTTTTAAGTAAAAGTGAAATCGATTTTAAGAAAGTATTTTCCTCACATAAGTGTACCTTATCTGAGTTTAATGTAAGAAGGCTTTGCAGACAATAAACCTAACTCAAGTACGACCTTAATGCTGGCAGGCAGTCATCCAGTATGTCCCTGCTTTGTTCCCTTGTCTCCTCTTCTACGTGACTTTTTCACACCTTCTCTACTCAATCTACTGATAGTCCCATAGAGTCCCATCCCATCTCCACCCACCTACCAGCATCTGTGCCCACGCTCTGACTAGGAAGTTGGTCTGTTCCCACGGATGAACTCTTCATGCTCCTATCTAAAGCCAGTCACTCCAGTAAGTCTCCCCTCTGTCTCCCATCACCAATTTTGTTTTTTGCTGTCTCCTGGATTATTCCCATCAGTGTACAAATATGCTGTTATTTCTCCCATCTTAAACAAAAATTTTATCTCTGTAAACTACTGATTAAAATTTTAAAAATCAGTGTACAGAACAGCATTATAGTATGCTGTCATTCCTCTAAGACGGAGTGCAAATGTGGCCAGGTTGCCATATTTTTGTATGCTATAGCCATGTTTACATATTATACATATATGTGTAAATATATGGATTTCCTTATATTAAAAATGGAAAGAAAAACCAAAACATGAATACAAATGGTTTCTTTAAGGGGGATGCAACAGGTGGAGGGAGCAGAAACGGAGGCTAGAATTCACTAAAAATGCGTTGTTAAATAATTTTGACTTAAAATTGTTATACTTGTGACTTTAAAATCAGGTATGAAGACCCTCATTACTATTTGTTGGAATTCTCACTCTGCTAATGCCCTTGCTTAAAGTTCCACTTAAGGGCTGCACCTTTATCACAGTTTGCTAAGGAAGATTTTCTTCCTTTTAACACATGCCACAAAAATGTCATTGGCTGCTCCCTTCACTCTTCTGAGAATGGTTTTCCTTTCTGCCTGTTTGTGGGGGCACTGTAGAGAATACATCCCTGATCCCTTTTTGACCTGTGTGATTCCTGAAAGGGACTGGGTGTTAAAATTCTTTGGGTTTAATTGAGTGTAAATGTACCTTATAATTATCATTATGGTTTTCCTTATTCTTTTTTTTTTTTTTTTTTTTGCGGTACGCGGGCCTCTCACTGTTGTGGCCTCTCCCGTTGCGGAGCGCAGGCTCAGCGGCTATGGCTCACAGGCCCAGCCACTCCGCAGCATGTGGGATCTTCCCAGACCAGGGCACGAACCCGTGTCCCCTGCATCGGCAGGCAGACTCTCAACCACTGCACCACCAAGGAAGCCCTTCCTTATTCTTTGTTAAATATTTCAATGACTTATCTTACAGCTTCTGTAATTTTGAGTAAATCAATGCTATGCACTGATGTGGACCTTAGCTAGCTGAGAATGTTTATCTTTCACTGAATCAAAGGTGATTATAATTATTTTCAGGGAAAGCTAATGAAATTACCACCTGCTTGAAAAGGAACTCCAACAAGTCCTGAGTTTCAGAGAATAGAATCAGATCCTCGAGTTATAAACAGAAGAAAAAAATCCTCAGGGGTCCTGTGAACAATAATTTCCAAAAATAAAGCTCGTGTCTTTAATAATGTGTCAAAATTGTACCGTAGAGTTGGTAACAGTGCAGAGAAAAGAATGAAACAGTTTTAAGAATACTTTAGTGCTTGAGGACATTTCAAGATGAAAGTCCTTGAGGATGTTGTCACATTGGTAGAATTCCAACGTTATAGTTCCTTTATGAACTGTCACCATCAGAGAGATTAATCTTAGAAGTATAGGATCACAGAAATGTTTCCTTGATGTAGGTTACTTTGTTGAACTCCAAAAATGTGTCAAGAGTAACAAATCTATCTGACATGTCCGGTCAAGGACCTGTTCTAAGCAGAAACCGTGGCTTGCAGGACACTGTTACATTTTAATTTTGTTTTTCAACCACAAAAAGGAGTCTTTGTTTGTAGTCAGGATGAACACCTGTGGAATCCTAAAACATTTACAGACATGTCTTTAAAAGCTCTATGGTACAGTTAAGATTTAATCTATCAAAGTGGTATAAATAATGTAGACATAGCCTTAGGTGCCAATTCTCCCCACAGCAGATAGAAAAACATAACAGTAAGAACTTCTTTACTGATTTTTATATAGCTCAAATTAACACTGCCAAGGGCAGGGGGGAGCAGTGTGATCTGGAGATAAAAACTTCTTGATATTAGTAATAATGTGCTGAAGCCTAGAAATGGGAAATAATCAGGATTCTGGCAAAGCTAAAGTTATGCAGAAGAAATAAAATTCAGATAGTTTCATGCTTGAAACCTTGGTTATCATTTTGAAACTCTTATAATTAAAAAGGAAGTGATAAAAGAATGGTCAAGCCGTTCTGGGACTAAGCATTGACCTTCCATATCCTTTTAATCTAAAGGTATTTCAGTATTTATTCATGCCATTCAAACAGCTCTGGAATAGAGGTGAATAGAATAGAATGTGGAGATTCAATCTAAAATTTAAACATTTATTTATTAAACATGCAGTAGAGTTGTGCAAAGCACTGCACTGGCTACCATAAGGGATAAAAAAAAAAAAGTGTAAGATGTGGTTCTAATTCCAAAGATGATTAAGATCTAGTAGGAAAGATGAGAAAATATTTCAGCAGTAACTAAGATTCAAGGTGGTATATTTGAAAGAGGAATTTATTTTTGGTTGGGTTGTTCTAGAAATTCTCCTTGGTAGAAGAGAAAGTGAGACTTAATGAAGGCAAAGTTTTGCACAGGTCAATGTGATGAGGGAAGGAAGTTCTTGACAGCAATACTAATGTAGAGCTGGAGAAACCAAGAGACAGTCACCAATTTTAGCTGGAGGGATAGATGTGTTAGAGGAATAGAGAAATAAGTTTAGAGATTCTTTCCCCAGAATGTTGAGGGACTGGAATCTCAAAGAAGTGTAGTCATTTGAAGAAAATGGGTCTTGGGAAAGACTACCTTTATAGATAGAAAACACCATAAGGTAGATGTTTAATGAGTATTTATTGAATGAATGAATTGGGAGACCATCACTGGATATTTATTACCAGTCTTAAAAATAAGGTCCCTTATAAAATCAAACAGATAAACCCAAAGTGGATACATTAGAAAAGAGATCTTTATTCCATTTAGAATAGAATTAGAGTCAAGGTGAGGTACTAAAGAAAAAGGAACTGCCTTTCTGTGGCTATACAAGAAGAAAGGTAATAAGCTTGTAATCCAATTCTCTTTTTTTGAGGTGAAAGAACTCTGTTTCCTTGCACTACCTCTTTCATCTAGTACCTCCCAAAGTCTGTTGTTCCTTACATAATCTTCCGTTACAAAAGACTTTATCCTTCTTCCCTTTTCTTCTGTCTTTACTGGAGGACAGATGTCTGTGTTCCAGGTCACCTTGTTGGGAAGCATCCCTTGATCCCTTTCAGGCAGTGTCCGTTCCCTCCTCTTCAGTACAACAAAGGTGTGCACTACTCTTGTTATATTGTGCGTTCCAAGTACGGTTCATTCCTTCACATGTTTGTCTCATGCTTTACTCTGTTCCTATTAATCTATTTCTAGCAGAGTGTATGATTGCCGAATATCTAGTGAATCAAATAAATCCTTTCCAGTATCATAATTCTGACAATAGAGTAGAAAACTTATAAAGCAATTCATTATCTCTAGAAAAATGAAAAAAAAAATTGGTCAAGGGATTTCTGGCTCTCTGATGATGCTTCCTTAGTACCTGGAGGGAATAGAGAGGTGGTGATTCTAAGTGATTTAGACGTTTAGTCTTAGACATTTCATATCTCTCTCTATGCGCACACACACACACACACATATATATATACTCACATACATATGTTCATATATAATATATATTATATATAATTTTAATGATCTCTCTTTTTCTACACACACACACACACACACACACACACACACACACACACACACGTACATTCTTAGTTGATGGGGGTATCTTCCAAAATTCCATGCTTCAGCCGACATGGCTTTCCAAACAGGTTCCATAGAAACAAATGAAATAATCAAAACAAATCTTATTCTTCCTTCAGCCACACTCTTACTTAATTACCTGTTAATTATTTTGTGGGGAATTTGTGAATTTTAATAATTAGAAATGAGCAATAAGTAGATATCCTATGGAACAAATCATACAATAAAGATATAGTAATTTACAAGAAGATAATTTTCCAGCAGTTTCCTACTTAAAGTTAAGCTTTTCATATCTTTGGGCATTTTTATTTGTTTTATTTCATTCTGGAAATCCACAGTTGGACTTAAAAGGGTCCGTGTGCTTCTGAAATTGTGTGCTGTGTTTTGTAATGTGAGCATTTTTCTTGGGAAAGTTTCTTTTTTCTTGTCAAGGTCAGACTTTCAAAATTATCTAAGATTCAACGTATTCTACTCTGTCCATTATTGTCATGTTAGACGATGAGACATATATTCAGCAACAATAGTAATTATAGTAATAAACATATAGATAATTTCAAATTGATTGTATCTTTTAACCTGAACCCTAAGAAGTAAGTTTTTAAAATCTTAATTTTGGGCTTCCCTGGTGGCACAGTGGTTGAGAATCCGCCTGCCAATGCAGGGGACACGGGTTCGAGCCCTGGTCTGGGAGGATCCCACATGCCACGGAGCAACTGGGCCCGTGAGCCACAACTACTGAGCCTGCGCGTCTGGAGCCTGTGCTCCGCAACGAGAGGCCGCGACAGTGAGAGGCCTGCGCACCGCGATGAAGAGTGGCCCCCGCTCACCGCAACTAGAGAAAGCCCTCGCACAGAAACGAAGACCCAACACAGCCTAAATAAATAAATAAATTAATTAATTAAAAAAAAAAAATCTTAATTTTGCTGATTATTAAATTGAAATTCAGATCTCAAAAACCTTGCATAAGCTAAGCAAGTTATTCCATGGTAGGCCGTGGAAGCAGGTCTCCCATCTCCAAATCGGCAAGTAATTTCGGTAGACTTGGTCCTTACCCCACCAACTATATCCTCTTTAGGAATCTCTCTCCTTCCATCTGTTTTCCTCCATGAAGAAGCATGATTAGTGCTTGAACAGCTTGTCCAACTGTTCCCAGTCTCACTTCCCACCATGGTTTCAAATCTTCTGAGTTTGGAAGGTTTTAGGACAGGGAAAACTGACTCAGCAGAATTGATATTTTGAGTTGGTCATAAGGAAATCAGTATGGTCACACTTCATTGCAGTGGTCAGAACGGTGGCACCCAGGAGTGGGAACATAATTGTCAGAAAGAGATTTGTATTGGAAATTTGGAGGGGGAGATAAAAGAAAGTAAGTGAACTTGGAATAAAGCAAGGGGGGGAAGGTAAAGGAAGAGAGACCACTTGATATCAAGGACCTCAGCTCAAGCAGAAAAGGCTCCACATCTTAGGGCTAGGAGAGCCTGTTCCCATTAGGTCTCAGTGACTCACAGTCTCTAAATACAGTCTGAAACCATCCTCCCTGGACAAAGAAAAACACTTTCAAGGAAGTTGAAGCCAAACGCATCCAACTGACCCAACTCTTGTAGGGACATTTAAAATGCCTTAATTCATCAGTGCTGCATACTGCTTCTTAGTTGATTGGATCTTTGTGATGCAAAACCATCTTCATTATTTTCTCATTTAAACGTGAAGTTCTGTATCAGCATGGGAGCACCAGTATTTCTCCCCCAACCCCCATTCCTCATCCTTTTCCTGGATGTTTTCACATACCAAAATTAAGGGAAGGTTTTGCAATGTAACTTAAACCCAAAGAGGAAACAATGCTGGCTTCTGGTTCCTAAGGACTTCAGATATACCTCATTTATTCTTACTGTTTAATTAAGAAATTGAGATTCAGGGCTTCCCTGGTGGCACAGTGGTTGAGAGTCCACCTGCCGATGCAGGGGACACGGGTTCGTGCCCCGGTCCGGGAAGATCCCACATGCCGCGGAGCGGCTGGGCCCGTGAGTCATGGCCGCTGAGCCTGCGCGTCCGGAGCCTGTGCTCCGCAACGGGAGAGGCCACAACAGCGAGAGGCCCGCGTACCGAAAAAAAAAAAGAAATTGAAATTCAGAAATGTCATATCACCTAATGGGGATAGAAACCTTGAGTTCTCAAATTTCTGACTCAGAACCACTCCCTCCGTACTGTGCAATGTTCAGTACACATTTTCTTAATACTGCTGATTGACCAGAAAGGAAGTTGGTTCCTGCTGCTTAATCTTCCTGGTATTAAAATTAATAAGTATTCTATTGCTCTGATCACTTATTGCCATATAAATTCACGGCCCCTTGGTACTTAGTTATTTGTATCAATGCATGCACTAAACTAATCAGGTCCATGTTTATACCTATCATCGACCATCTAGTTCTCTGTCTTCCAGCATTTGGTTCAAGCCAAACATTGTGATTGGACACATCCTAGGGCACAAACAGTTTTCACAAATCTGTACATAATTTCCCACCACTAAAGGAATAAAATGCTTTGCAAATAGATTCTATTAATATGTAAGAGGCCACCCAAAGCACTGCAATATCGATCACCAGGATATCTCAACATTCTCTGCTTGCTTAGTCTCTGGATTCTAGGCAGTGGAGGTGAAAAAAGGGTAGAGATGGGAAGGAGAATGGACCAGAGTTAAGTGATAACCTTAATTTACCTTTCAGGTCAGAGAGGGCAGATTTCAAGCAAATCTTTAAAGCTAGTGAAGGTTTTCTTTGAACTTTCCCTTTATGGTTCTCTATTTTAATCAGTAAGAAAACTTCTTTGTCTACTGAAGTCCTGGAGTTCTGATCGAAAATGGCTTCTGGCTGACCCACAGCTCACTTGTGGAATACAATGTGGACAAGGAAAGAGCTAAGGTTTTGCAGTCCTCTTTTTCTTCTCTTGAGATGGTCAGCACTGTTCTCTTTAGAGACTGCTCTCAGCGTCCATCCAGTGATGGACAGGTAACATAACTTGTAACTCTAAGCCACCGAAATATTGGTTTGGTTTGTTACCAACACCTCGGCACAAGCTAGTCTGTCCTTACTGATACATTTTCCACTGTTTTCCCTCCTGATAAAAAGTCCATGGACCTGTGCTTTTGAAAAAGGACATTGAAGAGTTGCTCATATTTTACAATTGGTAATTCAGGTATAAACAAGCAGTATTATTCTAAGGCCAAACTGGTTGAAAGCAAGACAGCACTTCACATTTAGAGCAAAGCCGACAAGATGAGAAAGAGAAAGGAGTGGTTCTTTCTTTCTGAGATGGCTGTGGGACACAAGAGTGTAAAAGGAAGACTGTAGGTCACCTCCTGGATTGGTATGTTATCCCAACTAGTACTAGGAAAATTTTCTTAATTTCTCTAAGCCTCAGTCTTCCCATCTGTAAAAAGATTTATTACTAATAATATCTTTCTCATATTGTTAATAAGAGGATTAACTGAGATAATGCATGTAAAACACCTAGCACAATGCTTGGATATCAGTAATAATAAATGGAAATAATTATTCCAAAATTTTTTCCATCCCATCTTTTTTTATAATTTTTATTTTTTTGCGATACTCGGGCCTCTCACTGTTGTGGCCTCTCCCATTGCGGAGCACAGGCTCTGGACGCGCAGGCTCAGCGGCCATGGCTCACGGGCCTAGCCACTCTGTGGCATGTGGGATCTTCCCGGACAGGGGCACGAACCCGTGTCCCCTGCATCAGCAGGCGGACTCTCAACCACTGCGCCACCAGGGAAGCCGTCCATCCCATCTTAATTCCTGTCTGAGTATAGTCACACTTGCTTCAGCAATGTAAAAATAATTATTTTCATTCCTATGAACCAGCTTACCATTTATGCCTAATGATGTGTAGCACGATAGCTGTTATACATATCATTATATATGTGTCTGATTAACTTTGTTGTAATTTTAATTGCCACACAAAATTCATCTTGTGCATACTCAACTATCAAAGACTATTGCTCACGAAACATGGTTGACTGCTTTCAGCCTGAAAGAATTACAGGGAACGTTGATCACACATAGTATAAATCATAGACCGGAAAGCAGCAGAGCACAAAGGAAAGAACACAAGTTTGGGATTCATGTAGACCAAGGACTAGAGGCTTCAGCTCCACCACTACAATTTATTCAGCCTTCTTCTGAGAGTTTTTCTCTGTAGAACATGGCTAGTGATACCTACCATGTAGGATTTTGTGAGGAATAGAGATGCTATATACAAGATGATCAACAAGGATCTTGGAACACAGTAGACAGTCAATTTTGGACTTCAGCTTAGAAGAGACTTCTGGAAGCCCATGGTATGAGCCACCTCTGCTTGGTAGGTATAATGTTATCACATCCTCCCCTCTAATTTTCTACAAATGCAGAGTGGGAGACACCAGCATGATTTGCCCAAGGTCACGCAGCTTATAAGTGAAGCAGAGAAGCTGAGCCAGTAATGCGTGCCCCACCTCTTCCTCTACTCCCCTCTTTCACTCAGACCATGCCCACTGCTGGCAAAACAACCCAAAGCACACATTCTTCTGGGGTTGGGTCAGTGGCATCCTGTGCCTTACTTCCCGAAGAGAGGAAGCACATTTGAGTCAGGAGGAAATGGAACTGCCAAGTAGGAAAAGAAATCAAAGAACAGAGGACAGCCAACCTGTTCCGTGATGTAAATGTGGCAAAAAGCCACGTCAAAATGGTTCTGTAGACTCAAGAAACTTGAGGAAAAAAAAAAAAAAAATTGGTAAGTATCTGAGTAACGCCCCTTCTTCGGGAAGGAAATTGGTACTATTTCCTGCTAATCAGAACTTGTCTTCATGGGGCCGGAGCTCAAAGTTTCATAGGAGACCTGCTTGCTTTTGGTAACCGTCTCCGAATGCTTTCTTCCTTGTATAGTCCTCCTTCACTTGACCATGACCCAGGGTACAGACAGACTGAGTAATCTGAGCTGTTTGAGATGATGTCTGCCACTGTCACTGTGGAGTAGATGTTCACCACAGGAACCCATCTGTTGTATGCTGTCCCTTCTCAGGATGGGCAGCTGCTTTCTCAGAAGGTCTGGTGCTGGTGAACAAACCTTGATTCAGAGCTCGGTGGGAGATTAATAGACAACTCAGACTTGACTACTGTCTCTCTCTGCTGTCTATTTTCATCTTGGCCTAGTCTTTTCTCTGAGGTCCTGGGAATAGTTGATTTTGATCATTTGAATCTTGGTATATTACTTCATCAGGGAGGTGAGTTACTTTACTTCTCATGTACTCCTATAAAAGAGTAATTACAAGGATGAAATGAGAGGATATGGGTGAAAACATGCTAGATATATGTTAAGTATGAAGAAAATGATAGTTTTCCCCTCCTTCCTGCAAAATTAAATCTAGGGAAAGAGAGCTATAGTAAATCTAAATGTTTCTGATTATTTCAAAAACTGGAAGGGTAAAAGGTGGGAGAGGGTGTTAATTCCGTATCATATGGAATATTTCATTTTATATAATTTTAAAAATTTATGATAAAAAAGAAAAATGATGCAAATTAAACCCTTATGGAGAAGCAGTGTACCTTCAGTGAATATTGTCTGTATTCGGTATATAATTCATTTTAAAATTACTTTTCAAAAGTCAGAAAAACCTTTGATAGATGAAGCAAAATGAAGGAAAATTAGATATTTGACATGGTTTGTTAATGAATTGAGAGTATGAATGAAGCCATTTGAGGATAAATATTTTTCTGGTTATGATAAAATCTGATTATGATTTTTCTGGTTATGGGCTTGTGGTTTAGAAAATCAAAAGCACTGTTGCTAGAGGAGTTGTTTTTCATCAGCTCAGGTAATTTTCTTAGGTTCTTGGGAAGGTCCTGGCAAAAACCAAACCCATGATTAAAGCTGAGGATCCCATGATGCCCAATGACTTCTTTAAATCTAAGATTTATTATAATAACTAAATACATTGTTTCTCAATGTCCTTCATCATATCATAGCAGTTGCTGAGTAGTGGAGAAGCAATTAGCTTCTTTTTCTGTATTAAGTGATGTGTCAAAGAAGGGGAAATGGCCTTTTATCTAGGTTCTACAAACTGGAAGTTCTGAAATGTCATTTTCCTAGAGGCCATATCATTTATATTACTAAGAGTTCAACATGATATATGTATATAGTTTATTTATATCAATAAGCCCATCTATTATACCACTGATGCCTCAAATAGTTTGAGAGAGGAATGCTGAGGAAATGTTGGTGTGTGCCAGGATTGCTTGTTTGTGAGACTTGATTACGCTAGGCCTGTCTAGGCCTATGGGCCTGTTCCTGGACCATGATTTCCATCTGTGCTTTTACGTGCAACCAGAAAGGGCTGTGTGAATGCATATGAGGAGAAACCTGGAGCTGTTACACACTCATCTAAATGATTGACTTGAGGTAGTTGTACATGGAGAACAATGAATGTTGTCTACCTTGCAAGCTACTGAGGAAGATGAGAGCGGTCAGAGTGCCCATGGAACATTGATGTTTTATATAGCAGTGCCTAATTTTCATTTTCTAGGTAACTATAGAGGAATATGAGAAAAATCTCTGAGGTCCCTTATTAATGATGATAATGGAGACAATGGCTTTTATACATGTATATGTGTGTACACACACACACACACACATATATGGTGCTGGCAGTTTTCCAGGAATGGTGCTGAGTTCTTTATATGTTCAATAAGTATGATTGTTGTATAACCATCCAGGTGTGCTTATGTTGCTTATTATGTTTCCTTACGTTAAACTTTCACAAGCTTCTTCCCTTCCCCTATAACCCAGATTTCAGGAAGTCTAGAATCATGCTCCTATCTCATTTATCCTCATTTTCAGATAAAGAGACAGTTTCAGAAAATTTAAGTAACTTGACAAAGGTTGAATTCTAATCAATATATTAAATAATGTGAGAGGAATAATTTCTGAGTTAGGTTAGCGAATATTATTCACATAAGAGAAGGCCCTTGGGAACACTGACCTGATTGTTTCTCAGCCTTTCTTTTCCTAGATCATTATTTACTTTAAAAAGAAATATATGTTCCAGCTCCCTTCTTTTTCTTTAAGGGTAAAGCAAAAAGTCTTCATTGAAAAAAAAAAATTTAGCATATACTATATGTCAGGCACTGAACTTCTGCTGAGGATTTAGTTGTGAACCAGGCAGACATGGTCTCTGTACTCACAAATGCAGCTGTGAAAAGATAAGCAAACAAATGGGCAATTAATACATTGGGGACTCGTTCTTCAAAGGCAGAATATCTGCTTTGGGAACTTACAGCCAAGAAGCTAAATTATCTTCTTGGCAGTTAAATTATCTTTTATAAGATTATCTTGAGGTAACTATATAAATTTGGAATCATAGGTATCCTTTATGACAGGTTTAAGACAGATATAGAAATTCAGACCTGTCTAGGGGAAGAAGGTGTCTTAGTTTTCCATTGCTTAACAAGTTATCACAAACTTAGCGGCTTAAAATACCGCATATTACCCCATAGTTCAGGAGGTCAGTAGTCCAAAATGGGTCTTATATTTCTAAAATCAAGGTATCAGCGGAGCTGACTGCCTTCTGGATGCTCTAGGGGAGATGACATCCCTTGTCTTTTCCAGCCTCTAGAGGCTACCCACAATCCTTGGCTTGTGGCAATGCCACTTTGAACTCTGCTCCCTTGTTACAGCTCCTCCTTTGCCTCTAAATCTTTTGTCTCCCTCTTTCACATGCTGTATAAGGACCTCTGTGATTACATTTGAGCCCACCTGGATAATCCAGAATACTCTTCTCATCTAAAGATCCTTAACTTAATCATGTCTATAAAGTCCCTTTTTGCCATGTAAGGTAACTAACTATTCAGAGGTTCTGGGATTACGATGTGAACTTCTTTGGGATTAAGATCTTTGGGATTATGTTGTCTAACATAGAACATTATACTGAAAATAATAAATATTTGAATTTAATAGTTAATCTAGAGTTTATCCATTTGAAATCGATAAAATATAGATAGAAAGACATTTTAGGTTGAGTTGTTAAGAAATTCTCCTCAAACTCATTACTCTCAGGTTTGCAACTTGGCTCTTTTTCAGTTTGTGTGAAGCACAGATTATGATTAGATCTTTTAACACTTAGGCCTTTTTATTTAATAGAATGAGCTTGTGTCTAGGTGTTTGGCCTTCAAATAACTCCAAAGACCAATTTTAAGCCAACTGTAAATCAGAACCACTCTTCTTTTGGAATAAAGTAAAAATAGTGTGCTCACCCAGGAATAGGATGTTATTTGCAAAAACAAAATAGACAAAAAAAGTGTCTACTATATTTCAAGCCTGTGCTGGTTATAAGAGTAACTACGGGAGCGTATACTCCAAAGTTACTGGCCAAAAAAGTAAAGCAAATAAAGTCTCCATAGGATTTCTAACTTTAAAAGTGAGGTAAAAGTGGATATTAGATTTTATAATTTACATTAGATTTGTATATACTTGTATCAGTTAGGGTTCTCCAGAGAAACTGAACCAGTAGGATTCACTTTAAGGGAGTGGCTCATGTAGTTATGCAATTGTGGGGACTGACACGTCTGAAATTTGTAAGATAGTCTGGCAGAATAGAAATTCGGTTAGGGTTTCCCTGTTACAGTCTTGAGGAATTCTCATTTTTCTCTGGGAAAACTTAGTCTTTGCTTTTAAGGCCTTCAGCTGAATGAGGCCCACCCACATTATGCAGAGTAATCGACTTAAAGTCAGCTGATTGTAAATGTTAATCGCATCTGCAATACCTTAACTGCAAGACTACTGTTTGACCGAACAACTGGGCATCGCAGAGCCTAACCAAGTGGACACATAAAATCAACTATCGCCAATGCTCAGGGCCAAGAGCAATATTCCTTTGGTTAGGGGCAGAGAAGTTTTTTGTTTTGTTTTGTTTTTTGCTTGTTTGTTTGTTTTTTAGTAGAACAGTCTTGAAAGTTATCTGTAATTCTCACCACTAAGGATTATATCAAAACAGACTGGCATTTAGATAGAATGAAAGAACTCAAAGGTTTTGAGAACTGAAAACTGAAAAAAAAATGAGATTTTGATACTTATTATTGTACGTGATTTCTTAGTAATGGTTACTCCCATAACTGCTTTATTGACAGACATCAGTCCATGTAGAAGGACATGGACATTAATCCCTGTGTTGATTAATTATTTTGGGAGCCTGGAATCACCTTGTATTAATCAGCCAGGTGATGTCCAACATTAATTTTATTATGACAGCTATGGAGAAACCAGCTGATTTGAAAATGGGCCACCTATCATACTGATAAATAGGAACTGCCCAAATATACAGGAAATGTAGATTTAGAGCAATTTATAGATATTGATATTAATAAAAATAGTTCTGTCATATTAAATAACTAGATAAAAATTTGAAGAGATTAGGAGCTTAAAATAATTAAATTTAAAGGTAAATAATGAGATTTTTATTAACTCCGTTTTGAACTATTAACTGAAAAAAAGTTGTTTAAAAAGCATCAATATAATTTAAAAATATTGAGCAATGCATACCTTTGTGATGCTTATCTCTGTATCTGTTCAGTTAACTCTCTGCTGCTATCTTGCAGAGATGGCAGTCCAGAATCAGGATTTCTATACATACACCTTGTCAAATATTCCATGAAAGGGAATATTGGTGATTTAAAAAAAAAAAAGACATTTAATTTCAAGGTAACTGAGATTGAATTTGGATTCTGTATTTGAGTTTTCCAGAGAAACGTAACTACTAACAGGATGTGTGTGTGTGTGTGTGTGTGTGTGTAGAGAGAGAGAGAGATTTATTTTAAGGAATTGGTTCACGTGATTCCGGAAGTCTAAAATCTTCAGGTAGGCCTGCAGGCTAGAGGCACAGGGAAATGTTGCAGTTTGAGTCCCAAAGCAGTCTGCTGGCCTGATTCCTTCTTGCGTGGAAAAGGTCATTCTTTGTTGTATTAAGGTCTTCATCTAACTGCTGGGTAAGGCTGATTTGAGAAGAGCAGATTACCCTCCAACCGCATAGTTGATCCTTGAACAACATGGGTTTGAACTGTGTGGGTACACTTATACATGGATTTTTTTTTTTTAGTAGTATAATACTACAGGATCCAAGGTTGCTTGAATCTCAAGATATGAAGGAATTGCATGTATGGAGGGCCGACTACACGTTATAAATGTGTTTTGACTTTGTGGAGGGCCAGAGCCCCTCACCCCCATGTGTTCAAGGGTCAATTGTACATACTTTGAAGGATAAACTGCCCAGTGCAAAGTCCATTGAAATAATGTCAATCTCATCCAAAAAAACACCTTCACAGAAATATTCAAAATAAGGTTTGACTAAATATCTGGGCACTGAGGCCCAGCCAGTCTTACGCATAAAATTAACCATCATAGATTCTTAACTGATTTAAACTATGAATTGGAATAACTTGTGCAATAGTAATACCAAGAAGGAAAGAGGCTAGGAATCAATATGTAGTTTTTATAGGCTTGATATTCATAAATTTCACTTCTCAAGACGTTTTTATTTATTATTAATTTTCAGAATTTTAAGGGCAGATAAAATTCTAATATTAACTACAGCAAAAAGGACTTTGTAACAGGTAAATGATGGTTTAGCAGCAAGTGAAAGGGTATAAGTGTCAGCTCAAAAGGAGACAAAAAGTTGGCTCTTTTATGCTAGTAAAATGTCCTATTCATCTCCTCCCTGATGGGTGCTTTCTGCCTCTCCTTTACACCATTGAGAGCAGCTGAGGAATAGCCTGCAGAGCTTAGGTTGTGGCTTCTCTGGCACCCACATGGTTTTCCTGAAAGCACAGGGGGAGGTTCAGTGAAGAGAGATTGCCAGCAAGATACAGAGGCAGAGTTGAACTCCCCGATTTGTAATCCAGTCAGATTGTAGATAATCCTTCTTTATTCACCACTGTGAGATCATGCTGGCCGCAGTGATACGGAGATACACGTTTTTCTAGTTGACCTGTAATCAAAAACCCACACAATAAAGCATACTAATTTTAGTCAGCCAAGAAGATAGCTGTTTACTCATTCATCTTTTTTCTTCTTGAGGCTTTTTTTGTTTTTATTTTTATTATTTTGCGGTTCGCGGGCCTCTCACTGTTGTGGCCTCTCCCGTTGTGGAGCACAGGCTCCAGACGCGCAGGCTCAGCGGCCACGGCTCACGGGCCCAGCCACTCCACGGCATGTGGGATCCTCCCGGACCGGGGCACAAACCCGTGTCGCCTGCATCGGCAGGCGGACTCTCAACCACTGCGCCACCAGGGAAGCCCCTCTTGAGGTTTTTGATATCTTACCTCCAGTCAGTAAGAGAGTTGGATGTTTGAGTGACTCCATGCTTGGCGTGCATTCTGGTCAGTTGCACTAGCCCATTACTAAGCTGTTTTACTATTACTGCTCCAAACTCTATAGAATGCTCCCATGTCCCTCACCGCCACGTTTCTCACCATCTGCCAGTTCCTTGTCCATACAACCAGTGAGACTAAAGCAGAAATCGAAAACTTTTCAGTTTATTTCTATTTACCTTCCAAAATTCAAGGAAGACTTCTACAGAGAGAAACTAAACCATTAATGATATCAATTTATTTACCATCTATCTTGGGGAATGAACATGGAATTAGATATCATGCAAAGATCAGTGGCATTGAAGACCTTTACAGGCACTTTTCTCACCTGAAAAATGGTTTAGTTATATTTGAGCAAATATGTTTTAGAATAATTTCTTGGTATCTTCCTCTGATACTCACAAGGACCTTATGTATTTTAACTTACAGGGATAAACAAACAAAAATATACAGAAGAGGCATGCATTCTATACTATACAAAATTAATTAACCAACTGAATTTCTCAATAAGTAGTTATTTTAACTAATGGGTTCTTTCTTAATTAACATGGCAAAGCAGTCTAGTTTAATGTGTTTACATTTATTCTTCTCTTCCCTAGGCCAATTGTGTTTTTAATCTCCCTTTTATCTTGCCAAATTCTATTAATGAGTTTATTTAAATACACAGAACATTAGGTTAGGAAAAATATTAAGATACACCAACTAATCACAATTATCTAGACATAGTTTAGCTTTCTTCTCACCATGTATATACTAAACTGGCCCTTTCATTAATGCACAGATTTTTTTTTTCAAGGTAAGCATTACATTTTTCTCCTAACAGGCTTTTTATGTTGCTAAAATAAATTGTGCATGTGTGTATAAATGTTGCTAATTTTGAAGTGGATATTGCAAGTTGAATACCCTGGGAAGCAGACTCAGAAAGATTGGCATGCAGGAAGTTTATTAGGGAGTGCCCATGAGAGCAATATCTGTGCAAGGGAAGGGAAGAAACAGAACTGGCAGAGTGAGAATTGTAATGGAGACTCTGAAGCTGGGATGGCCCCTCAGAGTTGTGCTCTGTTGGAGTCAAGGGGCTGAGCCTTGACACTTTCATTTGGACAAGTCACCGGATGATGGCTGGCCCAAGAAGAGTACATGACCTGGGCAACTTAGCTTTCTCCATGCAAGGGCAATTTCCAGAGAGGGTTAATAGCTGAGGAATATCAACCAGCATTAAATAAGTAAGGCTAGTCTTCATTCATAAAAATAAATGATTAGAAACTTTAAACAATGTCTCAATAACTTATTTTTATCAATACTTTTTCCTATTTATCATCAAATACCATTCTATCTAAATACTTAGTGCCCTCTTCAATGCTTCTCTGAGAGTGGTTAGATACTACTTTATCTTTTCACTTTTCGGGTACTGTCTTTAGATAATATTAACAGGAAATTCATTTAAACACACTGTAAATCTAAATCCAAGTTATTTAAGCAACTGGAAAAAAAAGAGGAAAAAGGATATATATGTATATAAAATCTCTAAATAATTGCCATGTAAGTTTTATCCAATTTTCACACATTTCCCATCTACATTTTACACATTTCTATTACAATTAAAACAAAATACTAAAATGATTGAGGTAGTGTCAGAATTTTATGGTATACTTTAAGGTTTATGTTTAATCTATAATATTATAATCTTTAACATAAATTGAAAATGTGGTTTTGTATAACAATAGCATATTAAATGCCAATAAGAAATTGTGATCAAAAATTTGTTCAGTAGTTAAAAAATAAACTGAAATATTATATCAGTTTACAAAATAACTTGGTTAAGTTTAAGTTTAATTGAGTTTAACACTAAGATGTTTCATTTGGCTCATAACTTTGAAGTCAGTTTGTCGCTATGGCCATACTTTGTGATTACCTACCAGGAGAGTGGTCGTCTCTGTGAAGCGGGGGAGAATCTTGTGATTGAGAAGGGCATCCTGGACCCTTTGTGCTGTAGGCAGTGTTCTTCATACTGTTGGTACATGGATGTTCCCTCTATAACTATTTGTTCAACTCTACATACATGTTTGTGGCAGGTTGAGTGTAGGGGTGACATATATGACTAGTGCTCACTGTATCTGGGTCTCGTCTTCTTTCTAGTGAGGGGGAAGATCTCTCAGCCCTCTTAGAATTAGGCTTGACAGTGTGACTATTTCTGACCAGATAGCTATGAGCAGATCAAGGCCCTTCAGGATAGGTATGAATTCAATACCTCTTATTTCCTCTGCTGAGTGATGCTGTAATCTACATGTTGAGACAGCAGCATTTCAAAATCAAATTAGCTTGGATCCCTAAATCACTGTTTGGAAAGCAGCTGCCCTAGAGAGCCACAGGACATATAATGGACTTTGCACAGACAGGAAATAACCTTTATGTATCAAGCCACTGAGATTCCAGGCTTTTCTGGTTATTAAACAGTGGAGTTATGTTGTCTAATTAAAAAAAAATGTATGTGTGTGTATATATATACACACACTGTATTTTACAATATGTGTGCTTGTGTGTGTAGTGTTTAAAAACTGAATGGGAAGTAAAAAATGGAGAGGAAAATATGTAGATAGTTCTTGGTAACTAAATTTCCTGGTTGAGTGTCTGACAGTCTCAGCTTATCTTTCTATGACGCATAGTTTGATGCTTGTTAGCCTATGGGTCAACTGTGCTTAGTCTAATAATGAATAGCTGGTAAGTGGCAGAAAGATGACGTGATTAAGTATCGGCCACTAACAAAGGACATTTTCTTCAGAGAAAAAATGGGCAAGGCAGTCACTGTTTATAGAATAATATTAGAAGTCAGCGTTTCTATCATTTACTATTTCTATGGCTATGATCCCATGATTTGTACACTGTGTAAATTGAAAATGTCAGCAGCATCTTATTTGTCTGTGTCTCTTCCATTCTTAAGATTTACAGTTCTTTGATATTGGCCATCTTACTTAACTAAATAGAAGAGATTAACATCACATTATTTTTCAAGTAATTAAGTCTATTGGATATTGCTGCACTCCTTGTGCACTGCACAGTTCACATGGACTACAATGTCAGTGCACCTTCTTGTACTGTCTACTACCCAACCTGTATAACCGTATGTATGTATACACTAGATCTCTAAGTACTTTACCGTATACCTGCCTGTGTATCATCGCTCAGGGTGTTTCCTTTATTTGGAAAGTCCAACTCTTACCTCAAGCTAAGTCATGAAATTGAACTCCAATATACATTCTTCTATTTGGTTTTCTGCAACACTTCTCTCCCTCATAGTGTATACCACAAAATTGAGCCCTTAATATTATAAAGTATCAGTGTAACTTATTCAAGGTTCAGATTCTAAAGTCAGCAGATTGGGTAGAAATGCATGTATATTTAAAACTATCCTTTATAAAGTGATGAGTAAAGTTTGTATGTAATGGTGTACCGTTTCCTTGTGTACACTAACATTTTGAGAACCATGGAGAAAGATGAAAGGAAGCTTCTAAATCAGATGAGTAGACTTTGAAATTTGTCTTTAAGATAAACATCTTTTTCCTAGGTAAGGAATTCTGAACTTGTTTCTCCTTGCCTCCAGGGTTTACACTCTGTTTTAAAATTTAGTCTCTAAAATGTCATTACATGTCTATAGATATTTGGGTTTCATTTGGAAAGCACTTGGTGCCAGTCCTGACACAGTAGGTGCTCTGTAAATGACTGATGGATTTGAGTCTGGTTCAGTCTATTCTTTAAAGAATTGTAGAGAAGAAAATGACCACCTGAGAAAATGTCAAGATTAGCTCAGATAATTTTGTAAAACAAGGAAAAATGATTTACTTAAAATTAGGGCTTGCTTTTAAACTATAGTATTTAAAAGTGTGCAGTATTGCTGCAGAGTCTGAAAGATGAATGAAAAGAAATGGAAAGCCGAGAAATATATCAACATATATACTGGAATTTAGTACATGAGAAAAATAGCTTTCAAAATATAGAAAGGAATAAAACAGTCAATCCATATTGTTGGGATAATTTGTGTCCATGTTCTTTCTATCAATTTATCTACCTACCTACATACACACATATAACTGGGTGTCTTTCTCATACCATGAACCAAACAGTCTACATTGTTTACATAAGTAAATGTTAAATACCTTGTTTTTGCTATCTTATATACATATATGTATCTACAAATAAGACTTCTAATGTTATCATACTGTTATTCTTTAGAAACTTGATTTTTCCGTTACACTGATTTTTCTTTTCTAGATATTTCGCTGTTGGTACATATAGATTTGGTACACTATTTTAATGGATATATAACATCTCATATAAATGTACAATAATTTGTTAGTAGATATATATGTAGGTTGTTTTCTAATTTTTCATTGTTACAATGTTGAAATGAAAATCATCATTTTTTCTTTTACACATGCATGAAAGTTTTTTTCTAGAATGCGTACCTAGACATATTGGGACAGTTTTGCCAATTGCTCTTAGTGGGGAATATAACAATTTATGATCACCTTCCATGAGAGCTCTCCTCTCCTAAAGTCTCATCAAATGCTTGTAACTTCAGCCTTTCAACTTTTTCTTATGAGTGTGAGATTGCACTTCATTGGTGTTTTAATTAGCACTCCCTAAAAAGTAGTAAGAGTGAACGTGTTTTCATGTGTTTATTGACTCATTTGTTGTTTTTTCTTCTTTAAATTCTTTATACTATATTCTGTTAGTAAACCTTTTCTTATTTGTGGAATTTCTTTCTTGAAACTAAAACGTTGTCAGTTATAAATATCTTTTCCCAATTGGTGATTCGTTTCGAATTTTATTTAATGGGTCCCTTAGGCAAAATATTTTAAACTTAACAGTCTAATTCATCAAAATTTTCATTTTTATGTGTCTTTTAAAACTATTTTCTTAGCCAGATTAAAAAGTTTATAGTTTCTTCTAATGTTTTATAAATTTCCTCTAAATTTTAAGGGTTTAATCCATCTAGAATTAATTTTAAAATATTTTATTATGTATTATTTTTTGATTTGAGTAGTCAATTTCTGAGTATTGAATTTAGTATTCAAATGTTTAATATTACATATGTATTTATTTCAAATTGTGAAGAATCAGTATTTGCCAGTACCTGTTCAGTCATAATGAATGGAATCAGGAATATTTCTGCTTTGTAATAGGCAGGCACAGCATTAAGCTTTGTCAGGAGATGGTCCTTGAAGGGCATTCCAGTAGGAAGGGGACTCCTCTCTGTTCTGTGTGTGTTTCCTTCTGTTGCTTTTTGCCCCTGCTTCATGGCCAGTCAATGATATAGGTGTAGGGGAAATCTGGTGCTCATCTATGTGCCCAGAGCGCTCAGTCCCTTGGCAACTGCTCCAATATGGCCCATGTCTAGTGACCAGCTTCTCAGATGGTTCAGAGGCAGACACTATACATGCTTCAGGCCTGCTCTGGCCTGGGCAATCCAGTGGACCTCTCTGACAGGTAGCCTTCAAGCAAACCTTCTGGATCCCTGACTATAGGAGGGGGACTCTCATTCCAAGTTTGTTCTTCCTGGGGTACTCTCCCTCAGCTCTAAAGTATCTTCAGAATAACTTTTATAGTTACTCTTCTATTATAAAAGTAATTCTAGTTGACCTTGAACAACACAAGTTTGAAATGTGTGGGTCCACTTACATGTGGATGTTTTTTCAGTCAGTACTACAGTATTACATGATACAACGTTGGTTGAATCCTAGAATTCAGAACCACGGACATTGAGGGCCGACTATGGGACTTGAACAACCATGGATTTTAGTATCCATAGTGGGTCCTGGATCCAATTCCCTGCTGAAACCAAGGGATAAATGTACATCGGTTTCCCATGTTTAAATTTATGTGTACTTGCTGGCTCCTGATCCAGACTAAAACATCTATCGCTCATTTTCTAAATGATTTGTAATGTTCTGTCATATTTTACCTGTTTTATTCATGGGTGCTTTTTTTTTTTCTGATAACTTGCCGTTTTTAGTTTTTTTTAAGGTGCCAATTCTTAATCATTTAAGTACTACTCAGTGTCACTTTTCAACCATTCAGTTGCTAAAAAATTTAATTACATTCACTATAGTTTGCATATGCAAACTATATACATTTTAAAATATTAAAATACAAAATATTTTATTTAAATAAATTTTATAATATATATAGTACATAATTAATATATGCATTATATAATTATCTAAATATACTATAAATTAAAGTATATATATACATATTTTAGATTAGCTATATACAAATGCTTAATATTTTACAGAGTATGTTCCACCATTTTTATTCTTTAACCTCATCTGGGCTTCTACTTGCCCTTTGTTTTTCACAGTAAACTCAGAATTGCTTCTCAAATTCTTCAGAAGTTTCTGTACTATAGCAAATGGTATTAAAGTAAATATAGATTCATTTAGGGAGAATTTTCATATTTACAATACTGAATCTTCCCATTTGTGAAAATGATATTTCTCTACATTTATTCAGATCCTCTTTTTTTCATTTTAAATATAAAAATTTTTCAAAAATTACTTGGTTTAATCTACTCTTGGGTACTTTCTATATTTTTGTCCTACTAATGAGTAGAATTCCTTTTAATAATACATTTTTTGATGAATAAGAGATGTTTTCATGTGTTTCTCTTTTATCTAAACTTACTGAATTCTCTCATTAGATTTAAATTTTGTTTGGAGATTTACAAAAAATTTTTCTAAGAGCACCTTCATATTACCTAGTAATGAGGGCAATTTCTCCTTACTGTTCCTAGTTTTTAAATTCCTCAATATTCTTTTCCTTTACCTTGGTTCTTTAATATAATTAATACAATGTTTAACAGAGGTTGTAATAAGCACTATTGCTTTCTTCCTGATTTAAATGAAATAAATCTAAAATTTCACCATTTAGTGTGATACTTACTATATTTTGGTGTTAAATACCTAGGGAAACTCCCTAGTGTTTTACTAGTTTACTCTCAGTTTTGAATCAAAATTAAGAGTTCTATTTTTTTTTTAATTATTTTTTATTTTTTTGTGGTACGCGGGCCTGTCACTGTTGTGGCCTCTCCTGTTGCGGAGCACAGGCTCCGGACATGCAGGCTCAGCGGCCATGGCTCACGGGCCCAGCCGCTCCACGGCATGTGGGATCTTCCCGGACCAGGGCACAAACCCGTGTCCCCTGCATCAGCAGGTGGACTCTCAACCACTGTGCCACCAGGGCAGCCCAAGAGTTCTATTTTTAAAAATGCTTTTTCTCTATTGAGATAAGTATATGGTCACATGATAACTTGAAGTAGAAAATTACATTAATAGATTTTCTAAATTTAAAATGTTCTTTTATTACTGAGTAAACCCTTCTCATCATAAAATGTGTTTCATAACTTGATTTACCAATCATTTAATTAGGATTTTTGTATATGTGCTTATAACTTTTATTAGCCTGTTTTTTTCCCTTTATTATTCTGTTATTGTCCAGTTTGAAAACCAAGGTTTTGGGTTTCCCTGGTGGCGCAGTGTTTGGGAATCCGCCTGCCCATGCAGGGGACACGGGTTCAAGCCCTGGTCCGGGAAGATCCCACATGCCGCGAAGCAACTAAGCCCTGTGCGCTGCAACTACTGAGTCTGAGCTCTAGAGCCCATGAGCCACAACTACTGAGCTCGCGCACCTAGAGCCCATGCTCCACTACAAGAGAAGCCTGTGCACCACAGTGAAAAGTATTCCCCACTCGCCACAACTAGAGAAAGCCTGCACGCAGCAGTGAAGACCCAATGCGGCCAAAAATAGATAAAATAAATGAATAAAAATAATAAATGAATAAAAGCAAGGTTTTTCTAGAATCATAAAATGATTTGGGAGCACGTTTACTTTTTCCCCCTTAATTTGGAACAATTTGAATAAGAAATGAATTTATTAATTGAGGGTGCTTTTCCATGAGTAGATTTTTGACTAGTAATTCTATTTTCTCCATACGTATTTATATATCTTTTGAGTCTTTCTATATTAGTGTGAGTGAATTTTGGTAATTTATATCTTTCTGAAAGAATATGCAATATATCTATGTTTTTGTAAAGTTCTTCATGGTATTTTCAGTCTGTCTTTGTAAATCCCTAATAATTTTTATATCTCTTGTTTCTTAACAGTAATATTTCTCTCTTTTTTTTTTTTTTTTTTTTTTTGTGGTACGCGGGCCTCTCACTGCTGTGGCCTCTCCCGTTGTGGAGCACAGGCTCTGGATGCGCAGGCTCAGCGGCCATGGCTCACGGGCCCAGCCGCTCCGCGGCATGTGGGATCTTCCCATATCAGGGCACGAGCCCATGTCCCCTGCGTCGGCAGGCGGACTCTCAACCACTGCGCCACCAGGGAAGCCTGTATTTCTAAATCAATTTTTTATTGAAATATAATTGACATACAATGTTATATTAATTTCAGGTGTACAGCATAATGATTCAATATTTGTATGAATTGAGAAATGATCATCTATCACCATACAAAGTTAAAACAGTCTTTTTCTTCTTATGATAAAATCTTTTAAGGTTTACTGTATTAGCAAAGATTTACTTTCTTTGAAATTTGCAATACCAGGTTATTTACTATAGTCCCCATGCTGTACATTACATCCTGATGGTTTATTTTATAACTGGAAGTTTGTACCTCTTGTCCCCTTCACCCTTTCCACCCACCCCTTAACCCCCATCCCCTCTGGCAATCACCAATCTATTCTCTGTATCTGAGTTCCATTTTGTTTGTTTTGTTTTTGAGATTCCAAATATAAGTGAAATCATATGGTATTTGTCTTTTCTCTGTCTGACTTATTTCACTTAGCGTAATACCCTCTAGTCCATCCATGTTCTCACAATGGCAAGATTTCATTCTTTTTTATGGCTATGAGTAGTATTTGATGGTATATATTTGCCACATCTTTTTTTAATCCATTCATCCATGAATGGACACTTAGATTGTTTCTATAGCTTAGCTACTGTAAATAATGCTGCAATGAACATAGGGGTGCATATATCTTTTTGACTTAGTGTTTTTTGTTTTCTTCAGGTAAACACCTAGAAGTGGAATCTCTGGATTATATGGTAGTTCTATTTTTTAATTTTTGTGGAACCTCCATACTGTTTTCCATAGTAGCTCCACCAAGTTACACTCACACCAACAGTGTATGAGGCTTCCCATTTCTCCATATCCTCGACAATACTTGTTATTTCTAGTCCTTTCGATAATAACCATTCTGACAGGTGTGTGGTGATACCTCACTGTGGTTTTGACTTGTATTTCCCTAATGATTAGTGATGTTTTCATGTGCCTGTTGCCCATCCATATATCCTCTTGGAAAAAATGTTTATTTGGATTCTCTGCCCATTTTTAAATTGGAGTATTTGTTTTTCTGCTATTGAGTTGTGTGTATTCTTTATATTTTTGGGATATTAACCCCTTATCAGATACATCATTTGCAAGTATCTTCTTCCATTCAGTATATTGCCTTTTTATTATGTTGTTGGTTTTCTTCACTACACAGGAGATTTTTAGTTTGATGTAATACCATTTGTTTATTTTTGCTTTTGTTACCATTGCCTTTGGAGTCAGATCTAAAAAAAATATTACCAAGTATGAAGTTGAGCTTACCACTTGTGGTTTTTTTCTAGGAGTTTTGTGGTTTCAGGTCTTGCATGCAAAATTTTAATACATTTTCAGTTAATTTTTGTCTGTGGTGTAAGATTGTGATCCAGTTCATTCTTTTGCACGTGGCTGTCCAGTTTTCCCAACACCGTTTATTAAAGAGACTGTCCTTTTCCCCACTGTATATTCTTTCCTCCTTTGTCATAAATTAATTGACCATATATGTAAAGGGTTGTTTCTGGGCTGTCTACTCTGTTCCATTGATCTATGTGTCTGTTTTTATGTCATTACCATACTGTTTTGATTACTGTAGTTTTGTAGTACAGTTTGAAATTGGGGTGCATGACGCCTCCAGCTTTGTTCTTTCTCAAGATTGCTTTGGCTATTTGAGGTCTTCTGTGGATACATACAATATCTAGGGCTTTTAAATTTTATTTCAGTAAAAATGCCATTGGAATTTTGATAGAGATTGCATTGAACCTGTAGATGGCTTTGGGTAATATGGACATTTTAACAATATTAATTTTTCCTATCCAGGAGCATAGACTATGTTTCCATCTATTTGTGCCTCCTTCAATTTCTTTCATCAGTGTCTTAGAGTTTTCAGTGTACAGATCTTTCTCCTTGGTTAAATTGATTCCCGGGTATTGTTTTTGATGTAGTTGTAAATGGCATTTTTTCCTAACTTTTTTTCTGATGGTTCATTGTTAGTGTATAAAAGTACAACTGATTTTTATGTTAATTTTCTACTGTGAAACTTTACTGAATTCATTTATTGTTTCTAACAGTCTTTTGGTGGATTCTTTAGGGTTTTCTGTGTATAAAATCATGTTGTTCACAAATTGTGACAGTTTTACTTTTTCCTTTCCAAATTGTATGATTTTTTTTCCTGCCCATTTGCTGTGGCTAATATTCCTAATACTATGCTGAATAAAAGTGATGAGCCATTTTTTTTATCCTTATCTTGTTCTGATAATAAAAGAAAAAAAATCAGCTTTTCACCTTGAGTATGATGTTAGCTGTAAGATTGCTATATACAGCCTTTATTAAGTGAAGCCACACTCCTTCTTATACTCACTTTGTTGAGAGTTTTTATTATAAATAGATGTTGAGTTTTGTCAAAAGCTTTTTCTGCATCTACTGAAATTATTAAATGATTTTTGTCTTTTACTTTGTTAATATGATGTCACATTGATATGCAGATGTTGAACCTTCCTTGCATCCCTGGGATAAATCCTATTTGATCATGGTGTATAGTCCTTTCTTTATATTGTTGAATTCAGCTTGCTAATTATGTTGAGAATTTTTGCATCTGTGTTCATCAGGGATATTGGACTGTAATTTTCTTTCATTTTTTGGGGGGGTGTTATTGTCTGGTTTTGATATCAGGGTAATGCTGGCCTTGTGAAATGAGTTTTGTAGTGTTCCCTTTTCCAAGTTTTGGAAGAATTTGAGAAAAATAGGTAATCTTATTTGAATTTTTGGTAGAATTCACCATTGAAACTGCCTAGTCCTGAACTTGTATTTGTTGGCTTTTTTTTTTTTAAATTACTGATTCAATCTTTTTGTAGTGATTAGTGTGTTAGACTTTCTATTTCTTCCTGATTCAATCTTAGAAGATTGTATGTTTCTTTGGTGTATAATTGTGTGTAGTATCCGGACCCTTTGTTATTCTTTGGTATCAGTTGTAACATCTCCTCTTTCATTTCTGATTTTATTTATTTAAGCCCCTTGTCTTTTTTCTTAGCCTAGCTACAGGTTTGTCAATTTTATTTTCCTTTCAAAGAACCAGCTCTTAGTTTTATTGATCTTTTCTATTGTCTTTTTTGTTTCATTTATTACTGCTGTGATGTATATTATTTCTGTAGATCTGAAACAAATAGACTGCCAAATATTTCTCCAGCAAAGATGCATTTATTCAGGATCAGAAGAGAATTTCAATTTGGGGTCAAGCTGTGAGCAAGTCCCTGCATGACAAGGGAAGGAGAACACTTTTACAGAGAAGGAAAGAAAAAAGAAAAGATAGGAGGGCTTTATCAAGCAAAGAGTCCATAGCTTTTCATTGGCTGAGTCCTCTCAAGCAAGAAGAGGAGTCTTTCTTTTTCCTGTTAGGCTTTGTTATTTTCACAGGGCATGAGAGTTCCCCCTTCTGTTCTTCCAACTCTATTTAGTTGAAGTTTCGGTTTATTAATTGTTTACATTTCCCTCCTGCTGCTAACTTTGGGTTTTATATGTTCTTTTTCAAGTTTCTTTGGGTGTAAGATAAGATTTTCTGAGATCTTTCTTGTTTCTTAAGGTAGGCCTGTTTTGCTATACAACATCCCTCTTAGAACTGGCTTTGCTGCATCCCAAAGATTTTGGTATGTTGCATCTCCATTTTCATTTGTATTCTCAAGGTATTTTAAAATTTCTCCTTTGATTTCTTTGTTGACCCATTTGTTTTTCAGTATCATGTTGTTTAATCTCCACATATCTGTGATTTTTCCATTTTTATTTGATTTAGTTTCATACCACTGTTCAAAAAAGATGCTTGACATGATTTCAGTCTTCTTAGATTTATTGAGACTTGCTTATGAGCTATCATATACAACTTCCTTATGAGCTAACATATGATGTATCCTGGAGAATGAATGTTCCATGTGCTCTTGAGAAAAATGTGTATTCTGCTGCTTTGGATGGAATGTATCTATTAAGTCCAACTGACCTAAAGTGTCCATTATTATACATCTTATAATCAATAAGGTGTTTCCTTATTGATTTTCCATCTGGGTAATCTATCCATTAGTGTGTTAAAGTTCCCTATTATTATTGTATTGCTATAAATTTCTCCCTTTAGATATATAAATATTTGCTTCATAGAGTTAGATTCTCCTATGTTGGGTACATAAATATTTACAAATATTATATCTTCGTGCTGGATTGACTCCTTCATCAGTATGTAGTGCCCATCTTTGTCTTTTATTACAGACCTTGTTTTAATGTCTTTTTTGTCTATGTATGGCTACCCCAGCTTTCTTTTGATTTCCATTTGCAGGAAACATCTTTTTTCATCCCTTCACTTTCAGTCTATGTGTGTTCTTATATCTAAAATGAGTCTCTTGTAGGCAGCATATTGATAGGTCTTGTTTCTTTATCCATTTAGCCACTCTATGTCATTTGTTTGCAACATTTACACCATTTGCATTTAAAATAATTATTGATAGGTATGCACTTATTTTGTTAATTGAGTTTTCTAGCTGTTTGGTAGCTTTTCTCTTTTCCTTTCTTCTCTTGCTTTCTTGCTTTGTGTTTGATGAATTTCAATAGTGTTATGCATAGTTAGTTTCCTTTCTCTTTATGATTTGTGTATAGGTCTATCTCTGTTTGTTGTGCTTCTCCACTGTATTGCACTTTGCAGGTATTGCATTTTAAAAATTGAAGGTTTGTGGCCACCCTGCACTGAGCAAGTGTAGGTGCAGTTTTTCCAATAACATTTGCTCAATTTATGTCTCTGTATCACATTTTGGTAGTTCTTGTAAATTTCAAAATTTTTCATTGTTATATTTTTTATGGTGATCTAAGATGAGTGATCTTTGTTACTATTGCAAAAAGATCACAACTCATTGAAGGCTCCAATGATGGTTAGCACTTCTTAGCAATGAAGTATTTTTAAATTAAGGTATGTACATTGTTTTCTTAGACATGATGCTATTGCATACTTAATAGACTATAGTATAGTGCAAATACAACTTTTATGTGTACTGAGAAACAAAAATCGTGTCAACTCACTTTATTATATTCTCTTTATTGCTGTGGTCTAGAACTGAACCTGCATTATCACTGATATGCCTGTATCTACCATAGGTTTTTGCTTTTCAGTTATTATGAAGCTCATCTCTAACAGCTTATCTGTATATAACAGTCTATTTTATGTTGATAGAAAGTTAAGTTTGAAGGCACTCTAACTCTACGTTTTTACCCCCCACAAGTTTTGTTTTGATATCACATTTTACATCTTTTTATTTTGTGTATCCATTTTCTAATTATTATAGAGTTATTTTTACTACTTATGCCTTGTAACTTTCTTTTTTTATATTAAGTAATTTATTTATTTATTTATTTTTGGCTGTGTTGGGTCTCCATTGCTGTGCGTGGGATTTCTCTAGTGGCAGCAAGTGAGGGCTACTCTTCATTGTGGTGCACGCCGGCTTCTTGTTGTGGTGGTGTCTCTTGTTGCGGAGCACGGGCTTCAGTAGTTAGGCTTGCAGGCTGTAGAGCGCAGGCTCAGTAGTTGTGGCGCACGGACTTACTTGCTCTGTGGCATGTGGGATTCTCCCGGACCAGGGCTTGAACCCATGTCCCCTGCAGTGGCAGGCGGATTCTTAACCACTGCGCAACCAGAGAAGCCCCTTGTAATTTTCATACTAGCTTTAAAGTGATTAATTCACTACTTTATGTATATTTACCTTTACCAGTGAAATTATAACTTTCATATGTTTTCTTGTTATTAGTTAGTGCCGTTTCTTTTCAAGTTAAAGAAAGTTCCTTTAAGCCACAGCAATCAGAGACAAAAGAGAAATAAAAGGAATCCAAATCGGAAAAGAAGTAAAACTGTCTCTGTTTGCAGATGACATGATACTATATATAAAGAATCCTAAAGATGCTACCAGAAAACTACTAGAGCTAATAAATGAATTTGGTAAAGTAGCAGGATACAAAATTCACAGAAATCTCTTGCATTCCTATACACTAATGATGAAAAACCTGAAAGAGAAATTAAGGAAACACTCGCATTTACCATTGCAACAAAAGGAATAAAATACCTAGGAATAAACCTACCTAAGGAGACAAAAGACCTGTATGCAGAAAACTGTAAGACACTGATGATAGAAATTAAAGATGATACAAACAGTTGGAGAGATATACTATGTTCTTGGATTGGAAAAATCAACATTGTGAAAATGACTATACTACCCAAAGCAGTCTACAGATTCAATGCAATCCCTATCAAACTACCAATGGCATTTTTCACAGAACTAGAATAAAAAATTTCATAATTTATATGGAAATGCAAAGACCCTGAATAGCCAAAGCAGTCTTGAGAAAGAAAAACGGAGCTGGAGGAATCAGGCTCCCTGACTTCAGACTATACAGTAATCAAGACAGTGTGGTACTGGCACAAAAACAGAAATATAGATCAGTGGAACAGGATAGCAAGCCCAGAAATAAACCCATGCACATACGGTCACTTTATCTTTGATAAAGGAGGCAAGAATATACAATGGAGAAAAGACAGCCTCTTCAATAAGTGGTACTGGGAAAACTGGACAGCTACATGTAAAAGAATGGAATTAGACGGCTTCCCTGATGGCGCAGTGGTTGAGAGTCCGCCTGTCGATGCAGGGGACACGGGTTTGTGCCTCCGTCTGGGAAGATCCCACATCCCGTGGAGCGGCTGGGCCCATGAGCCATGGCCACTGAGCCTGCGCGTCTGGAGCCTGTGCTCCACAACGGGAGAGGCCACAATGGTGAGAGGCTTGCGTACTGCAAAAAAAAAAAAAAAAAAAAAAAAAAAAAGAATGGAATTAGAACACTCCCTAATACCATACAGAAAAATAAACTCAAAATGGATTAAAGACCTAAATGTAAAGCCAGACACTATCAAACTCTTAGAGGAAAACATAGGCAGAACACTCTATGACATAAATCACAGCAAGATCCTTTTTGACCCATCTCCTAGAGTAATGGAAATAAAAATAAACAAGTGGGACCTAGTGAAACTTAAAAGCTTTTGCACAGCAAAGGGAACCATAAACAAGACCAAAAGATAACCCTCAGAATGGGAGAAAATATTTGCAAACGAAGCAACTGACAAAGGATTAATCTCCAAAATATACAATCAGCTCATGCAGCTCAATATCAAAAGTCAAAAAACCCAATCCACAAATGGGCAGAAGAGCTAAATAGACATTTCTCCAAAGAAGATATACAGATTGCCAACAAACACATGAAAGGATGCTCAACATCACTAACCATTAGCAAAATGCAAATCAAAACTACAATGAGGTAGCACCTCACACTGGTCTGAATGGCCATCATCAAAAAATCTAACAGTAAATGCTGGAGAGGGTGTGGAGAAAAGGGAACGCTCTTGCACTGTTGGTGGGAATGTAAATTGGTACAGCCACTATGGAGAACAGTATGGAGGTCCCTTAAAAAACTAAAAATAGAACTACTGTATGACCCAGCAATTGCACTAATGGGCATATACCCTGAGAAAACCATAATTCAAACAAAGTCATGTACCACAATCTTCATTGCAGCACTATTTACAACAGCCAGGACATGGAAGCAACCTAAGTGTCCATCGACAGATGAATGGATAAAAAAGATGTAGCACAAATATACAATGGAATATTACTCAGCCATAAAAAGAAATGAAATTGAACTATTTGTAGTGAGGTGGATGGACCTAGAGTCTGTCCTACAAAGTGAAGTAAGACAGAAAGAAAAACAACTATGCTAATATATATATATATATATATATATATATATATATATATGTGGAATCTAAAAAAAAAAAAAAGGTTCTGAAGAACCTAGGAGCATGACACGAATAAAGACACAGACATAGAGAATGGACTTGAGGACATGGGGAGGGGGAAGGGTAAGCTGGGACGGAGTGAGAGAGTGGCATTGATATATATATACACTACCAAATGTAAAATAGTTAGCTTGTGGGAAGCAGCCACATAGCACAGGGAGATCAGCTTGGTGCTTTGGGACCACCTAGAGGGGTGGGATAGGGAGGGTGGGAGGGAGGCTCAAGAGAGAGGGGATATGGGGATATATGTACACATATAGCTGATTCACTTTGTTATACAGCAGAAACTAACACAGCATTGTAAAGCAATTATACTCCAATAAAGATGTTAAAAAAAAAAAGTTCCTTTAATATTTCCTGTATGGCTGGTTTAGTGGTGATGAGCTTTTTATCTCATTTTTGTTTCTGAATGATAACCTCGGCAAGTAAAGTATTCTTGGTGGACTTTTTTTCCCTTTAACACTTTGATTATATCTCTGTCACTCCTTTCTGGACTGCAAGGTTTCTGCTGAGAAATCTGCTGATAGTCTTATGGAGGCTCACTGGTATATAACAAGTTTTCTCTTGCTGCTTTTAGATTTTTCTCTTTATCTTTAATTTTTGACATTTTAATTACAGTGTTTCTTAATGTGCATCTCTTTGGGTTCTTTTTATTTGGAACTTTCTTGGCTTGCTGGGTCTGGATGTCTGTTTCTTTCCCCAGGTTAGGCAGGTTTTCAGCCATTATTTCTTCAAATCAGTTTTCTGTTCCATTCTCTCTCTCTTCTCCTTCTGGGATCCCTATATGCAAAAGTTATTCTGCTTGATTTTGTCCTATAGGTCCCTCAATATATCTTAACTTTTTAAAATTCTTTGTTCTTTTTGTTGCTCTGTTTGGATGAGTTCTACTGTCCAGTCTTCCAGGTTACTGATTCATTCTTCTGCTTCATCTAGTGTGCTGTTGAACCTCTGTAGTGTAATTTTCAGTCAGTTATTATACTGTTCAGCTCTGTGACTTCTGTTTGGTACTTTACTACATTCTCAGTCTCTGTTGAATATCTCACTGTGTTCATCCATTTTTCATCCAAGTTCAGTGAGCATCTTTATGACCATTATTTTAAACTCTTTATCAGGTAAATTACTTACCTGTTTCATTAAGGGTTTGTTTATTTGTTTTTTTTTTTGCCGGAGTGGATTATCTTGCTTTTTGTTTCAAATATACTCTTTTGTCTCCTCATTTTGCTTGGTTCTCTTTGTTTGTTTTTTATGTATTAAGTGAAAGTGCTCTCTCTCACAGTCTTGAAGGAATGGCCTTGTGTAGGAGATGAAACTTATCATTTAACCTTTCCCTAGTCACTGGTTGTTTCTTGAGCCTTTGTGATTGTCCAAGCAGCCTGATTTTTTTCTTGTTAGGGCCCAGTTTGTGATGGTGTCGAGAGCTGTCTCTTCAATTATTTCAGATCCATGAGACCCAGAAAAGCAGTACCTCTGGCACCCAGAGCCAGGTGGTCAAGGGGCATCCCCTATGTGGGCTGCATGTGCCAGCTGACTTGGGGGTGGGGGGACCCTGCAGCAGCTCAGGGCCAGGGCACTGGGCCAGGTGGCTTTATCAGGGCTCCTGGGAGTGGCATGGGGGTGGGGCACATCTATTCTAACAGGTTAGAGGGAGAGTATAAAAGTGGTGCCTGCTAATGCTTGTGCTAGCAGGGTAGAGGGAGAATGCAAAAATGGCACATGCCATCACCTCTCTCCCTGGAGAGAGTCCCAACAGGTTCTGATGTTCTAGTAGATGCTCTAAGACTAACGAATAAATCTTCTTCACGTATGGTCTAGGTGCCTCCCAAACAGCTGCTTCTGTGCTAGATTGCCTGGTGAATGAGTCTGTATGCAAGTCCTTTTAAGATCAGAATCTGTTTCATATGGTCCTATGGTCCTTCTGCCTCCAAGCTCTATTGGTTTTCAAAGCCAGTTGTTTTGGGAGCTCATCTCTGGTGCAAGACCCAGGGGTTGGGGTCTGTGAAATGGGGCATAAACTCCTTACTCCTCAGGGAGAAGCTCCATATTCATGAGATCCCTCCTGATTATAGGTCGCTACACTGCGGGTGGGGTTTTTGGTGAGACCACATTTTTCACATGTTTTTCCTACCTGTCTGGATGTGGCCCCTTTATCCACTGTTATGGGGGGATTCTTCAGCTAGCTTTTTAGTCCTTCCCAGATGGAATTGTTCCATACGTAATCTGTTGTGTAGACACAACAGATTTGTTGTGTCTGTGGGAAGAGCTAAGTTCAGGATCTTCCTACACTGCCATCTTGAACTGCCCCATCTCTAAGTCAGTCTTTTTACTTGTGTTTTTCAAAGACTTCTCTTGGTTTTACTGATACTTTCTACTAATTCTTTCTTCTATTTTCTTTGGGCTGGCTCTCTTCACATTTTTTGTGTTAATATTTTTAATCCAGTATTTAGGTCACAAATATGTCTCTTGAAAACTTTAAATTCTAAGTTAACTATATCCCACAAGTTTTGATTCATTGTAGTTTAATTATTGTTCAGTTCTAAATATTTTATGATTTACATTGTGATTTGACCAAAGAAATATTTACAGATGTTATTTAAATGTTCAAATGTATTTGTGCGTCGACTTTAAAATTCTAATTCCACTGTGTTTTGGCAAGAGGATTTGGTCTGATCAGGAATTTGGGTTTGTTTAGACTTGTTTCACAGATAGTACATAGTCAATTTTTGTAACTTTTATGTATGTTTAGAAAAGTGTACATTCTATAAATGTGGTCTCGTGTATAAATGCACATCTGTTAGATCACATTTTTTATTGTGTCATTTATGTGCACTGTGTACTTTCTGTCTTTCAAATAAAACCTTTTACTATACATAAATATGCATATCCAAGTATGTTTTAGGTGTATATAATTACTAATACATATCTGAGAGAGATGTATTTAATCTCTGTTAGTGGATTTACTGAGTTTTTCTTTATATTTCTATGTTTTCTATATGTATTTTGAGACTGTCTTGTTAAGCACACACAAAAATTTATCATATCTTCCTAGTAAATTGTCTCTTTTTCCTAAGAGTGATTTCTTCTCATTTAAAGTCAATTTCATAGTTATTAGATGAGTATATTGGCTTTCTTTTGGTTAATATTTGCCAGTTGTATGTTGTTCTGTCCCTTTCTTTTCAATATTTCTGAGTTACATTTAAATGTGTGTGAAAATGATAGTGTTCAGAAAATTATGAATATCATCTCTGTTTATTCCAGCCTCATTTCAATTGTGACCAGACCTGGCCAGTGAGCCGTAGTAACCTCTGGTGTGGTGACTGTGTCTCACAGATAGAGAATAGCTGACTAATGTATTTCAAGTTCATGGGAGAAATAACAATTTATTTCTTTCAGCCACTGAGATTGTAGAGTTAATTTATCACAGCGCAGTCTAGTCTATTCTGACTAGTTTTATGGTCAGATTACAATTGAATTTCTGCTGTTCTTGTTAATTTGAGAATCTGTCCTTCAATCTTTGAGTTGAATTTGATAACAAATTTTCTGTAATTGCTGCTATATTTGGCCTTATGTCTATGTTATTTTGTGCTTTCTTTTGACCATATATTTTTCTTGCTTGTTTTTTCCACCTTTCTACCTTCTATTGGATTGTTGATTTATTTATTCCTCCCTTTCCAATTCTCCTTGTTTGGAAATTATTTTTTCATTATTTTAGTGATCTTAAAATTTTAACATGCCCCGTTTTCTTAATGTTTACATTCGATCAGAATCTATGAGTAAACATTCACAAGTAAATGATCTCATTTTCTCTCTTAACTGCCTTTATTTTGCATTAATATTTGATATTATTTCATTGGAACGTTAGAATTTTTGTCTAATGTTATTTTTTTGTCAGCATTTTGAAGATATTTTCCATTGTCATCTTACATTTTTGCTGAGAAACAAGCTGTTATAAAATTTTCTTTTTTAAGTGAAAAATTTTTTTCTTTAAAACTTTATTTTCTTTTAATACTTTTACTTATCTTTAAAAATATATGTATATCCTTCATTTTCACCATAAAATGTATCTTGGTTTGGATTTATATTTATTTCTTAGAATCAGGACTCATTTTGCTTATTTAATCCAAGGTTCATGTCTTTCACCTGGGAACTTTTTAGCTTTTATTGAAATTTTGTCTAGCTCCAATTAAATCTATTCTCTTCTCTTGAAACTTCTATGCAACATAAGTTGGATCCTCTCATTTAAGCCTCTGCAATACCTATCTTTTATTGTCTACCTTCTTTCTCTTTTGCTTCCTAGATGATATAGTTATATCTAATTTCCAGTTTAGATAGTCTTCCTGAATCAAAATTTATTTGATGTTAAACTCTTTATTAAACAAGCTCTTAGTTTTAATAACCAGATTTTTAATTTCTTTAAGTATAAATATCTATAAATACGTATAAACATAAATATATGTATAAGTATTTATAAGTATGTGTGGAATCCTAGTCAGACTTAGGACTTTTCTGGGCCTGAGGATGTAATTTCTATAACTCCATTTTCATTAAGAGAAAAGATCTCCCAGGGTCCAAGCCTCAGTTAGGGACTACAGTTCCAACTCTGTGGCTTTTCTGGAACCAAGACCATGTCCCTTGCCCCTGTCTATGTAGTAATGTCCTGCTCTTTTCATGTTGGGCTTATTTTAGATATTATATTTCCCTCATCTCATATTTTAGATCTCTTATTTAAGTTTTACCTTATGCTTTGCTCTTCTGACTTTGAGATATATTTTTTTTCTTTCAAGGTCACCTACTGTTTTTTTCTTTTGTTTAATTGTTATATTTTACTCAGGATTTTTAAGTGTTTGGAATGAGGTAGAAGCCTATATTTCAGTCCACCATGTTGTGAGACTTTAGTCAGTTTTCATGTGCATGTTTTATTATTTTTTTGCATAATTATAGATTTTCATATACTATGAATTTTTGTGGCCTTTTCCTTTTAATTACATTTTTGCCATACATGAAAAACATTCCTTTCCAAAGTATTTGTCTTTTAGGTGTCCCCCATCATTCTCTGAATGATATTGATTTGTTCTTTTATCACTTAGCATTTAGTATTGGGTAGTACATTGATTTCGGTTGTTAAATTAAGACATAAAGTAGGATACAAATTTACTGTATATTTATACATATTACATATATATATATTATGGTGATGATTTGCTAATAGGCTAATGGATTGTATGATGTTTGAATTGTATTAGGAAAAAAAATCACACTTAAAGCGGTTTGGGTGTCAAAAAAGAAAAAGTGGTCAAATTCTAAGAACGTTTTAAAAGCAGCCTTTAACTGAATTTAATATAGGCCAGAGTCTGACTTTACAGCATAAACTGTTCTACTTTTTGATGTTGAAGTCTTGGTCAAACTCAGGTGCCGTCTCTTGCTGTCATCACTCACAGAGACTGAAGTAGAAGTCCAGAATGTTAGATTGTTGATTCACAATAAGTAATGTATCAGGCAGAAGGAACAAATTCTCTTGTTAGACTGATTATTACATTTTCTCTATATAGATAAATACATGAAAAGAAAAATTATCAGATAGTTGTCTGACTATTTTGGAATAACAAGAAGTGTTGTTTTACAAGTTTTTGAGTTTTAGTGTCATCAGGACCTCATAACTTGATATGTCATTTCCTTTGATAGGAATGTACCTGTCTGATAGACCTATACTCACATGTATCTGACACAACCTCTCTCATGTTGATAGTGCTTACTTGGTCAGTGCCTGTGTTTTTTCAGTGGCTGTTCTGTACCTATGCTTTTATTGCTGAATAATCTTGCTTTGGTATAACATCTGCTTTTTTGAATTATGTTCCTATCTTCACTCAGGTTCTAAGTTTTGTTAACCTTAAAGGCATTCTCTCTCCTTAATGTGACTGATTTTGGTGTGTTGCTGCTACTACTATGTCTTTGCCTACCATTAGTATTACTACAAATAGCTGCTAAGATTCATTGAACTGTTCTATTACTTAGTCACCATGCTATCTTTTTTATATGTATTCTCTCATTTAAACTTAGAAAACAAGGGCTTCCCTGGTGGCACAGTGGTTGAGAGTCTGCCTGCTGATGCAGGGGACATGGGTTCGTGCCCCGGTCCAGGAAGATCCCACATGCCGCGGAGCGGCTGAGCCCGTGAGCCATGGCCACTGAGCCTGCGCGTCCAGAGCCTGTGCTCCGCAACGGGAGAGGTTCTAAGTTACCAACTTACCCAGTGAGAAAGTGACAGGTTCATAGTTTATACTTAGGCAAGTATATTAACTCTGGAGCACTTCTGCCTACTTTAATGTTCACTGATTCCTGGAATAGAGAGAGAAATACCTCTCTCACACTTCTTAGTAGCACCAAATCATAGCATGTTAGATCTGGACTGCAGTCATCATCTTCATTTTATATGTGAGAATATAGATCCAGATGGTTAAGTGTCTTAACTAAAATCGAAAGCCAGTCAGTTCCTCATCAAGCTGGGACCGGAACCATGATCTTCAGACTATTTGTCCTGGGATCTTTCCAGTGTTATTTTTCCCTCATTTCCCTTCCACATCTTTTCTTCTTATGTGAACCATTTCATTTACAGGATTGCCTAGATCAGTCATGAAATTATTACAGTTATATATTAATTAGTGATATTTACATATCTATATAGATACATGTAATTACATAAATATGAAGAAGTAACTATTTCTATCATTACTAGGATATGGATTCTGAATTTTTGGATGTGATGGTCAGTTTTTTCCCCCCAAACTCTATATCCTTTTTACTCCATTGAGCAAGTATAGATATTTATGACACAGTAAGAATTAGGGGTACAAACTCTGAGCTTCAAGTAAAACCTTAAACAAAATCTATGTGAAAACTACTATCTAGTTCTCATCAGGCTATAACTAGCTAAATAACTAGTTCAGAGAGACATCTCACTGGAAGTATTCTCTTTTTCTTATATCCTGAATGGATATTTTGTGGCTATGCAAAGCATGGATACTTTCTTGTTAAAATTCAGAAGCTTTATCATTGTCCAACTGAGTTCCTGTGTGGGGCAGTCATCCCAAGACTCCATCCTCTTATTTTTAAAATGACCGAAATAGCATGTTAAAGGATTCAGTCTTTTGAAGCCAGCAAGATATAGAAATTATATGACAGTAATCCCAGATGGGAGGGTTTTGTTTTTGTTTTGAAATTTTTTAGGGAACATTATGCCCATGAGGTATGTCAGCTTGGCAGAACTGAAGATCAAAGATCTTTTTTCAGGTACAGCATATACGCCGAGACTAAGACATCTCCCCTGGCTTATCGTGCCCATGTGTACTGACTCTTAATAACAGCTGCCAGTTCCAGCAAGAGAGAAAGCAGTTAAGTGCCCATGCTCATCCCTCCTTTATTGAGCCTGACAGGCAAGGTGACATTGTGATGATGGAGTCACAAGGAATTGAACAAACTAAGCATGCTTATCCTGAGTAGCCAAAAGAACGTTCTTTAAGAACACAATTCATCAGGTACTCTCAAATACTGAGAAGCCTATAGATTCAAAGTTAGAATTTCAGACTTCAGAAGTAAATAATATAAAATGTAAAGGATTAGAATAGTTTATTTTTCTATTAATGCAGTCTCCTTTTGCTTTGCTTTTCACTTTAAGGGGATTTATTCTAGCATTATGATATATTCAGTATGTTTTAGATAATACTTAAACATAATTTTCCATCAATAGTTGATGTCTACTCAGTTATATAAATTTAGCAACTGACAAAGATAATGACTTTAGACTTCGGTCTCCTCATTTAAAAATTTTGGAGGCTTGGTTTTTCCTAACATGAACAACCGGTATTTTAAAATTTAGGCTGAAATGAAACAAAATTCAACTAAAAATTGTTGTAGAACAAGGTCTGGCAAATTAGAAAGGTTCATTCTTTACCAGTCTCTCTTCTATAAAGAGAGTTTTCACATGGTTAATTAGTAAATCATGTTCCATGTCCTTGTTTTGAACTGAGGTTATCAAAATAGTTCCTGCTTTTCATGAGTTTACTGTATAGGTAGAGAGACATACAGTAACTAAGATAATAACACATTATACCTACAATTAGAAAGAGGTCGGTGACATGCCCCAGATTGGAGGAGGAATTGGGTAACATTATGTACTTGAGGTGACATTGAATTACTGGATAAGACTCACTGGCCATGCAGATGGGAGGAGAAGGAGATGCCAGTCCTAAAACAATCATAAGACCACAGGGCAAGCACTAATTCTAACAGTCTCATCTAATAAAATCATCCCCACCCAGCACTCTTTTACAGCTGCAGTTACTTTCATCACTTGAAAACCCAAGTTGGCTTTACCTGCAAAATCATATAATAAAACAGTGTTACTGGTAATGCACTTGTTTATTTGTGTTGCAATAATTATTTTCTTCTGTGTTTTTTTGCTTTTTGGTATTGTCTTCCTTGACAAGGAAGAAGTTACTTTTATCTTGTTCAGCATTTTATAGGCCCTACTGTGTGTTATGCCTAACCCAATCGTATTTTTTTCTTCCCTGTAATGATCTGAATCCAGGGATTTTTCTACAAACTTTATCTGTAATTAAATCTTAAATATTCCTTCAAGGTGAACTGCCTATATATTTAAATCTCAAATTTCCTAATGTCAACATTAATATTTTAGCCAAATTATTGTGAAGAAAATGATACCTTTTATTTCCAATGGAAAGAAATTCACTGAGATTTTGCTGTCATAATGCACGATTATAGCTCTTGGTTACTTTTTCTAGTTTTGTCTGTCCTTTTTTCACAGCTCAAACAACAACTTGCCTTCCATACAAAATCCAGCTGCTTTCATCATTTACAAAGCATATAGAACAAAATATTATTTCTTATTCACAGATTAGTTGGAAAAATGTGGAAAGTTAAATTTCAAATCACTGAAAATATTAACTTATGGGGTTTCAAACCTTGTAGATACTAATGCTTTGAAATTTCTCATATGCAATTCCCAATGGTGCACCGTATAGAACTTTAAAAACTCAGAGGCTTTTTTTTTTTTTTTTTTGGTTAAACACAGCATTTTAGGACAATGCGTGCTAGCTTCTCTGTTTGTGTAACTGTCGCTGAAAAGGATCTTTTCAAGCATAGTAATGGGTATGAACTGTGCTTGCCTAAAGGCTATGAAACCCAGAAACTGTGAAATGGAGTTGCAGCACAGCCCTTTATTGATGGCAGAAGTTCAACCGTAGTTTGGGGTATTTTGATCAGCAATTTCAACAAATGCTTTGAAAACTTTACTTACATATGAGCATTCTAGTACTGTGCTGTTTCAAGTATTGAAAAGTGAGTTCTTTATTTTTCCATCCATTATGCATTTCCTACTTTGCGGAAATAAAGACTACTCATTGAACATGTTTGCTATTTTCACTACCAATTGAAATATATGAATAATTGATACACACTGGATTGACTATCTTTCATTGCAAAGCCCTTTATTATCTCAGTATTTTGGTTTAGGAGATAGGTGGATGTGAACTACATTTCAGAAGTCCAATTTTATTGTCCATAGCTTCAAACATTTCTACTTAATTTTTTTCAAAATTTTAATTCAACCACAGATATGACTAAACAAACAAAGATCTACTCAAATTGCTATCTTACTCTATATTTCCTCTAGTCTTCTGATTTTGTGTTTGGAAATGAAAGTTCATGGTCAAATCCATTGGTTGAAAAGATAACATAATGAAAACCATGGCAAAACCCCATTGGATTCACTTTAATCCAAAAAACCTTTAGTAAAGGTTTTTGACCCAAAAGATTTTGACCCAAAGCCGTTAGAATAGATGGTATCACTCCAGGAAACAGTGTTGAGTAAGTTCTCACTGAAAGTTCCAAGGATTATTTCTGATTTCTTTTTTGAAGGGAATTCCAAAATTTCTCTTTAAAATTGTATTACGTTACCTTAAATATCTATTGTGAATTACAATTTATAAACCTTTTCACATATAAAATTTTATTCATTTCATAAGAAAGGAGTTAAAAGGATCTGGAGATCAATCCTGAATCTTCTGCTTACTGGCTATTTGACCTCAGGAGTGTAACTGTACCTCTCCCGCTCTAACTTCAGTACCTTCCACAGTGGCTGCATATTCTAAGGCTTTAGTTCCCTCTTAACGGCTCCCTGAGGAAGCTCACGCAGGATGGCCCTGGTTCTGAGTGTCCTTCTTGTTGATCTCCAACCTTGGGTGGGGAGGAAGGGTGTATCTTTTTTTTTTTTTTTCCTTGTGCTAATTCCTAGGTTCTCTCAGCTACCCGTGAGAGCTTTTTCTACTTTTCCATCACCTGTGTAAATAATTCCCAAGTTTAAATTCCCTCTGCTGGAAATACTTAAGAGTGGTATTTATTTTCCTGACTAGACTCTGACTGATATATCTTTATAAACTCCCATTTGCCCCTTTGAAAATGGAGATAAAATTACCTACTTCAGAGGGCTATTTTGAGGATTACAATTGTAAAATATCTAAATGATGAAGTCAGGGAATAGAATAGACAAACCAGCCGTAAGGGAAGGGTGAGGAGCTAAGACAGGCTGATAGAAGGAAAATAACGTTGTTTGCCTTGTCCTAAAAATCCTAATACTGCAAAGTAATGATCATTATTTTCATTTTTTTTTTTTTTTTGCGGTACGCGGGCCTCTCACTGTTGTGGCCTCTCCCGTTGCGGAGCACAGGCTCCGGACGCGCAGGCTCAGCGGCCATGGCTCACGGGCCCAGCTGCTCCGCGGCATGTGGGATCTTCTCGGACCGGGGCACGAACCCGTGTCCCCTGCATTGGCAGGTGGACTCTCAACCACTAAGCCACCAGGGAAGCCCTATTTTCATTTTTAAGATGAAGAAAATGAGGTTTGTAGACATTAAGCACAACACAGTTAATATATGAAATCAGAACCCAGGTCTGTCCAGACTCGAAATTTATATTTTATTTTGTTTTTGTCTGCCATAATAACTCCTGTTGGAAAAGTTTCAGATATAAACTGGCTACTAAACAGTGTTGAATTGTGCAGGCTCTGTTTTCAGGGGTGGGATCTGTAATCATTGACAAAAGGCAGAACAAAATTTCTTAAGCAACACATCTGCTTTATTTACATGAGTAGAAGAAAAATACTCATTTAAAACACGTACTTTTTAGAAAAAGGATAAGGTTCTAACTTTGTCCTATCACTCAGGTCTAGAAAATCTCGCATCTCCAGTTATTTGCATTTTTAGCCTTTTTCAAGATGATCAAGATAAGTCATGGATCAGAAATGTTTTGCTTTAAATTGCCCATGGTGTCCATGTAACTGCCACTTTGAATTACCATCTGTTTCCCTTTTTACTGTAGGATGTTTTTATCCACGGGGTCTGGTAACCTGTTTTCTATCATCAAAAATAAGTCAGGTGGCAAGGCTCAGAAATTATTTGTGGAAAAATACAAAATCTGATATGAACAGGGAAGGGATGCCTTAAAATAAATATTCCAGGTGTGGAAGTTAGGCACCATAGTAGGTGCTCGTTCCCACCTCAATTTTTAAGTTTGTCAACTTTAGGAGGACTCAAAGTTATTTCTGTATGATGAAAATAAGGATCTTTGAAATTTGTTAGAGACATTCCTTTGTGCTTTGGCAGTTTTACAGGCAAAACAATATAGTTTATTTAAGGAAAATAACACATAAAAACAATGTAATAGCATGACAGGGTACATGAAGAGAACTTCAAAAGCTCCTGAAAGCTGTGGAGGGTGAGCTCGTATTTTATGGAATGTAGCGGAGAAGACAGGTGAGCACAGACCTCAAATTTCCCACATGTAAGTTGCTTGGGAGGTCTACTACATAATACCGTGGGAAGCAGTAGTTTAAAGAAGGAAAACTTCAACTAGACACACATAAATGAGGGGACCAATATTGATAAAATATTGATAAAAAGGAATCTCAAGGAATGTGGATATCACTTCCAAGAATTTTGTTCACATTCACTTAATTGATTTTTACTTTGTTCCTCATAAGGTATTTATTGTGTTTTATTGCATTCATTTGCCTAGGGACATAACCAACCTGGACTGCAGTCTCCTTAGATGTGATAGACTGAGCAAAGTTTAGTCCAAATTTAGGTTGTGGGGGGCAAAAAGACCACCTAGGAGAGTTGTGCATGTGATCCCTTAAGTCCACATTTCCTGAGGCAATAAGAAAGCCATGAAATAATATGGATTCTTAAGCTGGAAATGAAAAAAAAACACCTGAAACTGAGATACGGAAAGTTAGAAAACTGTTTGATGACCTTTGACTATACATGAATTATTTTATTTAATCTTTATTTGGTGTTTATATTATAAGGTAATTAATAATTGAGCAAATTAATAGGTAATGTTATTAATAGCTACTAAATGCCTAGCACAGGCTGTGTAACATACATGACTATCTCATTCACTCCTTTTTTTAAAGATTTTTTTTTTCCTGATGTGGGCCATTTTTAAAGTCTTTATTGAATTTGTTACAATATTGCTTCTGTTTTATGTGGCATGTGGGATCTTAGCTCCCCAACCAGGGATTGAACCCGCACCCCCTGCATTGGAAGGAGAAGTCTTAACCTCTGGACCACTAGGGAAGTCCCTCACTTACTCTTATAACAACCCTCTGAAAGGTACACCTCCCTTTTGCACACAGGAAACTGAGGCTCAAGGGTGCTAATTCATTAATACAGAGCTCCCAGAGGAAGAAAAGAAGCAAAAGTGTGGGATTGGTGAACAAGACTTAATCTATAAAATAGTGCCAGTTTTTAAACTTTTAGGAGTGTAATGATTTAAAAACATTTCAAAAGTTACTAAAGTGAAGCATCTATTGGGTGAAACATACTTCAAGCCTTTGGTACTCCTTGAAGAAATGTGGCAGCTTTTTGATTGTAAAGAGATAGAGATCCAGGATTTATGCCAATCTCCAGTTTATCTAAAAGTCCTCCCACAGTTTCAACATGCTACCAGCACTGACTGTGAATGAGTATGGCTATGAAAATACATAAAGTGTGGCTATGCCATTAATCAGGCGTGATCTTTCAAAGTATTATAAATTTCAGTGATCAATGCCAAGTCTCATTTTGATGACTTGGGGACTAAACCCATGGATCAGCCTGACAGAGACAAATAAGAAACTAAATAGGAACGTGATAGTCTGTTAAGAGTGGTAGCTACTTGTTAGATTTTCAGACGTGTCATTTGTGAAAGATGCTGGATAGTTTGAAATTCTACATATCCCTCATCTATGATTCCTTAATGCTTAAAAGTAGAATTTTGTATCATTCCTAACAGACTTTATTTTGTTTGAAACAAAAACATCAGCATTTAAGTAATTCAAAAATTGTTATTTCTGCCTGAGTTTCAGGTGAATTAAAATCAATAAAAAGAAATCTATATTACCCATTTCTTTCTTGTGGGTTTATACTTAGAGATTCAGTGAGAAATTTTAGGTTGATTTCATAAAAATATTTTTCCTGACAATGTAATACTATTGATAACTGAATCATAAAAATATGAACAAAAATGTATACTTAAATTTTTGTTATTATAGTACTTGCAGTTCTTCTTACAGGTATTTAAGTAGTAAAAAAAATAGATCTATTTCTTGAACAGCCATAGAATGTAATCTGTGGTACATGTCAGATGTCTTCCCCATGGTTTTCAGTATTACTCAAGGTATTGGTCAGTGTTTGTTTAGAAAAACAGAAGCCATTATACCTGTCTTTGATAATACACAGAATTAGAGACATCCACAGTTGTGGGATGCCAGAGAAGAGAAAGGCAGAAGCTGTCCCTAACTTGATTAGCCTGCAGAATGGAAGTGGTGGATCTCAAGAGCTTGTGGTAGAGCTGCTGCAGAACTCAAGGTCCTCTAAGAAGTGCCATATGATTGTATCAGACAGCTGCACTGAAGTGAGAGTGAGTGATTCCCAAGAGGCCTTATCAGCTATGTCAGCTGCCTTTAGCACCGAAGTGGATACGTTGCAAAAGCTCACCTTGAAATACCTGCAAACTTCACATCTGATACCTGCTCACGTGTCTGGCTGCCTCTGCCTCCACTGAATAATATCTTCTTCCCTTTCATTTTCCAAAGTTCACATAGGTGACTGTTAGTGATAGAATCTAACCCTACAGGACACCATACAGGAAAAAGGATTCTGAGGAATGTGGCACTAGTCTCTCTGCAATGCAGAGAAGACCATCAAAGGCGATGATGGTGATATGGACTTGACAGCAGTTAATCCAGCACAGTCCAATCATATCTCATCTCAGCATCCCGTGACATTCTTTCACCCACATTTTAACTTCTGACCACCACTACCACTACCAACAACAAATCAAGGTATTAACATGACACATATATGCACATATCCCTCATATGATCAAAAGTATGATCACCATCTCTAGAATAAGGGAGGACACCAAGTCCTGTATGTCACCATATCTATCTCTAGGTGATGTTCATTCCTTTTCTAGACTCGTCAAATCCCTCTTTAACCTCCTGTAACTTAAAGACCAAATTACAGAGTCAAAGTATGAACACACTGTGTGTTAGAAAGTAGTATAGTAGTTTTTTTTTTTTAACTTCATGCTGATAACGAGGCGCTATAACTGGACCTGATGAAGAGGCATCAGGCATTATCTGGAGATTCTGGACCTTAAGCTTGAAACTATGACACATGGATTGTTTCCTTTGGCGAGGGTGAGTGTATTTACATGCAGGAAAAAGAGGGAAGCAGGCTTTTTAGTCATTAGAGTTCTTTATCAAATATTTCTGGTCCATCTGAGCAACTGGTGGTATTATATTTCTCCCATGCTTATAAATAGGTATGGCTATGTGACTGGTTTCGAACAATGAAATATGAGCAGAGGTATGGTATATGCTACACTATTTGTAAGCTCTGAAAGCCAGTGCAAGATTGGCCATGCTCTCTCTCTCCCATGGCTAATGGCAATATTACAAACACCAGCTGCTCTGTGAGCCTGGGTCTTAGAATGAGGATGATAAGTAACAGAGCCTCTACCAAAGCTCTGATGGGCATATAATGTGTGGGAACCCCCCCCCCCAGTATATATAGGATAGTGATTACAGACAACAATATTGTGGTATAAACATCAAACTTGCTAAGAGACTAGATCGAAATTATTCCCACCGCAAAAAAGAAATAATGATGTAAAGTGATAAAAGTGCTAGCTATTGCTACAATGGCAATCATACTGCAATATATAAATCAAATCAGCATGTTGTATACCCTAAACTTATACAATAATATGTCAAATATTTCAATAAAATGAAAGAAAAAGTGTTTAAAAAAGACTGACTGTATTAAGCAACTGAGACTTGGGGGCTGTTTATTATTATAGCCTAACATATCCCATTCTGAATAATGTATCCAATATTAAATATGAAAAAATATATTAAGTTTTAAAGTCCACAACTTGTCAAACACTTAGAAAGCAATAGTTAATAGAAAATGATCTTAACATTTAATGCATCTTAGAAAATAGAAGATTGAACTGGTTTAATATGTTTCTGATTATATCAGGGTTTATTATATAGCATAAAACTTATAAAATTTCATCACATTCCAGATTATGAGGCATGGAAGGCTAGCCATTACCATGGTGGTGATTTGTCTACATAATATGTGGTAGGGTTGCTGATCAGCAGTTTTCTCTCCTGAGGTTTACAAGCATGATATGAACCAGTCCACTGAATGTAGACATATGCCTAGCTCTGTTCAGGTGCTTATAGATATATCTTATTCACTTCTAAAACTATCTTGAAAAATTGATACTATTAGAGAGAATCCAAAATATTTATTTATTTATTTTGTGGTACGCGGGTCTCTCACTGCTGTGGCCTCTCCCGTTGCGGAGCCTAGGCTCTGGATGCGCAGGCTCAGCGGCCATGGCTCACGGACCCAGCCGCTCCGCGGCATGTGGGATCTTCCCGGACTGGGGCACGAACCTGTGTCGCCTGCATTGGCAGGTGGACTCTCAACCACTGCGCCACCAGGGAAACCCCCAAAGTATTCTTAATTCTTCAAAATCAGGCTGTGTAAGGTTAAGGCACTGACTTATCTGGGGAAAGTATACTGCAGTGAAATAAATGAGGAAATGAACAAAAGGGTCAATCTAGTTCTTAATAGCTGTATTACTTGGTTTAAATACTAAGTTTTAAATTCCAATTTTAGTTTATAAAAACTGAGGATAATGACTACTTCAAAAATTTGTTGTGAGGTTTGATCAGCTTGTCAAAGTAGTTGCTCAATATATATGCTGGGTTTTTATTTAAAATTTTATACTCAATATTACAAATGAGGTGCTTTGGATCAGAGAAGTTTCTTAGTAATTACTTCATAGTATTGAATAAATAATAAATGAGTCTATCCCCTTGCCCCACTGCCTATTACTTGGACAGTGTGATGGCAGCCAATGAAGATTTTCCCCACATGAGTAGCTAGACAGTTCACAGGCAAAGGATAAGGAAAAATGATTTTCTCTGCATATATATGGAGGTAGTTGTCCCCATCCACTCTTGAAATGATCTCTTTGGAAATGTAATGGGTCTCAATACTATCTTTTATCTTTTTGGTCATTGACCAAATGCTTTGATATATTTATGTACGGATACTTACATCAATTGAATTTTGGAATATATATGACAATTTTTTCTTTTTTGTTTGAAAGAGTGGCTGACTTTTCCAATGCTTCCCAGTAATAGAAAGTCCTCAATCACCCAAATCCAATGACACCACCTTTTCCTTCTAACAGTCCTGTTAACTCAGCTGTTTGGCAGAATTAAAAGGAAAAGTTTCAGCAGCTGACAGTGTCTAGAAGGCAGTGATGTGTGGCCATGGCACAGGGCAGTAGCTGCAAGATGTTTTCTTCTGAATCCAACTAGAAAGTCATGGAGCACGAGAAACCCTTTCCTAGACAATGTGAAATCAAACAGGAAAATACACTCCAATTACTGTCCTACATAAATATCCAAAGTGAACAAAGCGCATCAGTCAGGAGGCTATTGTCTGCCTAATTATGTTCCAAATTGGAAATGGCAACTTGTTTTCTTCCTCACATAATAGTTCTCTAAATAAATTGTCTTCTGCTGTCTGCAGCTCTCTTGAGGATTCGGTTATTTAGGGATAAAGAACTTGTGGTTGTGAAAAGCATGGGTTACAGCCAGCTCCCTGCCTGAGAGAGAAAATGGAAATGAGCACTGGGGTTAAGACGTGCTGAAAATCAGACACATTTCAGCAATTCATTTGTTGTGATTTGGGTACTATGGAAGACTTTTACACATTTTATGTGCATCTCTTCTGACTTAGAATATTGTCTTGGCATACTCTAAAGAATGGCTGTGCTTCCTGAGCATCCCATATGGAATATTTGATTCCTCTGTCTTAAATTATCTTGATAGGTCTTGAAAATAATATTTTATTTAATGGGGATTTAAGAGAAAAACTTACATTAGTATTAATTCATCTTTACCATAAATTATGTTTTCTTTCTACATTTTTTTTTTTTCTTTTTTTGCGGTACGCGGGCCTCTCACTGCTGTGGCCTCTCCCATTGTGGAGCACAGGCTCTGGACGCGCAGGCTCAGCGGCCATGGCCCACAGGCCCAGCCGCTCCGCGACATGCGGGATCCTCCCTGACCGGGGCGCGAACCCGTGTTCCCTGCATCGGCAGGTGGACTCTCAACCACTGTGCCACCAGGGAAGCCCTCTACATATTTTCATAAAGAAATATTTATTATCTTCAGAATGTTTTCAGAAGTCAACCTTAACAAAATTTGATGCTGAAATATTTATTTTTTGCTTAATGACTTTCTTCAATTATGAAATACTTCTATGATTTTTCTTTCAAAGATTGTATTTATTTTTGGCTGTGTTGTGTCGTCTTTGCTACACGCAGGCTTTCTCTAGTTGTGGCAAGCAGGGGCTACTCTTTGTTGTGGTGCACGGTTTTCTCATTGTGGTGGCTTCTCTTGTTGAGCACGGGCTCTAGGCACATGGGCTTCAGTAGTTGTGGCACGCAGGCTCAGTAGTTGTGGCTCATGGGCTCTAGAGTGCAGGCTCAGTAGTTGTGGCACATAGGCTTAGTTGCTCCGCGGCATGTGGGATCTTCCCGGACCAGGGCTCGAACCCATGTCCCCTGCATTGGCAGGTGGATTCTTAACCACTGCACCACCAGGGAAGTCCCCTTCTATGATTTTCCTTAAGCGAATGTTACAGTGTTTAAGGTTTGTCAGTGAAATGTCATCTCAATTGTAAGGTGAGAAATTCAGTGGTGGAAGTTACATGGATCATCTATCCCCAGTTTTGTTTTTTATTTGTTAGTATTTTAGTCCTATATTCATAGAATCTGCTTTTATTCTTGAAAATGGTTTTCAACCCTTATTACCTTCTATGAATAAGACCATGAAAGGAAATCTTTTATAGTCCTAAACTAATTTCTTCTGAGTCCTTTCAAGCATTTTTAATTTACTAGGGATGTAAACTGTTCATGTTTTTTGATGTATAGATATTGTCCTTAGGAAGGTTTGTTTACTTTGTGGTCTAAATATTATTTAAATCTTCTGTATCAAAAGTAGTTAGTAGATAGTGCTTTATAGATTTTTATCTTCATAATATCCTTAGTATAAAAAATAAGATATATAATGTTTTAACCAAGTGAAATTACAAAAACTAAAGACAAAACACTAAGAAGCAAAAACTTGAGACACCTTTAAATGGAAGTTACAGAAGCTTAATTCTCAAGGAAGGTTAGTATGTCAATGTCATTTTCCTGAGGGTAAATGTAGCATGGAACATATTGTGATAAAAAGTAAATTAATCAGGGCTTCCCTGGTGGCGCAGTGGTTGAGAGTCCGCCTGCCGATGCAGGGGACGCGGGTTCGTGCCCCGGTCCGGGAAGATCCCACATGCCGCGGAGCGGCTGGGCCCGTGAGCCATGGCCGCTGAGCCTGCGCATCCGGAGCTTGCGCTCCGCAACGGGAGGGCCCGCAACGGTGAGAGGCCCGCGTACGGCAAAAAAAAAAAAAAAAAAAAAAAAAAAATTGTTCCAATTAAAAAGTAAATTAATCTAACAGGGTACTGTCAAGTAGAAGAGTACAAATGATAAGTATTTTATTATTTGAAAGCCTTTTCTAATTACTTTGGATTTTTCTTTTTTATATATTTCCTCTTTTTTAAAGTATAGTTGACTTCCACCCTTGATTGATCAGAAAGGCATTTTGCACGGCTGTCAGTGGAACTATGTTTCCATGTAAAAGTATAAATCTCCTAGTACCTTTTCTATGCTGTTGTGGAGAATTCCGTGTTTGATCAACAATCTTAGAGTTACTAAGAACTAGCAAAATCCTACATAGTCTCATTTGTCTCCCCCTTTCCCAACTTTGGTTTTATTTTGGAATTGTTCCCCAAACTTAGGCAGTTTTTTCCTTTGAGATTTACATGCATTTGTTTATTCCTCAAAATAATTCTGATTACAATTCATTTATCAATTTAATAAATAACACAGTTTCAGAAACTTTAGTAATTGGACGAAATTACATATATACAACATGTGCATATAAGCATACAATAAGAAGTGAAACAGATATAATTTGAATTTTCCTCTTAGGTATTTCTTTTTTTTAATGAATTATGTTTAACAAAGTACCCATTTTTCTTCAACTTCAGAGTAAAGATTTGGGTTTCTGGGCAATCGGTGACTTTTTTTAGGTAAAGTTCTCTAGATTTTAATTTACAACTCATAAAGCAGAGTGAATCGTTAAAGATAAATGGCAAGAATGACTTTATTTTTGAACTTGACATAATAAAACTGTATATGAGCAGGTGGGAAGCAAGGGACAGTGTTGAGGAACACCACTTTTGCTCATAGGTGTTCTTAATGTTCCAGAACATGTTATGTTTACAAATGGAATGGGATGCATCAGAAACCCTTGTTAGTTAGTGATGGGAAGTAGAGATGAAGTTTCCTTCCATTTATTACTCCCCACCTGAGCTATAACAGATCATCTCTTGCTATCCAGTGAGTACGGATTGACTAATGTAGATAAGGGATGACATTTTCATCTGAGGTTTCTGATCATCTTCACATCTGGCTAAACCTTTTTAGACATCATGTCAGGTTCACCTTAAACAATAATAGCAACAAAAGAAATGGACACCCTCTTTTTCTGTTAAATCAAGTATAATGACACCCATTTGCCTAACATTTGGAATGGGACTGAGTTAGGAACCAGAGCACTATCTACATTTTAAGAAAAATCTAAAATCTATACCTAAAATATAAGCAGGCCTTATAACTACTCTGTTAGTCATTGACAACTAATAAATGCTTCTTGAATTTCCCTATAGCCAGATGTAACTCCAATAGGCTAATATATAGTTTTTTCCTTCTGTCCATATGAATACTTAAGACCAAATATTCATGGAAACAGACAATTAGGGATCATGTTTAAATAATACCTATAAACACCATACTGCCTCATAATGAGAATGTACCTTGAGGTCTCAGTAAATAAACTGTGTTACGATATGTATGACTGAAATATTTTCTAATCTTTGTACAAAATGGGTCCAGTGAATTAATGCTAGATTTAGCTTCAGTTAAGAATGTACAAATTCGCATGAATAGGTCAGACAGTACAGCATTCAATTCTTTGCTAAAATATACTTTTTTTTTTTTTTTTTGTGGTACGCGGGCCTCTCACTGTTGTGGCCTCTCCCGTTACGGAGCACAGGCTCCGGATGCACAGGCTCAGCGGCCATGGCTCACGGGCCCAGCCGCTCCGCGGCACGTGGGATCCTCCCGGACCGGGGCACGAACCCTTGTCCCCTGCATTGGCAGGCGGACCCTCAACCACTGCGCCACCAGGGAAGCCCCTAAAATATACTTTTTATTTATTTATTTTAAAATAGATCTTTATTGGAGTATAATTGGTTCACAATACTGTGCTAGTGACTGTTGTACAACAAAATGAATCAGCCATATGCATACATATATCCTCATATCCCCTCCCTCGAGTCTCCCTCCCACCCTCCCTATCCCACCCCTCTAGGTGGTCACAAAGCACCAAGCTGATCTCCCTGTGCTATGCTGCTGCTTCCCACTAGCTATCAATTTTTTTTTTTAACATCTTTATTGGGGTATAATTGCTTTACAATGGTGTGTTAGTTTCTGCTTTATAACAAAGTGAATCAGTTATACATATACATATGTTCCCATATCTCTTCCCTCTTGGCGTCTCCCTCCCTCCCACCCTCCCTATCCCACCCCTCCAGGCAGTCACAAAGCACCGAGCTGATATCCCTGTGCCATGCGGCTGCTTCCCACTAGCTATCTACCTTACCTTTGTTAGTGTGTACATGTCCATGACTCTCTCTCGCCCTGTCACAGCTCACCCTTCCCCCTCCGCATATCCTCAAGTGTATATATGTCCATGCCACTCTCACTTTGCCCCAGCTTCCCCCTCCCACCCTGTGTCCTCAAGTCCATTCTCTACGTCTACGTCTCTATTCCGGCCCTGCCACGAGGTTCGTCAGTACCATTTTTTTTTTAGATTCCATATATATGTGTTATGAATGGATAAAGATGTGGCACATATGTACAATAATATATAATTTTATATAGCATTTTAAGTCATCAAGGCAAACTCACGTGGGCCTCTTTTTCTAGTTTTCTTCACAATGTATTAGTGTGATAGGTATGTGTATTTCTGATGAAAACTCAGAAACCGGAAGCCTTTTGCTCAGTAACCCTAACTATCAGTTGCTGCACTCTTTAGGAGTCACAAGCCTTGACTGTGTTGCAGATTTTCTTGAAAGATCTATTCAGATGTACTTTGGACTAAAGATGTTTTGGTTGAGGAATCTGCTATTTGTGTTCAGAAAATGGTTATCTGTGCAGAGGGTTTTATGATAACAACTAGTGGTGATAAATCCAGGTAAGCTGATGAGCTTTTTTGATATTGATGGGGTGGTTTTTATCTTTAGCTTTTTATAAAATGGACCTTTTTTCAGATGTAGTCCTTCATATAATTAGTTAAATGTACATACAGCTCTGTGTGTGTGTGTGTGTGTGTGTGTGTGTGTGTATTAGAGAGGCAGACATAAATAGTGTTACACTCTCAAGAATGAGTTATGGATTAAATATCAAATTCACTCCTTCTCCAGAATATGAGAACACATGGGTTCAGACTACTGTTTCCACAATGTCTTACGCGGTGTGGATTAGTCACTAATGCAGATGGAAAACTCAAACCATAGCTTATGCACTTGCTGTTATCTGTTCGGACAGATCCTCAAGTTTTTATGGATGCGTCCACTGGCTTCAGATTCACATTTTATTTCAGAAGAGAGCATTGCGAGTTACTTTTTTTTTTTTTTTTTTTTTTTTTTTTTATGCGTTACGCGGGCCTCTCACTGTTGTGGCCTCTCCCGTTGCGGAGGACAGGCTCCGGACGCGCAGGCTCAGCGGCCATGGCTCACGGGCCCAGCCGCTCCGCGGCATGTGGGATCTTCCCAGACCGGGGCACGAACCCGCGTCCCCTGCATCGGCAGGCGGACTCTCAACCACTGCGCCACCAGGGAAGCCCGCGAGTTACTTTTTTGTTTTGTTTATTTTTTTGTCAAGTCAACTAGATTTGAAAGGAGTTTGTGTAGAACATAGTCTGTATAGTTAAACTGGAAAATACTTTCCAGCTTTTAAATAAGTAACGGATTAACCAAAATTTGAGTAATTTCTGTTAGTGTGAATATTTATAAACTATACTGGGAAATGATATATAGTGTCTGAAGCATTTTTTGCATCACTTGTGATATAAAACTAATAGTATGGAAAATTGCTTTGAGAAGAAAGTGAGTTCCATGTTAGATAATTGGCCCCTTTTATTTAAAATTATTTAATAACTGAATGACAATTTGGGAATTCAGCATTTATGATGCTGAAATAATATCTCTATGTAAAAATCTTCATATTTAAACAGGTATATTTTTTACTATGTAGGTGTAATATATTACATGGTAGCAGGAAACAAATTTATCTCAGATTTTTTAGAAGTATACTTTATTGGGAATCACACACTATGAAATCACAATATTTTAATTGTCATTGTTTGTCTTTCTGGTTTTATGAAAAGTAAGATACCCCCCTTTTTCTATAACACTAACTTTATTCTGAAATATTAATAAGTTCAAGGAAGATAGAAGTTTTTTTTGTTTTGTTTTTTTGCGGTACGTGGGCCTCTCACTGTTGTGGCCTCTCCCGTTGCGGAGCACAGGCTCCGGACGCGCAGGCTCAGCGGCCATGGCTCACAGGCCTAGCTGCTCCCGCGGCATGTGGGATCCTCCCAGACGGGGGCACGAACCCGTGTCCCCTGCATTGGCAGGGAGACTCTCAACCACTGCGCCACCAGGGAAGCCCTGAGCAACTATCTTTAAAATTAATCAACAAAATATTGGCTCAGTTGATCTCCAGATGCATTTTTTGACTTCTTTGCCTAGCCAGCTCAGCTTCTTTCTTTCACTACAGTCTGGTTCTACTGGTAGTCGGTGACCTTTCTGACCACCTTGCTAGTAATTCCTTCTATAGCTTGTTAGCTAGAGTCTGTTTTTCCTGGCTGACCTCCTTCTACTCTACTTCATTCCTTTTCTCAAACTTCCTTTGATCGCTGCTAATTATTATTCATTTCTATTCAATCTCACCCCTCCTCCAGAACTGACCTCAGTTTATTTTATCCTGGTTACTGCTTCAGCCTAGAATATGAATGTGTAAGCCAGTATTCTCTGCCTCATTATCATCCATTTTAAATTGACTTTTCAGTCAATACTAGACTAATCCTAATAATGGTAATAATAAACAGTTAGTATATATTTAGTGCTTACTTGTACCAAGTCTAAACCAAGTGCTTTATATGGCTCATATATGCTCATATGACTCTTTCAACCACATCATGAAGTAGCTGCTAGAATTATCTCCAGTTTATAGCCTAGGAAACCGAGACTGTGATCACCAAGATTGGAATTGGCAGAGACAAAGCTTGAACCAGGATTATGGTTTTGCAGAAGTCACATATCTCACGTATCTATGCAGGAGGGACCTATGCTCTACAGAGGCAGGGTATCTATCTGGTAATTTTTTTTTTTTCTTAAGACCTCTAAATTTTATTACTGTTTATAGGGATCCTCATTCCATAACCACATCCAAATTTATACTTCATTAAAAAAATATTTAGGGGCTTCCCTGGTGGCACAGTGGTTGAGAAGTCTGCCTGCCAATGCAGGGGACACGGGTTCGAAACCTGGTCTGCGAGGATCCCACACGCCACGAAGCAGCTAGGCCTGTGCGCCACAGCTACTGAGCCTGTGTTCTAGAGCCCGTGAGCCACAACTACTGAGCCCACATGCCACAACTACTAAAGCCCGCATGCTTGGAGCCCATGCTCCACAGCAAGACAAGCCACTGCAATGAGAAGCCCGCGCACTGCAACGAAGAGTGGCCCCTGTTTGCCACAACTGGAGACAGCCCGTGCGCAGCAACGAGGACCCAGTGCAGCCAAAAATAAATAAATAAAATAAATATTTATTGATCACCTGCTATGTCTCAGGCACTATTCCAGGTATTGAGGTAAGCAGTGAACAAAACCGATAAGTCACAAATATGCTGCTTGCATTCTAATGGGGAGGGACATGTGATAGCACAAATATAATATTTATGTATAGTAGAAGTAAGTTCTATTAAAAAAATGAAGCAGAGTAAAGAGAAAGAGTGTAACTGTGCAGATGAATAACATTCTTCCTATTTGTCCTTTGTGATAAAGTGACATTTGAATAGAGTCAAAAATAAAGTGAGGAGTGAGTCATGAAAATATCTAAGGAAAGAGAATTGCAGATTGAAAAAGTAGTACATGCAAAGACCCTGATGTGGAAATATGCTATGCTTAGCGTTAGCAAGGACAACCAAGGAGGACCTTCAGACTGGATTGAAATGAACAGCAGAAGAATAACAGGAGCAGAGATCAAGGAAGGAGAGGAGGCGTAGGTCATACAGAACTTTGTAGGTCATAAGCAAGCTCTTCAGAGTTTGCTTGGAGAGAGAGGCAAGAAGCCACAGGAAGATTTTGAACAGATTCGTTGTGTTCTCTTGCTGCTGTGGGGAGAATCAACTCTAGGGAGTAAAGAATCTATAGGAAGCTATTGTAATAATCCGAGTGAAAGATTCGGGTGGTATAGAATAAAGTAGTGGTAGAGGTGATCCTTATATATGTATATATATATATATATGTGTGTGTGTGTGTGTGTATACACATATATATATACATACTCATTTACACACACCGAAACATTTTTTGAAATGTAATATACATATATAAAAGCACATACCATAGGTGTATGGCTGGATGAACTTTTTTTACTGAACACTAGTGTAAGTAGTTCTCATATGAAGAATCAGAACATTAGAACTTGAGAAGTCCCCTTACACTGCCTTCTAGTTATTACCCCTACCTCCCTTGGCAAAGATAAGGGCTGTTCTTCTAAAACAGAGGTTGGCAGACTCTTTCTGCAAAAGATCAGACAGTAAATATTTTTAGGCTTTAAAGGCCACATGTAGTTTCTGACACATACTGTTTTTTCCAACTGTCTTGATAGTTTCGCTATGTGTAAAATTCTCTGTTGGCAATAAGTATGCCATTATAATTTTGAGAGCCTTCCTCTTCAGTCTTCTGCTTTCTAGAAGAATATAAAATTTTGAGTCTGTAGTCTTTCATTTCCAGCTTGTAAGCCCTCAGATGTGGCACCTTTTGATCTAGAGTCTTTGAACTTTTTCCCAAAAAGAAAAATTATCTGTCCTACGCCCTATCCCCAACATATAATGTGACTCAGGGACTCAGTTTTATCTTCATTGAATTGTCCTATCTATCAAATAACGAATGATCAAATGCTTTATCATACAAATGCTATTGAAATATTGGGCTCATTTTAGGAAATTAAACAGTTTCACTATGTTTAGATTTCTCAGATTTCACAGCACTCAGAGAACCAGATGTTTCTAATGTTACACCACAGGCTGTCCAATCCCAGGACAGTCTTTATCTAATCCAGAAGTATACTTTCCTCAGGACCAATATTAGAAAAGGAGAGCTTGGCTACCAAGATTTGCTACTTGGTAGCCAAGTTTTGGATACTTAGAGGGATTTCCTAGACATGTTGCAGCACCCTTCACTAGGGATTTAGTAACCATACCTACACGATACATTTGCTGTTCCCTTTCCTTTGCCTGGCAAGTAATCTGGTTTCAAGAATTTATGAGGCCAATAATATTGTTAGGGACCCCCAAGACCACCCTCAGTTTCAGGTGTTTACTAGGAGAGCTCATGGAGCTCAGAAAATCTGTTATGGTTTATTAAATTGAAAGGATACAGATCAGTATCAGCAAAGGTGAAAGGCATGTAAGGCAGAGTGCAGGATAGACTAGGTGTAAGCTTCTAGGTGGCCTTTCCTAGGAGTCTCACAGCATCTAATTCTTCCAGCAACATTATGTGACAACACGTATGGGTTTTCTTAAGCACGGAAGTGCACCCAAGACTTGGTGTCCAGGATTTAATCTGGGGTTAGTTATGTAGACAAGGAGTGCCCATATAGTTGATCTTAGTCTCCAGTCCCTCCAAAAGTCAAACTAATATCCTGTGACCCAAAAGCCCCCACCATAAACTATCTAGATTGGCCCAAGGCACCAGATAAATAAAGACACTCCTTGAGGCAGAACCTTTCAAAGGCTTAGAGGTTATCTCCCCGGAGTCAGTCAAGTACCTAAACCTTTATTTGGAAAGCGTGAGGTTTGAAAACCCCAGACCCACTGAATCAGTTCCTCCATGCATAAGCATATTTTATCGCTCAAAACTAGGAATCTAAACTTCTCACAAGATATCTATCCATAATTTCCTAAGCAAAATAGCTCAAACTTGAGACTAAAATTTTATCTCACATATGAAAGAACTGTTTTCCCCCCTCTGGTTGACATTCACTTATCTTCTGTCTACCTCCACCAGATTATAGAATATTTCAGGCAATGAAATGTTTCGTTATTGCTATATTATTCAACATTTGAAGACTCTAGAAAGCTGTGTCAGTCAGATTTTGCTAGGCAACATGCGACAACAAAAATCTCCATGTCAAACAACACTCAGTACTTCTTGCTCATGTAAGAAAGGACATACTTGCAGCCTGTGAATTGGCTGTAATTGTTCTGCATCTGTAATTTGGGGCCGCTCTGCTGCATTTGTCTCCTTTAGAGTACCCAACTGGAGGGGGAGCAGATACCTGGGGATTGTTCTTCTCGTGGCTATGACAGGAGCACAAGAGGACAAGAAGAAATGCTTAATCATATTTCAAGCCTCTACTCATGTCACATCTGTTAATCATTGGCCAAATCATGTCACATGGCCAATACCAGTCACAAGGGGTAAGGCCATCTACTGTAAGGCCATCATCATAAAGGAACGGATGAATGTTAACAGTAGAGGGGAGAGAATTGGAACCATTATTTAATATACCACAGAGGTCATGGTATAATAGAAAGATTCAGAATGATTTTCAAACCCTGGCTTGATGACTGTCTTGGTCATAGATCTGGAAGTAGTTAATCAACATGTTTATTACTTGATTTTCTCATATGGAAAAAGGAAATCAAAATAACTACTTAGAGTTTTGTTGTGAGGATTAAAGATGATGTGTGAAGTGCCAAGCATAGTGGCCTGATCATAGGTTTATAACAAGATTTATTATTATTGATATAATATTGGTGAAGACCCATTGCTTTCTCCTTAAAAATACTATTAAGGGAACGTTTATTGTATACATGGTATTATCCTAAGTGCTTAACGTAATAGGTAGGTACTCCTTTTTTCACCATTTTTTGGGTGAAGAAGAGAGACTGAGAAAAGTTAGGAGATATGCCCAAAGTAAGGAGACATGCTCATTGAATGTCAAATTCCCTCACAATCAAGTGGCTTAAAATAACAATTGTTTATTTAGATCACGATTTTATGAGTCAACAATTAGGGATGGGCTCAGCTGTATGGTTTTCTGGACTCAGCCAGGTCCAGGCATGAATCTGTAGTCAGATGGCTACATAGTTGGTTAGAGCTACATAGTCTAGAATTGCCTCAGCTATGATGGTTCATTGTTGTTCCATGCAATTGCTCATCAGCCTGGGCTTATTTACCTGGTGGCTGAGCAGGGTTCCAAGAGAACAAGTGGTAAACAAAGCTTGCTTGAGTCCTATGCTTCTAACTAGTACATCACCCCTTTTACTTTATTCTATTGACCAAAGGTGGTCTGGTCACAAGTCCAGCCCAGACTCAAGACAAGGAGAAATAAGAACCAATCCCTTAAAGAGAAAAACTGTATAGTCACATTACAATTAACATAGATTACAAGGAGGAATGATTGAGTATTACCAATTTTGGAATCTGCCATAGTTTGTCTTCTGGCTACAATTTTCACATCCATTCCCATGAAAAATATATTCTTCCTTATCTGAATATCCCTAAAAGTCATGCCATGGAACTGTGGCATCAGACTTAAATTCTAGAATGTAAATTATCCATGTAAAGTCCAGGTGAAACTTATCATATGTGGATTTCCTTGATCCAGAGACTCATGAAATATAAAGTTATCTGTCCTACAAACATCTGATGTAAACTGTTGATATGGGGATAGGGTAAATTCAATAAACACTACCATTCTAAAAGAGAAAAAATGAGAGATACATAGCAGTGACTGGTCCACAGCAATTTTAAAATCTAGGTGGGAATATTGTCAGGCTCCTTACCTTGGAATAATGAATACTCTTCGATTAAAGCAAGATTATGTTCCTTGGGACATAATGTTCCCCCTTTTATTTTTCGTGGCTCTTGGCTCTACCCTCTGGGCCCCTGGCTCCTTCCTCTAGAACATCTTTCCTTTTCAATTTCCTTCCTTAGCCCTTCGAAAAATTTTCTTAGCCAGCTTCCTTATTGTAGAAAGTTGGGTGTCCAGAGGGCTTTTGTAATTTGAGTAAAGTCATTCTTTCTTAAAGAAGCTTGATGTCACTTTTACATATACAATTTCCTCCAAGTCATGTGGACTTAATATGAGTTTGATTTGTGCCTATTCCATTTGTTAAAAAACCATAGCCATGATTGTTTTTAAGATTTGTATCTCTATATAGGCTTTTTTACTGTCACTTTGCAACTGGGCTTTTGTGAAACCATGCTCTTAAGAATCTGAGGAGCAGTTTTGTCTATTTGAGAGAGTCTATTTGACAACATATTCTTTCAGATTTCTCAGGAAAGTGTTTTGGAGCTACACACTTGAATAAATCTTTTTCCTCAGGCCTCGTTTTACTTTGAGAATTTTTACTGGCTGGGAAGACTAAAGATAAGAAACAAATTCCTTTATATCCCAGAAAATTTTGTCCCCTCTAAATTCCTTTAAATTTCTCCTTGCAAACTGGCTAGTTCTTTATTTAGCCATTTCTTTCTTCCTGTACGTATATGCAGCTAGGACCAACCAGCTGACATTTCAACATTCTGTGGAGATCTCTTTAGCCAAAATCAGAAGTTAATTATATACATTTGCTATCTTTCAAGTTCCTGTAGGCAGCTCTTTTGCCAATTATTTTGTTCTAAAAAACACAGATTGCCATTTTTTTAACCTCCAATAACAATTTGCTTTATTTTTTCCCAGCATTTGCTAAGAGTTTGTTTCCCATTTTCCCAGCCTCTGCTTAGTGCTCACTGCCAAAGGTGCTTATTTTAGATTTTTGTCATGGCAGCACCTCAGTTCTAGGAACCAATTATTTCTGCATCAGTTAGTTTTTCCCATAAAAAAAAAAAATCGCAAAACTTACTGTCTTAAAATAATAACCACTGAAAAATGTTTTAGCTCATAATCCTGTTGGTCGTTAATCTAGGCCGGGCTCGGCTGAACTTGTGTTTGCAGTCAGCTGCCGGGTTAGCCGGGGGCTGATTAGTCTAGAATGGCTTCTGCCGGGGCTGCTCATCTTGGTTCTATGTATTCTCTCATCATCCAGCAGGATAGCCTGGGATTGTTCTCACAGTGGCTGCTCAGGTTTCCAAGAGAATGAACAGAGGCAAGCAAGGCATTTGAGGATTTGGATTGTACTGGCACACCGTCGCTTCTGCTGCATTTCCCTGTCCAGAACAAGTTAAGGGCCAGTCAAGATTTAGGAGAAGGGAAAATGGACTCTAGGTTTTGATGTGAGAAGCTGCAAAGTCACATTGTAAAATATATAGATATAGAGAGTAGCAGAAAGATCCCTGCTGTTTTTGCAATGTACCATACTGTACTATACATTACTATCAGTAAATTTTGTTACAATTACTATTTTATCAAGAAACACAACAAAGTAATTATGATTCCTTCCAAAAAAGGATGGCTTGTAGCCTCACTAAACTTTTCTGCTTCTGTAGGGACTTATTCTTCCTGACCACACAGCTCACTCACCCCTGCATGTATTACTAACCTACTCCTGAGTCTCCTCAGTAGTCTGCTTGTTCCAGTAGACTAGGATTGGGAGTTGGCATCTCTCAGTCTGACGCTTGCCTACCTGCCTGCCTCCAGTCTCTGAATAACACGAACAGGTTGGATCCAGACTTGTGGATTTGTCTTTGGAGTGGCTTCTGATGCTTCACCCACCTTGTAGTCTTTATTAGCACTGCTTAGCCTGTTGTTGGGAAGGACACCCACCTACCTAACCTCTGTGAGTCCCATCTCAGTGGTGAACATGGTCTAAAGTCCCCTCTTCTCATCATGAACTTCTTTTGATTAGCTTCGTGATTGGGCTTCTCTCATGAGGTACAAGTTATCTAAAAAAATACATGAAAAAATATAACTTAATTTTCTTAATTTTTATAATCTATGGGTAATGAAGTCTAACGTTGACTATTGAGGGTCTTGAATTTTGTCAAGGTGAATATCCTATGTAGAAATTTCGTTCATTTAACATTTTTGCTTAGAAGGTACGTGGGTAAGATCGGATCAATATGAGGTGACAGGGCTTGAAAAAGGTAGAACTTGCCTTTATTATATATTTTATATAACAGAAATTAGTAACTACTCAATTTATCATATGGTCATTTAATTAATTAATTTGGTAATAATTAATTGACCTAACTGCTGGTCAATTTTCTCAACACTCTACAAATTTCTTATAGTGGTAGAAGTTTGTTCAAGAAAGAGAACCTCCTCCACCAATCACACAGAGACATAGTGGTCTCAGTGGTACAACCATCTGTAAATAAACATATTGGGAGAGTTGCTTGCTGTCCTTTGAAGAAGCACCCTGAGCTGAGTGATTTATCCTGTATTTCAGCTCTGTAAGAGGATTCAGTCAGATTGATTTGACACTCCCAACATTGGGTAGAGTTTATGAACATTCTCTCAAAGGGGACCTGTATTCAGATATGCTTGTTTAACCGTGTAATGTCTTAGACATTTAAAAAATTGCTGTAGTAATTGTTTATATGACTTTGACCGTAGTATCCAGCCTAATCTAGGGTAGCATCTAGTTTCACGTCACATACAGTTGGACTCCCGTATGTGTGGGTTCTGCATCTGTGAATTCATCCAACCATGTATGGAAAATATTTGAAAAAAAATTCCAGAAAGTTCCAAAATGCAAAATTTGAATTTGCCACACACTGGCAACTATTTACATAGCATTTATATTGTACAGTGGACCCTTGAACAAACTCAGGTTTGAAATGCACAGGTCGACTTACACCAAGATTTTTTTCATAAATCATACTGCAGTACTACACAGTCCATGGTTGGTTGGATACATGGATGTGGAACCGCAGATATGGATGGCTGACTCTAAAGTCATATGAGAATTTTCGACTGTGCAGGGTTTGGTACCCTTAACACTTGCATTGTTCAAGGATCAACTGTATTTACAACTATTTACATAGCATTTACATTTTATTAGGTATTACAATAATCTAGAGTTGATTTAAAGTATATGGGAGGATGTGTGTAGGTTACATGCAAATACTATGCCATTTTATATAAGGGACTTGAGCGCCACCGTATTTTGTATCCTAGGGGGATCCTGGAACCAATCCCTGTGAATACCGAGGGACAAATGGATATATCCCATTGTGACAGCAATTATTAAAGTAGGGAAAATTTGTTGGAGACACTTTCTTCAAAAACTAGCCATGCTGACAAGAGGAATAGAGTACCTCTATAGGTCAATGGTATCAACTCTGTGAGTTTCAGTTATTAAGAAAAAGAGTATATTGGATAGAAATGTTTGAGTTATATAATACAACCTGAGAACTCTTTTTCCTCCTACAGTGAAAGTAAAACCTATTTTGACTGAGAAATTTCACATGAAACATATAGTAGCAGGCACTCAATATTTGATGAATGATTGATTAATAATCACCCTCCATGTTTGTTAGATAATTGACCTTATTTTAAGGATGGTGAGAACTGTATTTTTACTTTTCTTGCAGTGATGAAAATGATGAAGAGAATGAAACAGGGATATGTTCATCTGATGTGTCATTGTTAGCTGTTAGGCTCTCCAACCTGCTGAGGCCATTCTCTATTGAACCATTCAAATAAAAATGGTTTCAGCCCTCATATCATGTATGGTAGAAACCCTCAAATTATTTTAGTATGTCCCATGATTTTTAGGAGCTTTTCTGATAATGTGAGAAAGGTGGTAGGATGGAAGTTTTCAATAGTGTTTATGAAAATTAGAAAAGAGAGTTGACTAAGAAAACCAGAAGGATTGTCGGGCAGGTGTGAAAGCCCAGTTGAAATTAGGGCAATGAGTTTTAAAGTTGAATGAATTTGTGAGGTTGTATGATTTTTATTTCAGTAGTTTGATAGCAGAAGTAAAGGCAGCAGATGACTAATTAATACAAGTGTGTTTTAACCCAATGGGAAATTAGCAAAACAAATAATGATTTTATACAAAAGATTGCAGACTTATGAAATCATTAGTTTTTTCATGTTCTTTGGCTTTTAATAAGAAGTTCTATGTGAACAAATCTCTAGAATTTCTAACCCAATGCCATTCTAACAGAAGCCTTCAGATTATTCTGGGAGCCAAACTATTTGTTTCAAAAAACCCCACAAAAGTTGAAGCCTAAAGACCTGATCTTAAGCCCAGAAATTACTGTAAATTAGTGTGAGTCTTTAGTTGTTTCACTACTTTGACTCTCAGTTCTCCAATCGTTAGTAAGTTTGCATTTTGTACTTTCATTTTGTGTTTTTATGGGAAATTCTTCTACAAAGGAGATACGGAATTTAGTTGAGAATGTTCAAAGAACTCAAGGTTGAAGGTACAGAATAATAACAAAGGCCACACATTCATTAGGATGGAGAGCAAAATCACAGTGTACCTCTCAAGAACCATTTAAAAACCAGTCATGGGTTTACTTGTGAATAATTGCTTATTCAGTCATTTTTTCATAAACGATGAAATAATTTTGAAATGATTCTTGAATTTTTTTAAAACATCTTTATTGTAGTATAATTGCTTTACAATGGTGTGTTAGTGTGTGCTTTATAACAAAGTGAATCAGCTATATGTATACATGTATCCCCATATCCCCTTCCTCTTGCGTCTGCCTCGCCTCCTCCCTATCCCACCCCTCTACGTGGTCACAAAGCACCAAACTGATCTTCCTGTGCTATGCGGCTGCTTCCCACTAGCTATCTGTTTTACATTTGGTAGTGTATATATGTCAATGCCACTCTCTCACTTTGTCCCAGCTTACCCTTCCCCCTCTCCCTGTCCTCAAGTCCATTATCTACGTCTGCGTCTTTATTCCTGTCCTGCCCCTTGATTCTTCAGAAACGCTTTCTTTTGTTTTTTAAGATTCCATATATATGTTTTACCATATGGTATCTGTGTTTCTCTTTCTGACTTACTTCACTCTGTATGACAGACTCTAGGTCCATCCGCCTCACTACAAATAACTCAATTTTGTTTCTTTTTATGGCTGAGTAATATTCTATTGTATATATGTACCACATCTTCTTTATCCATTCATCTGTCGTTGGACATTTAGGTTGCTTCCATGTCCTGGATATTGTAAATAGAGCTGCAATGAATATTGTGGTACAGGACTCTTTTTGAATTCTGGTTTTCTCAGGGTATATGCCCAGTAGTGGGATTGCTGGGTCATATGGTAGTTCTATTTTTAGTTTTTTAAGGAACCTCCATACTGTTCTCCATAGTGGCTGTATCAATTTACATCCCCATCAACAGTGCAAGAAGGTTCCCTTTTCTCCACACCCTCTCCAGCATTTATTGTTCGTAGTGTTTTTATGATGGCCATTCTGACTGGTGTGAGGTGAGGTGATACCTCATTGTAGTTCTTTTTTTTTTTTTTTTTTTTTTTTTTTGTGGTACGCCGGCCTCTCACCGTTGTGGCCTCTCCCATTGTGGAGCGCAGGCTCAGCGGCCATGGCTCACGGGCCCAGCCGCTCCGCGGCATGTGGGATCTTCCCGGACCCGGGCACGAACCCATGTCCCCTGCATTGGCAGGCGGACTCTCAACCACTGTGCCACCAGGGAAGCCCCTCATTGTAGTTTTGATTTGCATTTCTCTTATGATTAGTGATGTTGAGCATCCTTTCATGTGTTTGTTGGCAATCTGTATATCTTCTTTGGAGAAATGTCTATTTAGGTCTTCTGCCCATTTTTGGATTGGGTTGTTACTTTTTTTGATATTGAGCTGTATAAGCTGTTCGTATATTTTGGAGATAAGTCCCTTGTCAGTTGCTTCATTTGCAAATATTTTCTCCCATTCTGAGGGTTGTCTTTGTGTCTTCTTTATGGTTCCCTTTGCTGTGCAAAAGCTTGTAAGTTTCATTAGGTCCCATTTGCTTATTTTTGTTTTTATTTCCATTTCTCTAGGAGGTGGGTCAAAAAGGATCTTGCCGTGATTTATTTCATAGAGTGTTCTGCCTACATTTTCCTCTAAGAGTTTTATAGTGTCTGGCCTTACATTTAGGTGTTTAATCCATTTTGAGTTTATTTTTGTGTATGGTGTTAGGAAGTGTTCTAATTTCCTTCTTTTACAAGTAGCTGTCCAGTTTTCCCAGCACCACTTATTGAAGAGGCTGTCTTTTCTCCACTTTATATTCTTGCCTGCTTTATCAAAGACAAGGTGACCGTATGTGTGTGGGTTTATCTCTGGGCTTTCTATCCTGTTCCAATTATCTATATTTCTGTTTTTGTGTCAGTACCATACTGTCTTGATTACTGTAGATTTGTAGTATAATCTGAATTCAGGGAGCCTGATTCCTCCAGCTCCATTTTTCTTTCTCAAGATTGCTTTGGCTATATGGGGTCTTCTGTGTTTCCACACAAATTGTGCAAATTTTTGTTCTAGCACTGTGCAATTTTTTGTTGTAGTTCTGTGAAAAATGGCATTGGTAGTTTGATAGGGATTGCATTGAACCTGTAGATTACTTTGGGTAGTATAGTCATTTTCACGTTGTTCATTCTTCCAATCCAAGAACATGGTATATCTCTCCATCTGTTTGTATCATCTTTAATTTCTTTCATCAGTGGCTTACAGTTTTCTGCATACAGGTCTTTTGTCTCCTTAGGTAGGTTCATTCCTAGGTATTTTATTCTTTTTGTTGCAGTGGTAAATGGGAGTGTTTCCTTAATTTCTCTTTCAGATATTTCATCATTAGTGTATAGGAATGGAAGAGGTTTCTGTGCCTTAATTTTGTATCCTCCTACTTTACCAAATTCATTGATTAGCTCTAGTACGTTTCTGGTAGCATCTTTAGGATTCTCTATGTATAGTATCATGTCATCTATAAACAGTGACAGCTTTACTTCTTCTTTTCCGATTTGCATTCCTGTTATTTCTTCTTACCTGATTGCTGTGGCTAAAACTTCCCAAACTAAGTTAAATAATAGCTGTGAGAGTGGGCAACCTTGCCTTTTTCCTGATCTTAGAGGAAATAGTTTCAATTTTCGCCATTGAGAACGAAGTCGGCTGTGGGTTTGTCATATATGGCCTTTATTATGTTGAGGTAAGTTCCCTTTATGCCTACTTTCTGGAGGGTTTTTGTCATAAATTGGTGTTGAATTTTGTTAAAAGCTTTTTCTGTATCTATTGAGATGATCATTTGGTTTTTCTCCTCCAATTTGTTAATGTGGTGTATCACATTGATTGATTTTCATTTATTGAAGAATCCTTACATTCCTGGGATAAACCCCACTTGATCGTTGTGTATGATCCTTGTAATGTGCTGTTGGATTCTGTTTGCTAGTATTTTGTTGAGGAGTTTTGCATCTATGTTCATCAGTGATATTGGCCTGTAGTTTTCTTTCTTTGTGACATCTTTGTCTAGTTTTGGTATCAGGGTGATGGTGGCCTCATAGAATGAGTTTGGGAGTGTTCCTCCCTCTGCTATATTTTGGAAGAGTTTGAGAAGGTTAGGTATTAGCTCTTCTCTAAATGTTTGATAGTATTCGCCTGTGAATCTATCTGGTCCTGGGCTTTTGTTGGAAGGTTTTATAATCACAGTCTCAATTTCAGTGCTTGTGATTGGTCTGTTTATATTTTCTATTTCCTCCTGGTTCAGTCTCAGAGGTTGTGCTTTTGTAAGAATTTGTCCATTTCTTCCAGGTTGTTCATTTTATTGGCATATAGTTGCTTGTAGTAATCTCTCATGATCCTTTGTATTTCTGTAGTGTCAGTTGTTACTTCTCCTTTTTCATTTCTAATTCTATTGATTTGAGTCTTCTCCCTTTTTTTATTTTGATGAGTCTGGCTAATGGTTTATCAGTTTTGTTTATCTTCTCAAAGAACCAGCTTTCAGTTTTATTGATCTTTGCTATTTTTTCCCTCATTTCTTTTTCATTTATTTCTTATCTGATCTTTATAATTTATTTCCTTCTGCTAACTTCGGGGCTTTTTTGTTCTTCTTTCTCTAATCACTTTAGGTGTAATGTTAGGTTGTTTAGTTGAGATTATTCTTGTTTCTTAAGGTAGGATTGTATTGCTATAAATTTCCCTCTTAGAACTGCTTTTGCTGCATCCCATATGTTTTGGGTCATCCTGTTTTCATTTTCATTTTTTTCTAGGTATTGTTTGATTTCCTCTTAGATTTCTTCAGTGATCTCTTAGTTATTAAGCAGTGTATTGTTTAGCCTCCATGTGTTTGTTTGTTTGTTTTTTTTTACAGATTTTTTCCTGTAATTGATATCTAGTCTGATAGTGTTGTGGTTGGAAAAGATACTTTATACGATTTCAGTTTTCATAAATTTACCAAGGCTTCATTTGTGACCCAAGATATGATCTATCCTGGAGAATATTCCACGAGCACTTGCAAAACAAGTGTATTCTGTTGTTTTTGGATGGAATGTCCTATAAATATCAATTAAGTCCATCTTATTTAATGTATCATTTAAAGCTTGTGTTTCTTTATTTATTTTCATTCTGGATGATCTGTCCATTGCTGAAAGTGGGGTGTTAGACTCCCCTACTGTGATTGTGTTAATGTTGATTTCCCCTTTTATGGCTGTTAGCATTTGCCTTACTTATTGAGGTGCTCTTACGTTGGGTGCATAAATATTTACAATTGTTATATCTTCTTCTTGGATGGATCCCTTGATCATTATGTAGTGTCCTTCTTTGTCTCTTATAATAGTCTTTATTTTAAAGTCTATTTTGTCTGATACGAGAATTGCTACTCCAGCTTTCTTTTGATTTCCATTTGCATGGCATATCTTTTTCCAACCCGTCACATTCAGTCTGTATGTGTCCCTAGATCTGAAGTGGATCTCTTGTAGACAGCAAATACATGGGTCTTGTTTTTGTATTCATTCAGCCAGTCTGTGTCTTTTGGTTGGTGCATTTAATCCATTTACATTTAAGGTAGTTATTGATATGTACCTATTACCATTTTCTTAATTGTTTGGGTTTGTTTTTGTAGGTTTTTTCCTTCTCTTGCGTTTCCTGACTAGAGCAGTTCCTTTAGCGTTTGTTGTAAAGCTGGTTTGGTGGTGCTGAACTCTCTCAGCTTTTGCTTGTCTGTAAAAGTTTTAATTTCTCCATTGAATCTGAATGAGATCCTTGCTGGGTAGAGTAATCTTGGTTGTAGGTTTTTCCCTTTCAGTACTTTACATATATCCTGCCACTCCCTTCTGGCTTGCAGAGTTTCTGCTGAAAGATCAGCTGTTAACCTTATGGGTATTCCCTTGCTGTTTTTTTTTAATATTTTCTTTTTGTATTTAATTTTTGATAGTTTGATTAATATGTGTCTTGGCATGTTTCTCCTTAGATTTATCCTATATGGGACTCTCTTTGCTTCCTGGTCTTGATTATTTCCTTTCCCATTTTAGGGAAGTTTTCAACTGTAATCTCTTCATGTATTTTCTCAGTCCCTTTCTTTTTCTCTTACTCTTCTGGGAGACCTGTAATTCGAATGTTAGTGTGTGTAATGTTGTCCCAGAGATCTCTGAGACTGTCCTCAATTCTCTTCATTCTTTTTTCTTCTGCTCTGTGGTAGTTATCTCCACTATTTTATCTTCCAGTTCACTTATCCGCTCTTCTGCATCAGTTATTCTGCTATTGATTCCTTCTAGAGAATTTTAAATTTCATTTATTATGTTGTTCATCATTGTTTGTTTGCTCTTTAGTTCTTCTAGGTCCTTGTTAAACGTTTCTTGTATTTTATCCATTCTCTTTCCAAGATTTTGGATCATCTTTACCATCATTACTCTTATTCTTTTTCAAGTAGACTGCCTATTTCCTCTTCATTTGTTTGGTCTGGTGGGTTTTTACCTTGCTTCTTCATCTGCAGTGTGTTTCTCTGTCATCTCTTTTTGCTTAACTTACTGTTTTGGGGGTCTCCTTTTCACAGGCTGCAAGTTCTTAGTTCCCATTGTTTTTTGGTGTCTGCCCCCACTGGGTAAGTTTGGTTCAGTGGCTTGTGTAGGATTCCTGGTTGAGGAGGCTGGTGCCTGTGTTTTGGTGGTAGGGATAGATCTTTTCTTTCTGGTGGTCAGGGCTGGGTATGGTGGTGTGTTTTGGGGTGTCTGTGAGCTTAGTATGATTTGAGGCAGGCTCTCTGCTAATAGGTGGGGTTGTGTTCCTGTCTTGCTAGTTGTTTGGCATAGGGTGTCCAGCACTGTAGCTTGCTCATCGTTGAGTAGAGCTGGGTCTTAGCGTTGAGATGGAGGTCTCTGTGAGAGCTTTCACCATTTGATATTATGTGGAGCTGGGAGGTCTCTGGTGGACCAGTGTCCTGAACTCGGCTCTCCTACCTCAGAGGCACAGGCCTGAGACCTGGCTGGAGCATGAAGACCCTGTCAGCCACACGTCTCAGAAGAAAAGAGAGAAAGAAAGAAAGAAAGAAAAATATAAAATAAAGTTATTAAAAAGAAAATATGGAAAAATATTAAAAATATTAAAAAGTAATAAAAAAGAAGGAGAAAGAAAGTAAGAAAGAAGAGAGCAACCAAAGCAAAAAACAAATCCACCAATGATAAGAAGCACTGCAAACTATGCTAAAAAAAACCCCCAAAAAACGGACAGAGAGAACCCTAGGACAAATGGTAAAAGCAGAGCTATTTAGACAGAGTCACACAAAGGAGCATACACATACACACTCACAAAAAGAGAAAAAGGAAAAATAAAAGAGCAACTAAATCAATAAACAAATCTACCAATGATAATAAACTCTAAATACTAAACTAAGATAAACATAAAACCAGAAACAAATTAGATACAGAAAGCAAACCCAAAGTCTACAAGTTGCTCCCAAAGTCCACCTCCTCACTTTGGGATGACTCGTTGTCTATTCAGGTATCCCAGAGATGCAGGGTACATCACGTTGATTGTGGAGATTGAATCGGCTGCTCCTGAGGCTGCTGGGAGAGATTTCCCTTTCTCTTCTTTGTTCGCACAGCTCCTGGGGTTCAGCTTTGGATTTGGACCCGCCTCTGCGTGTAGGTCGTCTGAGGGCATCTGTTCCCTGCCCAGACGGGACGCGTTTAAAGGAGCAGCTGATTCGGGGACTCTGGCTCACACAGGCTGTGGGGAGGGAGGGGTACGGAATGCGGTGTGAGCTTGCGGCGGCAGAGGCCAGCATGACGTTGCAGCAGCCTTAGGTGCACCATGTGTTCTCCCCGGGAAGCTGTCCCTGGATCACAGGACCCTGGAAGTGGCAGGCTGCACAGGCTCCCGGGAGGGGCGGTGTAGATAGTGACCTGTGCTTGCACACATGTTTCTTGGTGGCGGCAGCAGCAGCCTTAGAGTTTCATGCCCGTCTCTGGTGTCTGCGCTGATAACCGTGGCTTGCGCCCATCTCTGAAGCTCGTTTAGGCAGTGTTCTGAATCCCCTCTCCTCACGCACCCTGTAACAATGGTCTCTTGCCTCTTAGGCTGGTCCAGACTTATTCCTGGACTCCTCCCCAGCTAGCTGTGGCTCACTAACCCCCTTCAGGCTGTGTTCACGCAGCCAACCCCAGTGCTCTCCCTGGGATCTGACCTCTGAAGCCCGAGCCTCAGCTCCCAGCCCCCACCCACCACAGCGGGTGAGCAGACAAGCCTCTCAGGCTGGTAAGTGCTGGTCAGCACTGATCCTCTGTGCGGGAATCTCTCTGCTTTGCCCCCTGAACCCCTGTTGCTGAGCTCTCCTCCATGGCTCTGAAGCTTCCCCACCCCCCCCACACCCCCAGCTCCACCAGTGAAGGGGCTTCCTAGTGTGTGGAAACTTTTCCTCCTTCACAGCTCCCTCCAAGAGGTGCAGGTCCCATCCGTATTCCTTTGTCTCTATTTTTTCTTTTTTCTTTTGCCCTACCCAGGTAGGGGATTTTGTTGCCTTTTGGGAGGTCCGAGGTCTTCTGCCAGTGTTCAGTAGTGTTCTGTAGGAGTTGTTCCACATGTAGATGTATTTCTGATGTATTTGCAGGGAGGAAGTTGATCTCCACATCTCACTCCTCTGCCATCTTGAAGGCCTCTTAATTTTTTTAAGTTAAAAAGTTTGCAAATTAAAAGCACAAGAATCCTTTATAGTTCACACACACATATAGTATGTATGATAAAAAGTATTTTTCCCCTGTTGTATTAGATAGCTTCACTAAGAATTTTACCACAAAAGAAGCAAAGTTTATATATATGTACATATATATGCAAATTGGCCTTTGCTTACTTTAATTTAAATAGAAAACAGTTCTAATTTCTAATTGATTCAGTAAAGTATACCATTATAAAGCCAAGAAATAATTGAACAATAATTTTGAAAGTTGGTAATGTAAAACCAATATATTAGGTATTTTTCTTATAGTCGCTGGTGCAGCATTTAGGAAACCAATATTTATTTTGGAATAGTGGTAACAGAATCAATTACACATTTGAGATAAACAGATATGTTTGTGTATATAAGTTGTAGGAATTATACCCACTTCAATTTGAGGTCTGGGAAAATCAATGCTTAGAAAATGCAAAAGGGAAACAACTACAGTATTTTTTATTTTTTTAAAGTCTAAGATGTTATATGTTTGTAAGCAAAGCTGTATGGGGATAACTTTTTAATTTTTTTTCTAGCAAAAGCTTAGTCTTAAAGTGGTGTATGATTTACAAATAAGTTCTCATCCATATGTGTTCTCTGGCCTTTTATTGACGTTAAGTAAAGTATATAAGAATTTAAAACTAAAAATTGATCAGTTCAACCTTACAATGAAAGGTACTTCAACATGAACTCCTTTAACATCATGAAATATTTATTTTGCTTCATGCATGTTAGAACATAGACTTTTTTTCCTTGAGTCTCCAATTTGAGTTTTAACAAAATTTAAACATTTCTTTTTCAGCATGGAATCTGAGGAGCTGAATAAAATGGTGGCATGAGCAGAGACTCTTAAGGTAGGCCTCCCTTCCCACCTCAGCCCAACCATCAGATTGACATTCTCCTATAGCAGACCTCAAGGCAATATCTGGACAAAATCCTTATTTGTTCAAAAAATTCATCCAAGAAATAAATGTTTCCTCTAATCTCTCCGCTATGTTGGAAATGAGCTATGAAAACAATTACAATTTTACAAAGTTTAACCAGAATGACTAGAAGTGCACAGTGGTACTGTTCAGAGATGTTGCAAAAGGTACATGAAGGTAACATGGCTCCTGTCCTTTGGTGAAGACATGGGACAGATGGTATTATGAACAGGATCAAGCTGCCCACCTCTGGAGGGCAGAAGGAGACTATCTGGCACTCATGGAAGTCATAAACAAGCTCAGGAAAAAAAAGTCGAGAATGTTGGAATTCTCTGAGGCATGAAGCAATATACTTCTGTTTAAGAAAACTCAACTGGGCCTGGACCTAATACATTTGCACTCAGGTTTTCTCCATTCATATGAGAAATAGTGTTTGAATGGGGGCAGTTTAATTCAGATGGGAAAACAGTGAAGCATTTTGAGATCTCTTCTCTCAATTTGTCCGGCTGTATACATAGTACATCAGCTTTGGGTTTACAAGGTTCTGTCTAGGAAAAATATACAGAAAGTAGCATGTCATAAATATGACTGGAAGAATTGGTATGTAATGTTGTCCCACATATTCAGAAAATGGTATCCAGACTCTAGTTCCATTGATGATTATGGCACTCCAGTAAAACTTTATAGTTGATTTTTATGTGCCTACAGAGATTTAAGTGACAAGTATTTGTCTCAGTTTTATGACATGCAGTGAATATCATGTAAAAAAAGAAACATCAACCTTAAAACCACCCTTTGTAACTTACTGAGAGACCTGTTTTCTTTAAAATTTAAGTAATCACAGAGGAGGAAACTATTATGTTTTGACTAATTTTAACAGTAATCTATCCTCTTTGGAACATGCTTTCTTCAGATATACCTTTTAATACCTAGTCATCTCCTACTTCCTAGAGCAGGCAACAATTTGATTCTTCCTGAATAAGAATCCAAGTGTAAAAAAAAAATTGTCATTTCTTTATAGAGAGCAAGTCCATTGTAATAGCTACTGATATTTTGACAAACTTGTTTGTGAAAACGAGCAATCCGGGACCTTTAGGGACTTAAAACGGGAAGGTTTATTTCTTGATCACACTACATGCCCTTCTCAGATCAGCAGGGAAAGAGCTCTACTTTGCGTTGTCCTCACTAAATGAACAAACCAATAGAGCAGCTGCTATTTGGAACATTTTCTTTCACTGTGGTGAGGGGAGGGTGGGTTAATAGTGAAATATGTAGCATGTTATTTCTGCTAACATTTTATTAGCCAAAGTAAATCACATATCCATGCCTAATTTCAATGAGGGAGGTAATTAGGGCCTTGGTTAAAAGCCCCATTGACCATCTCAGGGACAACTTGGCAAAATCACTCAAAATTAAAAATGCATAGCTTTGACTGAATGATTCCATTTCTAGGAATTTATACTATGGCACAAGCATGTTCATTTCTGTGTTTTTATGATGGAAAGAAAGAAAATCCTTAAGAGAGATTTCTGTTTAAATAAATCAAGTTAAACACATTTAATGGGATAACTTATAGCCTTTCAAAAATGAGTGGGAGGTATTTGAGTTAACACGGAAAGCTATTCTAAGATAATACTGTTAAGTAATAATTAAAGTGCACCTGTGTGTGGTGGGGGTGGTGATTCGGTGCTGGAGTTTGTGAGTGTGTGTACGTGGGTGTGCGGGTTAATACATGCAAAGCACTTAGAACAGTGCGTGGCAAAAATAATAATAGTAGCAACTTACTATGTGTAAGCTACTCTTCAAAATGTTTTATATCGTTTAAGTCATTGGATGCAAAGATCATTTGTGGTGTTATTATTCTTAGTTTTCAAATGAGGAAACAGTATATGCATGAACAGTTTCTGGAATGATATTTGAAACTGTCTGCAATGAGTATCTTTGGGGAGTGGGACTAAAGGATGTAGTGGGCTTTTAAAAAGTTGCTGTGTTGCTTTCTATTGCTATTAGAATTTTTTATCATGAGCACATATTACTTTCATAGTAAAACTCTGGTAATAAAAATAGATGTCATGAGCCAAGGGGAGCTGACTCACTTTTGCTAAAATGCACTCTGCACCCTGACGAAGGTGAAGGTGTTTCTACATAGGAAGAATACTTAAGACCTAAATTCTCAACTCCAATTCTTCTCTTGGTCATAATGAAAGAAAGCCTGAGCTGATCACTTTTTAAAAAATTTTTAAACTAAAAAAAAAATCAAAAAAATTATACTAATTTCTCCAAAGCTGATCACTCTTGATATCAAGTTATTTATTTGGGTGTGATGATCTGTAGTAAGTTTGATTATTGTCCAGTATTTTCCCTTCTTTCTGGATTCTGCATCCCTGTCCTGTGGCCATCAAGCTTGGCTCAGTGACTGGCTTCGGAAGTGGGGTGTACTGCTTTCAAGAAGAGACCTTAAGGATAACTGTGAGGCTATACTTTTGCCCTTTTCTCTCTGCATTGGGAAGGGTAATATCTAGACAGCAGCTGCTTCTTATCCAGGATCTTGGAGGGAAGAGTACACGAAGAACAGTTGTAGAACACATTACAGGAGCGAGAAATTAGAAGTTAACTTTCTTGTGTCAAGTCGTTCAGACTGAAACATTTGCTACCATGGCATAAACCAGCAAAAGTTAATACAGGACCTCAGAGAAGTAATAAGAAAGCACAATTGGGGAAATTCTAGCCATCCTCTGGGGCAGAGATGTTGGGACATTTCAGCCTTTTGTGCTTCTGTGTGTGTGTGTGTGTGTGTGTGTGTGTGTGTTATAGTATTTTGCTCTTGGAACTGCATTCCCCGAAGTTCTCTATAGCTTGTTCTCCTGGAAGAAGGAAAATATGTACTGTTCCATTGCTTTCATATTGGCAAGCTTGTTATAAACTTTCAATCTGATTTTTATTTCTATTTGAGGAAGACTGACTTGTGTTACATGTCCTGTCATTTGAAAAAGAAGTGCCAATATTATAGAGGGTATAAATAGCTACAGTTGTGTTTCCTTTCCAACAACTCATTTCTCTAAAGTTTCTCGCTTAATTGCAAAATGTTGGAATCATTTGAACTTTCAATTTTTTTTATTATATACATTAAAACATGCAGTAGGACTATAACATTTTTCCTCTAGGTGATGTTTGTATTTCATTTGGCACGAAATGCCTAAAATAAGAACTTCCAATGCTGTAGTTTGGTCTTGATTCTGTGTCCTGTTGTAATGATCAAATTAAGTGCTGCTATTAAAACAGTCATGCTATAAATTAGTTTCCCCACCAAGCATAATTGCCAAGTAATATAAAAATAACTTTTCCAAGACTTGTTAAGATGTGATCCTATTTTTACTCATTTAAAAGCATAAAGGTTTGATTTTCTTCTAATGGAGTTAAGTTGATTGTTTATATCTCTTATCAAAATAAGAGATTAATCTGGTTTATACTATGTTGGCCCAAAAGTTCGTTCAGATTTTTCTGTAAGATGTTAAGGAAAAACCTGAACGAACACTTGGGTCAACCCAATATCTCTGTTCCAAGGGTCCAAATGTCATCAGTTTTTTAGCTAAAGAGGAATACACTGATTTTTGTGTGTGTTTATTTCTGTTAGTTATACTGCCCAGTGGAGCAGTGTTAGAAATATTCTTAGAATATGTGATGTTTGGGAGTTTGCCTTGGTCCCTAATAATGAGCACCATTTCAGGACTGTGGACCGAGAAGAAGGAGGCAAATTTGCCCCAGTATTAAACAATATAAAAAGTATCTAGAGCAAAGGTCCTAATATTACAATCAGTCAGCAATTAAGCAGTCCCTCTCCCACTGCACAACCTAGTGAAGGGGCGGCACCCCTCTCTTACACATTATATACAGGATCTAAGCCCTTCTGGGGCACCTATCTAGAGGCTAATCCTTGTATCGTGATTTCCAAACATGACCTCCTTAGGTGGGCTGACTGAGAACACCATGTGATTTATGCATGTGATTTTACAAGGTCTAGAAAGTATTTTAAAGACCACACATCAGCCTGTATTGGGGGGAACTAGGAGATTTCAAGGATAATCCAATCTGCCCCTCTTTCACCCTCCAAACCCACAAAGAGAAATCTTCAGATAGCATTCTAGTTATAGTAGCTCTTTAAGACGTAGACAAGCTATGGAAGCTTAGGTGGTTTTCCAAAGGTGATAGGGAGTTATAAAGCCTGTAAGCATGGTGCTTCTATCTTTTTTAAAACGATTTATGCACATGACCTCAGTTTCAATCTAAGCTATATGTATTTTTTTTTGGTTAAACTATATGTATTTTTTACTTACTACTAAATATATAGTGGAAATATAAATAGGAAATAAGAATTCTGGTCGTTTACATACAAGATGAATTATTCTGTCAGCATTTGGAAATGTTTAAGGATATGGATCTGAGAGAATAGAAAAGAGTTCCCTTATGAAAATGCATGCTGATTCAAACATTTTTAATCTCAATGACTAGGGTATTTGTTTTAAGTAGTGGGGCATTTGATTATGAGTCAAATATGTTACTACTGAATGTGATTCGGAATGTGGTATTCCTGGATCTTTGTATAAGATCTCATCTTGATAAATAATATTTTAATTTATTCATGTATTTACATGAAACTCGTTGCATTTATTGGTAATATATTTAATGCCCGGTAGATCATACACCAAAGATACAGGGTCAGGCTCAAATGACATAGTATAATGTCTTGAGGGATGACTGTCAAGTCTGAGTCTTAAGGGGAAATCGGAGGAAGACAAGGAATGTAATTGCTGGAAGAACGCTAGGAATCTTTTATTCTGACATGAATTTTCCTAAAAGAATCCGTAAAGGCAGGAAGAAGAGGTGGTAATAGTAAGGAGCACTAGTAAAATATTGAAATATTTTAATCTGATTGTGGCAACTTATTGATTATTTTGAGGCCTTGGCAGGCAGGTTCTTGCTGGCCTCCAGCGATAGCCGCCCCCTGGTATTCACACCCTTGTATAATCCCCTCCCCTCAAATGTGGGCTGGCCCATTGACTTGCTTCTAACCCACAGAATAGAGCAAAGGTGATGGGATTTCAAATTTATGTTTGGCTTACAAGAGACTCTTAACTTCCATCTTGATAGCTGTAGTCTATAGTCTTGGTGTGCATGCCTGTCCAGTGTATATTGTGTCTTAGCTTCCATTTTTAAAATTGTTCTGTACATAGAGATGCAGCAGGGGGTGGGAGGGCAGAGTAGGCAGAGGGAAGCCACCCTGCTCCCAGCACTGGGGGTCTGGGGTGGGAGCAAGAGGGCTGCAAAGAGTCTGGACTGGCCCAGGCTCCCTGTTGGGCTCAGCACAAAAGCACTTTCAATGAATTAAGTGAAAACTTCCTTACAAAAATGCAAAATTCAAAGCTCCAAACATATTGGAAATAAAATATGAACCTGCAAAATATATATATATATATATATATATATATATATATACTTGATATATACTTGATAGTATATAAAGAGCCTTGCTGGCTTTGATGAAGCAGCTTACCTTTCTGAGCAGGCCTAAATGGCCAGAAAATGAGTCCCCTAGCCAACAGCCTACTAGGAACTGAGGCCCTTAGTCCAAGGGCCTTTGAAGAACTGAAATTCTGCTGATCCCATGCAAGTTTAGAAGTGAATATTTCTCCAGTTGAACCTCCACATAAGCCCTCAGCCTTGCTTGATGCTCTGATTGCAGCCTTGTGAGAGAGACTGAAGCAGAGGACTCAGTTAAACTGCCCAAATTCATGACCCATAGAAGCTGTAAGGTAAATGTGTTGTTTCAAGCTAAGTTTGTGGTAATTTATTACCACAGAAATAGATACCAGATATAGATACCAGAAATAGATACCAGAAATAGATAAACAGTACATACCTGAATCATAATTTTATGGTTCCTTTTGTGATTAATTTCTTCGGTATGACATAGTTTGATATTAAAATGCATATTGTATATTTAGGCAAAGCTCAGTGTGTAAGAGGATTTGATATAGAACGGTAGTTGTCATCATTTGTGTGTACAGAATGACCTGGAGGGCTTGTTAAAATAGCTGTCCCTCCTTTCAGTTTTTGATTTAGCAAGCTTTGCAGAGTTCTTCAGAATTCACATTGCTATGACATTGCCAGATATTTTAGTTTCCTGTTGCTGGTATGAAAAATTACCTCAATCTTTCGTGATTTAAGACAACACAAATGTATTACCTTACAGTTCTGGAGGTCAGAAGTCAGAAACAGATCTGTATGTGTTAAAATCGAGGTGTCCTCTTTCTGGAAGCTCTAAGAGAGAATATGTTTCCTTGCTTTTTCCAGCTTCTAGAGGATTTCTGCATTGCTTGGCTTGTGGCCCCTTCCACCATCTTCAGATTTCTTTCTGATTCTGACCCATGACTCTCTGGTCTCTTTTTCACTTATAAAAACCCTTGTGATTACATTTGGGCCCATCTGGATAATCCAAGATAGTCTTCCCATCTCAAGACCCTTAACTTAATCATAATCAGAAGTCTCTTTTGCCATGTAAAGCAACATATTCACAGGTTTCAGGGATTAGGATATGGGCATTTCTGTGGGCCCGTTTTTCTGTCTGCCACATCAGGTAGTGTTGATGCTGCTGGCCTAGGGACCATACTGTGAGTATCAATGATTATAGGTTATTGGAAAACCAAGCTCACTCTCTGTCTTGGATTCCGTCTGCTCCCACCGTGGCTGCTCTTAGCCTTCCTCTTCCCAAGATTCCACAGTTGCTGTTCTCTCTGCAGGGATTGGGAACAACTACTTTAGTTTTCATGTATGCCCCACAGCAGCTCTCAGGGGTCTCATTTGAATGTAGGTAGAAGTTGCTGTATTGCTGACAGTTGAAATGCGTATCATTTGGACAGGTTTTTATGATTTTTGATTTTATCTGTTTTCCCACAGCAAAAATCTTGACTTTGGTGATGTTGTACTTTATTTTTTTCTGAGTTAGGCAAATTCCAACTAGGTTTTGAAGCTCTGTAAAGTGTTTTCCAGGATTAAGTGAGAACGTTTCAAAGATAACACCGAACTAACTAGGAATGATAACAGGCTAGAAATATCTGTGAAGACTTTTCTCACATTTTCATATTCTTTCCAAAAACAACCCTTTGATTATTTTTTCTTTTAATGTATGTGTACATGAGTATGTGGGTATTGATTCCAGCATTTAAAAATGCCTTGACTCTGAATACTTAAGATACTTTCTTATTAATGATTCCTCCTAAGAGAGACATAATTGTTGTCAATCAATTAAATGATTGAGATTGAAGGTTTGAAAAGACATGTCATCTGCCCTTGTCTGTCACCTTATGTAATGGCACAAATTTAGAATATATGGTATGTGTCTGTCTATGTGTAGATCACAAAACTCTCTTAAAGGGCAGGGATATGTCTTTAGATTTAATATCTTCATATTTTCCCTCCTAGCATGTTCAGAGCTATGGTGGTTTTACCTCTTCTAAGGACTATATCTTTCTCAAATAACCCAGGGTCATTCAGGATTCCAGCGAGTTTGCTTGATTCTGTCTGGGAGCATTAGGAATGTTAAGGGTAAAAAAAAGACTCTAGAATCTTAATATGTGTCACAATTGAGTGTTATTTAGGATCTGTTATTATATGCAGGTGGTAGAATTAAAGAACCATATTTTGTTGAGTGAGGTCTTTGGTGATCTCTTCTACCAGTCGTTGTATTCCAGAGCATTTGGGATTCCTATGGATAAAGTTCTTTGTTCATCTCTGTATCCACGTCATGCTCCTTTACCAGTTCAGCAGCAGAGGTCAGGGATGTCGGTGGTCTCATGCACCCCTGCGTTAACCTTCACAACCACTGGCAGCAGCTGCTCTCTAAAGCAAACATAAACTACAGTCACATCTTACTCCCAACTTACATCAGCAGTTGGGCTTTCACTTGGTGTGTTGATTCTTCATTAGAATGGCATTAAAAATGGAAAGTATAAAATGTTTTTTTCCAAATTAAATATAAATTGGATTTAGAAGCACATGCTGCACTGAATGCTTTTGTGTGCCCACAGATCTGCTAAAAATGGAAAATACATAAGTATGGAGGGGAAATAAATGCTAATGGACCTCAATAAAACTTCTAAGGCACACCTGTGGCTATTTGACTCCCTATCACGTAGGTGAATTTCAAGTAAGTAGAGTCCCAAGCTGTCCTCAACACAACCATCATAAAACATTTTTGGAGAACTTTAGGTTTGCCATGTCTAAATTAACTATTAAATAAAAAATAATTTTTGATAACTTTCTTTTAACTGAAGATTGTATACTAAACCTACAAACCCAATCATTCATAGGACAAGATTTTTCAGAGGAAAGGAGATTTGATGCATGTGGAACATTGCTTCTGATTTTTTTAAAACAACTATTTTTGCTTGCTTTGGCCATGTTTATGTGAATTCATTGATTCTATTGCTATTTTCCAAGAGAGTCACTGTATGTCATTTTAGATTTTTTTCAACACTTTTTATATTTCATTTATATTAAAGTTTCCTAGCTTGTGATATTAGGGATGTTTTGAGAAATAGTTGACATTTTCTATTGGCAAAGCTAGTATTTTCAATACATTTATGTAAAAACATCAATGCTTTCATGAAACACAAGAATTATAAGTATAGATATATATTGAAACACTGGTGAAAGAGACCAGCTAATGTACATTAATTATCCTCTTTCTGTAACGTTCAAAGCAGATATTTTCCGAAAATTTTTTAGATTTAAAGACATTTGCCTTCTCCTGAATTATTTTAGTCCATCTCTAGGGAGGAGTTCTGTTGCCGACTTATCAGATGTGAGACAATTTACATGCTATAAAAATAAGCGAAAGTGATGTGATGTGCCAGATTTCTAGTGGAATATGAGTAATCATCCTGTTGGCATGGCAAAAAGATTCATAGAAAAACACTCTTGTGATTATTGCTGAAAATTAATTGTAATTAAAGGCTTTATTATAAAAGAAATATAGTAGCTTGGATTCCTAACTGAAAATGAAAAGATTCTTCTGTGCTTTATAGCAAGATGTGTTTTCTCCATCACTCATTAGTAAATAAATATTTATTAAGCACTTGCTATGGCTAAGATACTATGGTAGGTAATGAGAAGAATAAGGAGTAAAAGATGCCCCAAGATACACAGACTGTAACTGATCATAATTTGGGTGAAGAGTGATGCACATACCAAGAGTGGTAAGGATGGAAGTTGGAGAAAAAAGAGAGAATTTCTATCTAGGGCTTTAAAGGGAAAGCTTAAAAAGATTCCCACAAAAGAACTACAAATGAATATAATATGCAAACATAGGCAAATGATGAGAAGTTGGTACAGCTAATGTTTCTCCTACTCCTAGTATGGACATTTGGCCACATTAAGAAGCTAAAAAAATAATTATTTAATTGTACTGACTGACACATTGTCTTTCAAAAAGTTGACATTGTCGGGCTTCCCTGGTGGTGCAGTGGTTGAGAATCTGCTTGCTGATGCAGGGGACACGAGTTCGTGTCCCGGTCCAGGAAGATCCCACATGCCGCGGAGCGGCTGGGCCCGTGAGCCATGGCCGCTGAGCCTGCGCGTCCGGAGCCTGTGCTCCACAACAGTGAGACGCCCGCGTACCGAAAAAAAAAAAAAAAAAAAGAAAGAAAAAAGTTGACATTGTCAATAAGTCCATTAAAAATATGGATTTATATATAATATTGCTAATGATAAACCTTTTTCTAAGTAAGACATTTAAATGTGTTTATTTCATCTTTATCTCAACTTTCAAAAATATTTTTAGTGTGTGTTTCATAGTATTTATATATAATAATGTTATAATGGTGAGCATAAATTCTTTGAAATAAATACATATGCATATATTAAGTGTGTGCTCAAAAACATTTTACCGATAGATGGGCATGATGGAAACAAATCGGTTCTTTTTCTAAAGCAGAGGGTATGCTTCTTTCCTCAACATTAGTCAACCCTCTCTTATTAAGCTCACCCAGAAAGCTCCAACTTCTCCTTAATGTCTTCCTAGATTAGAAATGGACAGAACCAATACATTATCACCATTCCCTAGGAAGTCTGAGGCATTCCTTAAGCCCTTCTCCCTGAAATGTTCATGCCCTTGACTGGCACATAGATATTTTTTATATTTTATTTACTCTTGCTGTTCTATAGCCTACAGATTTGTCCATAAACCTATCAACTCAGTCTGTAAGATGTTAGAAATGAGGAGCCGGGTCAGTGCAATAATGAGAATCTACAAACATTTCTGTTTTAATATAGATGGAGCTCTATAGTGGTTTGTTTCCTGCACAAGTCATTGTTTTCTCTTGTACAAATATGTGACTTTCAAACAAGGAGGCATAATTACAGCGGGAGAGGATCATCATGTGATATATTTGGTGGAAACCACGATGCTACCATTTCCTCAATGTCATATTTTATTTAACAGATTTAATGATGTGAACTAAATGGCGAATATCCCCTTTCACAACGTGCAAGGATGGATTTTAGTGTCCATTTGTTGTGTACGTTTAAAAGGACATTTGAATGGTTTTTCCAGGAAACTGAAGGCACAGAGTAGTAGCTATATTAGCTTCATCTGGGAGCTTGTTAGAAATGCAAAACCTCAGGCCCCGGGCCAGGCATTCCTGAATCAGAACCCCAAGATGTAGGACCCAGAAATCTGCATTTTAACAAGCTCTCAGATGATTCTTATATACATTAAAGTCTGAGAAGCAATTCTAAAAACAAGCAATAATAATTTAGATTGTCACTTCAGAATAGACATGAAATCTTTCAAAATTCTCCAGGAAACTATGTCAGAGGTTCTTGTTAGCTACCATGACCTGCCGATACATTTTAAAGCAGGACGTGAATTAGTCACATAATATTTCGTGGCAATGAAAAATTATATTGTAATTTCTCAAACTGGTAGGGAATAAATCCAAAGGAAATCATATTTTGTGTGGAATTATATTTGATGAGCAAATAAAATACAAAAATGAATAAAGGTAATCCATGAAGGAAAGCAGATTAATCTATGTACTAAATATCACAATTATGCTGAAATAATGGGCTAGATAGTAACGCAACTAAAGCCACCTGTACTACTGTTTTTCCCTCAAAGAAGAAAATGATACCTCTTATGAGAGAGGTGAATCTAGATGCTGGATCTGTAGGAGGGACAAGAAGGTCTGAGTGATAAGGCAGAAAAAAAAATTAATAGGAGGAGCTAAACATTTTTAAAAATTAATTTTGTCAGTATTTTTTCATGAAAATACAGCTGAAGCTTGTTTATATGTGACTCAGTTTCAGCTTGTTAATTGCTGCTTGCCATTCCAGTGTTAGTGTAACAGTTCGATGCCTAGATGATTCTCTCTATCAACAAAAAGGAAAAAAAAGAAAGAAAAAAATAAACAGCAGTCCTTAACAGCTCACTAACACTGATCCTATTTTCTATGTGTCAATTTGTCACCCTTGGCAGAACAAGGAAAATATTGCCGTATAGAAACTGATAGCCTCTTTGCCTGAATTACATGTTTGTTTTTAACCATTTACATTTTCTGCGGGGAGTCGCAAAATTTATGCCACTTATTATCTACTGTATCTAATTCAGATCCTAGCAATTTGAGGACTGTTTATAGTTTCATTTAAATGAATGTTACCCAATGTAGGAAATACGGCTAGCTTACCCTCCCTTAGTACTTAGTGGCTTAATATAGTAGATGGAGATGAAGGACCTTTGGTTCCACCCCCAGCTATACTTTTTTTTTGTTAAAATACGGTAATCTGCACTTTATTTTTTCTTTCAGTTTTACAGCAGAGTAACTGATACACAGCACTGTGTAAGTTTAAAGTGTAGAGCATAATGGTTTGAGTTACATACGTCATGAAATGATTACCACAGTAAGTTTAGTGAACATCCATCCTCTATATAGATACAAAATTAATTGACCTACGACACTACGTTAGTTCCTGGTACACAATGTAGTGATTTGGTATTTCTGTACATTTCAAAATGATCACCATGATAAGTCTAATTACCATGTGTCAACATACAAAGATATTACATAATTATTTACTATATTTCCCACACTAAACATTTCATACTGGTGACTCATTTACTTTGTAGCTGAAAGTTTGTACCTCCTAATCTCCCTCACCTACTTCTCTCATTACCCTACCCCTCTCCTCTCTGGCAACCACCTGTTTGTTCTCTGTATCTATGACTGTTTCTGCTTTGTTATGTGTGTTCATTTGTTTTTTAGATTCTACATATAAGTGAAATTGTATGGTATTTGTCTTTCTCTTACTTAGTTCACTTAGCATAATATCCTCTAGGTCCATCCATGTTGTGGTGAATGGCAAGATTTCATTCTTTTTTATTGCTGAGTAATATTACATTGTGTATATATACCACATCTTTTTTATCCACTCATCTGTTGATGGGCATTTAGGTTACTTACATATCTTGGCTATTGTAAAGCTGCAGTGAACATAAGGATGCATGTATCTTTTCAGATTAGCGTTTTCATTTTCTTAGGATAAATACCCAGGAGTGGGATTACTGGATAAATCTGTTGCATTTCTGTGCTCTAACAATGAGCTATCAGAAAGAGAAATTAAGAAAATAATCCCATTTAAATCACATGAAAAAGAATAAAATACCTAGGAATAACTCTAATGAGGTAAAAGACCTATACTCAGAAAACTGTAAGACACAAATTGAAGAAACTGAAGATAAAATAAACAAATGGAAAGATAAACTGTGCTCATGGAATGGAAGAGTTAATATCGTTAAAATGATCATACCACCCAAGGCTATCCACAGATTCAATGCAGCCCCTATCCAAATAGGGCATTTTTTATAGAATGAGAACAAATAATTTAAAGAATTGTATGGAAACACAAAAGACCTCAAGTAGCCGTAACAATTTTGAGGGAGAAGAACAAAGCTGGAGGTATCGTGCTCTCTGATTTCAAACTGTACTATAAAGTTACAGTAATTAAAACAGTATGGTACTGGCCCCCAGCTATACTTTAAAATTCTCCCATAACCTCTGTGGGTCTTGTTTTCCCAGTATTTAAAACAGGGGACTTTTAGTAATTGATTATTTAAAATTATATGATTCTATAAACATTGATAGTGACTACTTTGGGGGCGTAGTTCAGGGGAGGATGGCCAGGAGGGATCTAATATGAAATTAAGTTCAAGGGAAATTAATAATTTAAAATTTAACCACTTATCAAATGAAAATTACTCTGGAGCCTAATGCTAAATTATGCTTATAAAATTTCTTTTTAAGAGAAAGTACAGTATTATCATCCCATGATGAGAAGCCTTGGAAAAACTATTAATAATTGTGATGCCATTGAAAGCCTCTTCCTGTGCCTTAGTTGCCTTTTCAGTTGTAGGCTTATTATCTTCATCAGAGTTTGCATTTGCACACTCTTAATAGCAACAGTCTAGCGCACCAGAAGACTTCCATACGTAACTTAATATCTAACAGAAAACCATAACTTGTCTCACTTAATGGTCTTCTAATATCTATATTTAAATAGTTATTTCATTATTTAAATTAGAAATAGAAAAGATGTCTACAACCAAGAGTAGATACACATTTTCTAAGAGTCACCTTTCTTATGTCTTTACTATGCTCATGGACAATAGAAAGATCTTCCCTAAGACATCTAGGAGAAAAGATTCTTCTGAGGTTTACATCATGGATTTGAAGATTTGTTCCCCAGTCTGAGTGGCAATCTCTAGAGATGAAATGGACTGTGTTTGCTTAATGTTTTTGCTCATGAGACACACACAATCCAATGGGAACTTGAAGTTGATTGTGGTCTCTCATACATTTTTTTATTCAGAATAGGTGAGGTTTATTTTGTGCTTTAAAAGCAGCATTAATAGGTTTATCATGTATTTAAGGGCTTGGGAGTCAGGAGGGCATGGGTTAAATCCATGCTTTGTAACTTACGGGCGATGTATATAATACTTGACCTCTCGGAATCTCAGTCTTCTTATCCATAACATGCGAAAGCTACCTATCTTCAAAGGCTGCTATAATGCATTAAATTCTTTACATAATGTCTAGAATGGACTGAACAATTGATTAAGTGAGCAATTTTTATTATAATTGAAGAACAGATAGAACTTAGACTAGGGAGTTTAGGCTATTATAGACTGAGGAGCTGAAGATATTACACATGACAGGAATAGCAACTGTGAAGTCCAGGACAAAGCATGGCCAATAAAGAAAAGTAGATGCAAGGGTAAGGGCAGATTGGACAGAAATAAGTATATAGAAATAGACTGGGTTGGCTCCTGAAGGGCCCTCTATACCAAAATAAGAAATTTGGATTTTATCAAAAGGGCAATTAGCCGCAATTGAAATGTTTTAGTCAGTTGAGTGACTGATCTATGTTCCAATTATTGATTTGTTCCAATTATTGATTTGTTCCAATTATTACTACCACCCCATCCAGGTGGTTTTGTACCCCTATACTTTTTTCTCAGGGACTGGCTCCATACTTAACATTTTCTGTATCCCTGAGTTGTCCGTTTGACCCTTACTTGTTCATTCCTTGGCTCTTTCTTCTCCAGGTTGTCAGACTTTACCATGTAATTCTGATCTTTTCAGTCCCCAAGCCAAGTCCATCCACCAGCCTACATCCTGCCTGGGTACCCCTCTTGGGCAGAAGTAGAAAAAAAATCAGCAGTCCTGCTTCCCCTGAATTTCCTTTGGTTTTTGCTATTTAAGATTAACTCTTTCCTCTTCAGATAATCTCTTTCCTTAATATCACACTGTGTTTTCATTTTAATCCTCTTTGTAAACTCATCTAAATCTTGTCCAGTAATATCCAAAAAAAAAAAATTTATTGGGTGGTAACATAATTTAGGACAAAGGCAAAAATCTTCTATGTCAGATTTAAATTTTAATGTCGGTACTAACTCTTACTAATCACATTAATTTGGGCAAATTGTGCAGTTTCTCTGAGCCTCAGTTTCCTCATCTTTAAAATGGGATTGTTATGATTATTGGGTTGTTAAGTTTGTTAAATTTATAGCAAGTCATGACTTGTTAAGAAGACCTGCAGATATTGAGCTGTTGGCACAGCCAGCATTTCCTTGGTGGTGGTATGTAGACCTTTGAGCATCTGCTGCCCTTCCCCCAAAGTCATAATTCTTATTCTCCTTCTGCTCCCAGAAGACTCGCCTCTCTTCCTCTGACCACCTCCTAGGGCACCCACCTCTTTCCCTTTTCCTATGGATATGATTTAGGTTGATCCTTACAACTTAGACCTTGAAAAGCAAAATCCAGGGAAAGAATATTGTTTTCATACAACTCTTCTTTGGGACTTTCCACACAAATTTGTCCCTTAGGCAAAGAAATGATAGCTGTGGTTACTACTGAGTTGGGAGAGGAGAAGAGAAAAATATGCAAATTATTTTAGAATAAAACACAAATATCTCAATAAATTTCTTGACATGTATATTGCAGCATCTGGAATATATTACAAGCTCAGGAAATGTTAGTTTCCTTCTTCCTATTTCCTTTTTTCTCTTTTCTTTTCCTCAAAACTGATGTATTGATTAGTTTAAAGAAAAAAAAAAAGCCTAACCTTATGTGAGGTGTTAAGGTGATATTAAGAAATCACTTCCCTCTGTCCCCATTGTCACTGCTCCCACTTGACTTCCAGACCTTCATATATGCAATGCCTCAGTGTAATGAGAAGGCCAGAGCCCTTTTTAAATGTTTCCTAATAGTTTTAATCTTCACCCCTCTCTCTTCCCCTTGCCAGATCAGCTAGTTGCCCACATCTGGACCAGCTGGTAAGAAAGCCTGTGTGCCTAGTCTCTCTTCCTTGCCCTCTCAGACCATTTCAAACCTGCCTGAGAGGTTTGCCCTGCTCCTCCCAGATTCCTCAATTATGTAAGCACTAAAACTTTTTATACCCTCTTGGTGTATGTGTGACATTATCAGTCTCAACATCAGAACCAAATTTTGGGTGAGGGTCCATCTGTCTCTGCAAGTGACCATAACACTTGGAAAGAAGATATACCTTATTAAAAAAACAAAAACAAGTTATTAAGTTTAAATTCAAAATGTCCTTGAATTTAAAGGACACAATAGTTATGAATCTAAAACAAGCTTTATTTACATTCCCGGTGCTGTTTAATTGTAAGGATTGTAAAGATCTTGGCAACTTTCAGAACTTATAGACTATATGAAAGTACAATATTAGGTGGTATAATATTTAATTGCGGGTTTTCTACCCCAATTCAAATTCCAGTAAGCAAATGGAATGAAGACTTTTAGGAATAAAAATCACCATGCTTGCTGAGTCCTAGAGGTCAAATCCCAGGGGGTTCTGATGGATTCATCTATTCATCATTCATAAAGGGGCCTTATGCCTCACTTTCCTAGGTGTAGCTCAAGAAACCTGAAAGCTTCTTAGAGAAGTCTCACCTAGCATGGCACTAGAAGAGCATGCCACCTGACCCTGCAACTCTTATATACTACGGAGAAAGCAGACGGCCAGGGAAGAAGGATGAGAAGTGAATAGGCAATGAAAGCTGAGAAAGTTGAAGGGCAGAGAGATCTGGGAGGAGGCCAAGGAAGGTGTAGAGAAAACCTCACAGTAGAGGCCATATCTGGTATCTGAGGCCTTGGATACCAGAGAGAATGGCAGTGCATGTTTCCCAAAGATCAGGTAGGACTCGTATGAACAATTACATACTACATTCCCACTTGGATATCTACCTGACAACCCCAAATTTAATCGTGCTAATGTCTGATCTTTCTCCTATATTAACCCACTTTTATGGCAATAATGATCAAATAAATTAGCTCCTAAATACTGGTGGCTTACAACAATATATAATTATTTTTTTTAACCCATGGATCTTCAGGCCAGCTCTGGTGGCTCTGCTCCAGGATGTCAGTCAAGTTTGCATGTTTTCTCAGTGCAAGACCTAAGCTGAAGATATAGCTCCTAACTTGAGCACCTGCCTTCACAGTAGAGGGCAAAAGTGCAAGCAAGATAGAAGAAATTTGCAAAGCCTTCATGTGGGACTAACACATGGTCACTTCTTTCCATGTTCCATTGGAGAGGAGAAGAATCATAAGCTTTAAAAAAAATGGATTAAAAAAAAATCCATCATAAAAAAAGATTGGATGTTTATAGCAGAAAATCTGGGACATACAGCAAAATCTCATAAATAGTCCACCAATGATACTTTGATGTATGCATTTATATAGTAGTTGAGATTATATTACATATGTAGTTTTGCTTCTCTTTTTTTAGACTTTCCATTGTAAAGTATTATAAAAATTATATAAAAGTTATTTCAAGTATTGAATAATATTCCATAGTATATATGAACTATAGTTTTCTTAACTATATTCCTACTAAAGGACATTAAAACTGCTTCCAATTATTTAATTATTTTTTGCTGCAATAAGTATCTTTATGTATGAAACTATAAATTATATATCTGGAGTAAAATTAAAGAACCAGTTTCAACTCCCAAGGCATTTGAAAGCATTCCATTAGTTTGAATCACATGAAATTACTGATGTTTGATAACGTTTGACCTTAAAAATAGCAATTTCATAATCTAAACAAAATAATTGAATGAATAAATCTATCAATAAATCTAAAATAAAATCCATTTCATAAACTTTTGCCTTAATTTTTCCTATCTCTTTAAATCTATTTTCTTAAGTAAGTTATAAATTGAAATCAATTTCTTATTTTTGTTTTGTTTAATGGTATTCAACCAAAGTTTTTCTTTAATCAAGTATTATTATACATAAACATTATATCACCTACATTATTTTGCCAGTAGTTGGCAGAAGCGAATGAGCTTTAGAAACATAACCAACTTGTAACACTGAAGAAAATTGGTACTTAAAATATTAATAAAATGAGGCTTTTGTTTTTGAACATTAAGATGTGGGATCAATTCTTAAAAGATTATATGACCAGAATAGAGAAGGGATGACAATGTGTCTTTTTTTTTTTTTTTTTTTTTTGCGGCACGCGGGCCTCTCACTGTTGTGGCCTCTCCCGTTGCGGAGCACAGGCTCCGTACGCGCAGGCTCAGCGGCCATGGCTCACGGGCCCAGCCGCTCCGCAGCATGTGGGATCTTCCCGGACCAGGGCACGAACCCGTGTCCCCTGCATCGGCAGGTGGACTCTCAACCACTGCGCCACCAGGGAAGCCCACCCATGTGTCTTTTAACTCTGTATAATTTCTGTGCTATAAGTTTGCTAAGCTGGTTATCCCTAATTGTCTTTGTAGCATACAAAATATACACACAAACAGATCTTTGTTTTATTAATGTAAAAATTATTGTATTTTTATTTCATTGCTTTGATATACATTACTAATATAGTAGAAAGAGGGAAAAATATGCAATTTATAATTATGCTATAAAAAATATCCTTGGTGGCACAGTGGTTAAGAATCTGCCTGCCAACGCAGGGGACACGGTTTTGAGCCCTGGTCCGGGAAGATCCCACATGCCGCAGAGCAACTAAGCCCGTGTACCACAACTACTGAACCTGTGCTCTAGAGCTCACGAGCCACAACTACTGAGCTCACGTGCTACAACTACTGAAGCCCGTGTGCCTAGAGCCCACGCTCCACAACAAGAGAAGTCACCACAGTGAGAAGCCTGTGCACCGCAAGAAAGAGTAACCCCCGCTTGCTGCAACTAGAGAAAGCCTGCGTGCAGAAAAGACACAACGCAGCCAAAAATAAATAAATAAATTTATTTAAAAAAAAAACAACTTATATTATCAAAATAAGTTTTAACATAAATAGAGGAAAAAAATAATTTCACTTATATATTTAAGAAATAGCTAAAATATAGTGTTAACCTAATTATATTATTGTTACAATATACCTCTTGATAAAATTCACTATATGTTCATTATTCAGCTATTCTTGTTTATGTACCGTGTTTTACTTATTCCTTGAAAACAGTTTTACAAGAAGCAAATTTGCTCAACACATGTTATGGATTGTTATGAGATTTGTTGACAACAGATAAATGTAGTTTACTCTGTTAAATTAAGAAGGATTCTAAGGTAGAAAGCTTTCTCAAGGCCTAACTTATAAATATCTATAGACAATATAAGTAGAATAAATTCAGAGGTATCACTTACATTGACTTCTCTTGTGACAATATTTGGTGGGGATATTTAACAAAAGATAAATATATAAGAAGGCTTTGAATAGTTTTATAGTCAGACATAATTTAATATAATAGGTTGCTCTATCATCACCATTACCAATATTTGTATATGACTTTATAGCTTTTAAAATAAGGCCTCATCTAATTTTTCATATGGTCCCAGAAGTGCAGTGAAACTTCCTACACGTTAGAGTTTTAGAAAATAGGGACCTCAGATATCCTTTAATCCAATAGCCTAATTTCACAACCAAGTAAACCAAACCTCCATGAAGTGACACTGTTTGTGCTCATGATTGTGAGAGGTTTAACAGAGATAGAGGAGTGGAAATACTAGCAGAGTTCAAGATAAAATACAGGACATCCGTTAAACTTGAATTTCAGATAAACAATGATTTTTTTTTGTATAAATGCATTCCATATAGTACTTTGGGTACACAAGCTTACCTTGTTTTATTGTGCTTCACAGCTATTGTGTTTTTTATAAATTGAAGGTTTGTAGCAACCTTGTGTCGAGTAAGTCTATCAGTGCCAGTTTTTCAACAACATTTACTCACTCCGTGCCTCTGTGTCACAGTGTGGTAATTCTCATAATATTTCAGACCTTTTCATTATTAGTATGGTTGTTATGGTGATCTGTGATCTTTGATGTTACTGTTGTATTGTTTTGGGGCACTACAAACCATGCCCAATATAAGACTGTGAACTTAATCCATAAGTCGTATGTGTGTTCTGACTGCTCCACCGACTGGCTGTTCTCCCACCTCTCTTGCTCTCCTTGGGCTTTCCTATTCCCTGAGACACAACAATATTGAAATTAGGCCAATTAATAATCCTACAGTGGCCTTTAAGTATTAAAGTGAAAGGAAGAATTGCAGGTCTCTCACTTTCAATCAAAAGCTGGACAGGATTAAGCTTAGTGAGGAAGGCATGTTGACAGGTGATATAGTCAAAAGCTAGGCCTCTTGTGCCGAATAGTTAGGCAAGTTGTGAATACAAAGTAAAAGGTCTTGAAGGAAATCAAAAGTGATACTCCAGTGGACACATGAATGACAAGAAACAACAAGCCTTATTATTAATATGGAGAAAGCTTCAGTGGTCTGGATAGAAAATCAAACCAGTCGCAACATTCCCTTAAACCCTCATATTGAAGAGAATTAGCAAGGCCCTCTCTTCTATGAGGGCTGAGAGAAGTGATGAAGCTGCAGAAGAAAAGTTTGAAGCCAGCAGAGGTTGGTCCTTGTGGTTTAAGGAAAGAAGCTGTCTCCATGACATCAAAGTGCAAGGTGAAGCATCAAGTGCTTATGTAGAAGCTGCAACAAGTTTTCCAGAAGATCTAGCTAAGATAATTAATGAAAGTGACTCCACTAAATAAAAGATATTCAGTGCAGATAAAACAGGCTTTCATTGAAAGAAGATGCCATCTAGGACTTCCATAGCTAGAGAGGAGAAGTCAATGTCTGGCTTCAAAGGAGAGGCTGACTCTCTTGTTGGGGCTAATGCAGCTGGTGACTTGAAGTTGAAGTCAGTGCTCATTTAGCATTCTGAAAATCCTAAGGCCCTTAAGAATTATGCTAAATGTATTCTGCTTGTGCTCTATAAATGGAACAACAAAGCCTGGATGACAGCTCATCTGTTTACAACATGGTTTACTGAATATTTTAAGTCCACTGTTAAGACCTACTGCTCAGAAGAAAAGATTCATTTCAAAATGTTACTCCTCATTGATAATGCACCTGGTCACCCAAGAACTCTGATGGAGATGTGATAGTGTTATTATGATTTGCTAACACAACATCCATTCTGCAGTCCATGAATCAAGGAGTACTTTTGACTTTCACGTCTTATTATTTAAGAAATACATTTCCTAAGGCTATAGCTGCCATAACTAGTGATTCCTCTGATGGATCTGAGCAAAGTAAATTAAAAACTTCCTGGAAGGGCCACCATTCTAGATTCCATTACTTACATTTGTGATTCATGGGAAAAGGTCAAAATTATTAACATTTACAGCAGTTTGGAAGCAGTTGATTTCAGTCCTCATGGATGGCTTTGAGGGGTTCAAGACTTTAGTGGAGGAAGTAACTGCAAATGTAGTGGAGAGAGCAAGAAAGTTAGAAGTGGAGGCTGAAGATGTGACTGAACTGCTGAAATCTCGTAACAGTTTAACTGATGAGGAGTTGCTTCTTACAGATGAGAAAAGAAAGTGGTTTTTTGAGATGGAATCTACTCCTAGTGAAGATTCTGTGAAGACTGTTGAAATGACAACAGAAGTTTTAAAATACTGCATAAACTTAGTTGATAAAGCAGCAGCAGGGTTTGAGAGGATTGACTCCAGCTTTGAAAGGAGTTTTACTGTGGGTAAAATGCTATCAAACAGCATTGCATGCTACAGAGAAATAATTTCTAAAAGGAAGAGTCACCCCAATGTGGCAAACTTCATTGTTGTCTTATTTTAAGAAATTCCTACAGCCACCGAGCCTTCAGCAACCACTACCCTGATCAGTCAGCAGCCATCAACAACAAGGCAAGACCCTCCACCGGCAGAAAGATTACAACTTGCTGAAGGCTCAGATAATGGTTAGCATTTTTAGCAATAAATCTTATAATTAAGGTATGTACATTGCTTTTTTAGACATAATTCTATTGTACACTTAATAGACTACAGTATAGTATAAACATAACTTGTATAAGCACTAGGAAACCAGTGTGACTTACCTCATGGCAATACAGGCTTTATTGTTGTGGTCTGGAACCGAACCCACAATATTTCCTAGGTGAGCCTGTACTTAACACTAAAAAATAATTCTTTGCTTATTTGAAATTCAAAATTAACTGGGTGTCTTGCATTTTTACTTGCTAAATCTGGTGACCCTAATAACTAGTGTTCTTGATAGAATGTTGGAAAACAGTCTACACTTAAAACAATAAAATGTTCCTGTTCCAAATGTTCCAACAAAAGTCTGTTGAAATCTAGTACCCAGTCCATTAGATGAACCAGCTTTTAATAAAAAGTCCTTTTGCAGAAGGAATAACCTGTTAATTTTTAGGTAGCATCCTTACTGTACAAAGAAATAATAAACAAATGCAATTTGAGGCGCTCTTGCTAACACATCTAAACTGGGTAGTCAGAAGTGGAATAAAAATAAAGCACAAAAATGCTAAGCTTTCACATTAATAGCTCAGATGAAATTGTGATGGGAAATTATAGTTTATTCATTGCTTACTATATCCCAGTCACGAAATCTCTTTGAGAAATGCATTATTATTCAAATTTTAAGATGAGAAAGTCGAGGTGCCTAGAAATGAAATAACTTGCCATTTTCCACTAAGGAGTGGAATTTGGTTTCCAAATAATGTGTTTGGTTTCGAAAGCTCAAGGTCTTTCTACTGCTTTTACTGTTCCGTGACAAAGGAATGTGAAAATGTTGCCTTCTCAACATTTATCCACTCACCCTTCCACATACCCATCCTCTGATATCCTCTTTGCTAACAGAATACTGCTTTGTTTTGTTTTCAGTTATCCCTCAGGAAAGGCCCTTATCCTAAACTCCAGGCTGTGTATTCAGATAGTTTAAACAAATTGTAGTAATCTTTCATTTTTCCATGATTGGTTGAGGGAAGTGCTTTGCACTTTGAGTGTGTGTCAGAATCACCCGGGAGAGCTTGTTGAAGTGCAGATGGTTGGTCCTCACCCCCAGAGGTTTTGATTCAGTAGGTCTTGTGTGAAGTTGGAGAAATTAATTTCTAACAGGTTCCCACTGTTGCTGGTGGAGACTACACTTCGAGAACCTCTTTTTAGGGATACTCTACAACCATGTGGCCAATGAGATGAGAGAAAGCTTTTGGAAAATGTTTTCACATTCTTAGAAGACAACACATTTCCTTACTATTTGAAATGATTTGTATTATGCTCTTCTGTTACTTGCAACCAAAGACATTCTAAGTGATACAAAAGAATTAGAAGTTATTATCCCAGTTATTATTTGTAAATTTGAGCTGCTCATGTTATATAATTATAGATTAGTAAATTAATAGATCTTGTTGTATTAGCATTTATGTTCACAAACTATTTAATTTCTAATATACTTTACTGGAGGTAGCCATTACATTAAAAGATTATCATAAAAGTGCCTATTAAAGATATTAGTAGAAGTAGTCAAAATAAATAGAATTCATGACTTTGTCACACCAAAAATTCTACTAGTATGCTGTGCAGTAAATTGGACACATACTCTGAGATGTGTATCTCTAGACCTCTAGTCTATTTTGTGTGCTGTTAAACGGTTTTTGCACTAGGTGTCACACATATTTTATTTAGTAGCTAAGCATTGCCAACAAAGGTTCTCTAGGCATCCTTTGCAGGCATTTGAACACATAAACATTGAATATAGTTGTTTTGAAATTATTTTAATGAAAATATTCATTATTCCGTGGTTTACATAACTCATTCTTAAAATACACTAAATATGGTGATGCCATTTGAAATAAGACGACAAACCTAAAGTCACAGAGGAATGATAGTCACTTCAGCTGAGTAAATTATTGCCTTCATGTTAACAGCTGTGTTCCTCTGTTTAATTTCTATGCAAGGAGTACTGGTAAATGTGGCTCTCTCTGACTCTACTAGCAAAGTGTCAAGGTTTGCTTTGTAGTTAGCTACAGAGCCACAATTTTTTTTTTGTTTGTTTTCAGTAACTAGCTTTTCCACTTAAGTCTGTTCGCCAATGCTTACTTAATACAGTGGAACTTTTGTCTTATACCATTCAACCCCCAAAACAAACTCCACTCAAACTAAACTCGATGGAGAAGTACATCCAATTGAATTTACCTCTGTTACCTTGGTAACCAAAATATCATCCCCTGCCAAAAAATTTCATCCTGCTTCTGTGTTCCTTAGGATATCTGCATTTTATAACTTCTCCATTAGGTTCTAAAGCCAAGTTTTCATAAACTTAGGTCCTTGCCAGTTGAACTTACATTATGCATCCTCTATCTTGCACTTAAAGAAAAGCAAATATGTTTAGGATATTTAAACAACTTTTTAATTAAATAAGTGTTTTTCATATTACTAAGATGGCCTTTGTTTTTTCCTTTCTTTCATAAATATTCATTTAGTGATTAGTATTTGCCCAACACTACTTAAATAATTTCCAAAATTAACCCTTTTAATCCTCATAACAAGCCTATGAAGATAAGTCTTGACTAATGTTAACCATAATGATCTAAAAAAGTTAGATCATCTGAGTCTATTCTGCTCCTGAAAAAGTATTGAATCTTGTATTTTTTAAAATGGGAAAACAGTTTATTCTCAGTCCATCACAAAACCTTAAGCAATTCCTCAAATATCACTAAGATATATTTAAACACATATATAACATCTGCCACGAATTTCTGTAGAATATAAAGTATGAAAAACACTAATTACCTAATTATGTGTCATTTAACAAACTCTTATGTGGGCCTATTCTGTGTGCAGTATGCAACAATACTGTGGAATACTGGATATGAATTTTTTACTCTACATGGAAACGAATAAAGCGTGATATAAAAATGCATGTGTTAAAGCAACATGATCAATACAGATAAATGTTAACAAAATAAACAAGCAATAATGCAATTAAGATTAGTTACTTCGTGGCTGAAGAATTGCTCGAGTGATATTTTATGGCAAGAGAAAATGCATCCTCATCCTTAATATGTAGGAAAGATAATAGTGCATCCTAATATTCAGTATATCTAGACACATAAACACAAGATGTGATTCTATCAAAAAATGGTTGAGATATGACTATTTGCTACTAAACATTCTCTCCTCTGATCTCCTGTGTAACTTGAATGTTTTCCTGGTGCATACATGCACATTCTCTGTAATGTCTTTTCAATTATGATAGTAATTTTTCAGAATTACTCCCTTTTATGGAAGTCATCAGAATGAGTATTTGCATGATGGAATTTCAGATAGCTTTGGATGCTTGTATTAACTTCAACCTGTCAGAACATGCATTGTAAGTGCCTCCTCTGACTTACAAACTAAGTGACTGAATCTTGACATAAAATTTTTGATTAATAGAGCAAGCTGTTGGTGCATTGATTTTTATATAATTTCCATACATTTTAAAGTGGAAGAGGTCAACTCCTTTTTTGTATTCAAAAGACAAATACCTTGGATCAAAGTTAATTTGTAAATTTAGAGGTTATGCATGCTGCCAGTTGCTAAATTGATGTTAAATCAAATGGAAGAACAGGCATTCTGTGGTAATTTGAGCTGATTGCATCAAAAGTCCATTTTTCCTTAATTGGTAATGAATTATACCTCTCAAACAGTTTGGCTTAGTTTAGATTTGTCGATAGTCTCTCAAATGCAATGGAAGTACATATAACAAACTGTTCTTTACTTCAAGGACAACTCTCCTGAGTCTACCTCTAGTTGATTTCCAGGAGGAGGGATGGGTTTTGCTGACTCTCCAAGGCTGCTTCAGTTCATTTTCCTCAAAGTAGTAAAGTTATTTGGCAGTCCTAAGAATTGACTGTGACTTTACTCCAAAGAAATTAGGTTCTTTAATGTTATTTATAAAATAAAAGGTAGGTATTATCCTGGGTTTAGGATACTAACAAGTATTGAGTAAACATATTGCAAAACTAATTTAATTGCAAAACTAATAATTCTATGGAGTAGATATTTTATTTAGATTTTATACATGATAAAACAGAGTCAAAGTTTTTTTTTTGTTTTTTACTCAATATTTATTTATTTATTTAAAAATTTTTATTGGAGTATAGTTGATTTACAGCGTTGTATTAGTTTCAGGTGTACAGCAAAGTGAATCAGTTATACATATACATATATCCACTCTTTTTTAGATTCTTTCCCCATGTAGGCCATTACAGAGTATTGAGTAGAGTTCCCTGTGCTATACAGTAGGTCCTCGTTAATTATCTATTTTATATATAGTGGTGTATGTATATATGTCATTCCCAATCTTCTGATTTATCCCTTCCCCGCTTACACCCTGGTAACCAAAAGTTTGGTTTCTACATCTGTAACTCTATTTCTGTTTTGTAGATAAGATCATTTTTACCCTTTTTTTAAGATTCTACATATAAGCAATATCATATGATACTTGTCTTTTCTCTGTCTGACTTACTTCACTCAGTATGACAATCTCTAGGTCCATCCATGTTGCTGCAAATGGCATTATTTTGTTCTTTTTTGTGGCTGAGTAATACTCCGTTGTATATATGTACCACATCTTCTTTATCCATTCCTCTGTTGATGGACATTTCGGTTGCTTCCATGTCCTGGCTATCGTAAATAGTGTTGCAGTGAACATTCGGGTGCATGTATCTTTTCGAATTATGGCTTTCTCCAGATATATGCCCAGGAGTGGTATTACTGGATCATATGGAAGTTCTATTTTCAGTTTTTTAAGGAACCTCCATACTCTTCTCCATAGTGGCTGTACCAGTTTGCATTCTGACCAACAGTGTAGGAGGGTTCCCTTTTCTCCACACCCTCTCCAGCATTTATTGTTTCTAGATTTTTTGATGCTGGCCATTCTGACCGGTGTGAGGAGATACCTCACTGTAATTTTGATTTGCATTTCTCTAACGATTAGTGATGTTGGGCATATTTTCGTGTGCTTTTTAGCCATCTGTATGTCTTCTTTGAAGAAATGTCTATTTAGATGTTTCACCCAATTTTGATTGGGCTGTTATGTGTTTTTGATATTGAGCTGTATAAGCTGTTTGTATATTTTGGAGATTAATCCCTTGTCAGTTTCTTCATTTGCAAATATTTTCTCCCATTCTGAGGATTGTCTTTTCATTTCGTTTATGATATCCTTTGCTGTGAAAAGCTTTTAAGTTTCATTAGGTCCCATTTGTCTATTTTTGTTTCTATTTTCATTACTCTAGGAGGTGGGTCAATAAAGATCTTGCTGCAATTTATGTCAAAGAGTGTTTTCTACCTATGTTTTCCTCTCAGTTTTATAGTATCTGGCTTTACATTTAGGTCTAATCCATTTTGAGTTTATTTTTGTGTATGGTGTTAGGGAGTGTTCTAATTTCATACTTTTACATGTAGCTGTCCAGTTTTCCCAGCACCACCAATTGAATAGGTGGTCTTTTCTCCATTGTTTATTCTTACCTCCTTTGTCATAGATTAGTTGACCATAGGTACGTGGGTTTATCTCTGGGCTTTCTATCCTGTTCGGTTGCTCTATATTTCTGTTTCTGTGCCAGTACCATACTGTTTTGATGACTGTAGCTTTGCAGCGTAGTCTGAAGTCAGGGAGCCTGATCCTCCAGCCCTGTTCTTCTTTCTCAGGATTGCTTTGGCTCTTCGTGGTCTTTTGTGTTTCCATACAAATTGTAAAATTCTTTGTTCTAATTCTGTGAAAAATGCCACTGGTAATTTGATATGGATTGCATTGAATCTGTAGGTTGCTTTGCGTGGTATAGTCATTTTCACAACACTGATTCTTCCAATCCAAAGCATGGTATATCTGTCCATCTGTTTGTGTCATGTTTGATTTTTTTCATCACTATCTTAAGGTTTTCTGACTACAGGTCTTTAGCCTCCTTAGGTAGGTTTATTCTTAAGTATTTTACTCTCTTTGATGTGATGGTAAATGGGATTGTTTCCTTGATTTCTTTTTCTGATCTTTTCTTTTTAGTGTATAGGAATGCAAGAAATTTCTCTGTATTAATTTTTTATCCTACAACTTTACCAGATTCCTTGATGAGCTCTAGTAGTTCTCTGGTAGCATCTTTAGGGTTTTTTGTGTATAGTGTTATATCATCTGCAAACAGTGCCTGTTTTACTTCTTCTTTTCCAATTTAGATTTCTTTAATTTCTTTTTCTTCTCTGATTGCTGTGGCTAGGACTTCCAAAACTATGTTGAATAAAAGTGATAAGAGTGTGCATCCTTGTCTTTTTCCTGATCTTAGAGAAAATGCTTTCAGTTTTTCACCATTAAGAATGATATTTGCTGTGAGTTTGTCATACATGGCCTTTATTATGTTGAGGTAGGTTCCCTCTGTGCCCACTCTCTGGAGAGTTTTTATCATAAATCGGTGTTGAATTTTGTCAAAAGCTTTTTCTGCATCTATTGAGATGATCATATGGTTTTTATTCTTCAGTTTGTTGATGTGGTGTATCACACTGATTGATTTGTGGATATTGACAAAATCATTGCATCCCTGGGATAAATTCCACTTGTTCATGGTGTATGATCCTTTTAATATGTTGTTGGATTCTGTTTGCTAGTATTTTCTTGAGGAATTCTGTATCTATGTTCATCAGTGGTAGTGGTCTGCAATTTTCTTTTTCTGTGATATCTTTGTCTGGTTTTGGTAGCAGGTGATGGTGGCCTCGTAGAATGAGCTTAAGAGTGTTCCTTCCTCTGCAAATTTTTTGGAAGCATTTCAGAAGTGTAGGTGTTAACTCTTCTCTAAATATTTGATAGAATTCACCTGTGAAGCCGTCTGGTTCTGGACTGTTTTCTGTTGGAAGATTTTTGATCACAGTTTCAATTTCATTACTTGTGATTGGTCTGTTCAAATTTTCTGTTTCTTCCTGGTTCAGTCTTGGAAGGTGGCACCTTTCTAAGAATTTGTCCATTTCTTCTAGATTGCCCATTTTGTTGGTGTATAGTTGCTTGTAGTAGTCTCTTCTGATCCTTTGTATTTTTGTGGTTTCAGTTGTAACTTCACCTTTTTCATTTCTAATTACATTGGTTTGAGTTGTCTCCCTTTTTTTCTTGATGAGTCTGGCTAAAGGTTTATCAATTTTGTTTATCTTTTCAAAGAACCAGCTTTTACTTTGATCTTTGCTGTTGTTTTCTTTGTCTCCATTTCATTTATTTCTGCTCTGATCTTTATGATTTCTTTCCTTCTATACTTTGGTTTTTGTTTCTTCTTCTTTCTCTAGTTGCTTTAGGTGTAAGGTTAGGTTGTTTATTGAGATTTTTCTTGTTTCTTGAGGTAAGATTGTATTGCTATAAACTTGCCTCTTAGAGCAGCTTTTGCTGCATCCCATAAGTTTTGGATCATTGTGTTTTGCTGTCATTTATCTCTAGGTTTTTTTTTTTTTTCTTTTCTTTTTTCCTCTTTGATTTCTTCAGTGATATACTGGTTATTTAGTAACATATTTTTTAGCCTCTGTGTGTTTGTGATTTTTACAGTTTGTTTTTTTTTCCTGTGATTGATTTCTGATCTCATAGCGTTGTGGTCAGAAAAGATGTTTGATATGATTTCAATTATCTTAAATTTACCAAGGCTTGATTTGTGACCCAAAATGTGGTCTATCCTGGAGAATGTTACTTGTGCACTTGAGAGGAAAGTGTATTCTGCTGCTTTCGGATGGAATGTCCTATAAATAGCAAGGAAGTCTCTCTGGTGTAATTTAAGGTTCGTGTTTCCTTATTAATTTTCTGTCTGGATGATCTATCCAATGGTGTAAGTGGGGTGTTAAAGTCCCCCCCCATTATTGTGTTACTGTCGATTTCCCCTTTTATGGCTGTTAGCATTTGGCTTATATATTGAGGTGCTCCTATGTTGGAAGCACACATATATACAATTGCTATATCTTTTTCTTGTATTGATCTCTTGATCACTATGTAGTGTCCTTTCTTATCTCTTGTGACAGTCTTTATTTTAAAGTCTATTTTGTCTGATTTTAGTATTGCTACTCTAGCTTTCCTTCTAGTGCATTTTTCATTTCAGTTACTGTATTATTCATCTCTGTTTGTTCTTTCTTTCTTCTAGGTCTTTGTTAAATATTTCTTGTATCTTCTCTATCCATGCCTCCATTCTTTTTCTGAGATCTTGGATGTTAAATATTTCTTGCATCTTCTCTATCCATACCTCCATTCTTTTTCTGAGATCTTGGATGTTAAATATTTCTTGCATCTTCTCTATCCCTTCTTTTTCTGAGATCTTGGATCATCTTTACTATCATTACTCTGATTTCTTTTTCAGGTAGATTTTTCAGGTCTGTCTCCTCTTCATTTAGTTGTTCTTGTAGGTTTTTATCTTTCTCTTTCATCTGCAGTATATTTCTTTGTCTTCTCATTTTGTCAGACTTACTGTGTTTGTGGTCTTCTTTCCACAGGCTGCAGGATCATATTTCCTCTTGCTTCTGATGTCTGCCACCCTCATGGGTGAGGTTTTTCCATAGGCTAGTGCCATTATCCCCTTGTTAGGGGTTTGATTGGAGTTGTGGTGACCAGAGCCTGCCCTGGATATTGAGCAGGGCCTCCCCTTTGCTCTGTGGTTGTCACTGCTCTGTCAGGGGTGAGGTCTGCTTTCTAGTTGTTGGAATAGAGGCCCTCATACCTGTTTCTTAACTGTGTTTTTGATCTGTGATGCAAGGTAGCCGGGATTGGAGCACTCCCACTGGGAGAGAAACCACTGAGTTTTCCTCCTCTGGAGCTGTTCACCTGTGAACGTCCTCTGTTGTGGCCCGTTTTACCCGTTGTGCAGGCTCACAAAGTACACTGTTGTTGGCATTGCTCTCAGTCCTGCCTTAACTGTGGGTATGCCAGCAGTTGGTCCTGGTGACTGTCAGGTGTTGTTTTCAACAGGTGACTAGCACAGATCCACTGAGGTCAGGTCCCATAACTGTAATAGTCATGCACTTGGACCCACTGTGGGAGCTTCAGAGGTAGGTCAGACTCTGTCCTGGCCCAACCCCTGCCTGTACATGCCCACAAAGCCCAAAGTTGCTAAAGTGAGACAAAGACACAGCCCAGCTGCAGGAGCACTTATTTTCCTTTCAGATGTTTCATAGGTGCTGAATTTAGGAAGCCATCAGCAGAGGTATAACTCCATGGTTTGTGCAGCCACAAGGAGAGATTTTAGCTCTTCTTCCTTAGTCACACGGCCCCTGGGACTCAGCTGTGGTTTCAGCCCCACTTTTGTGTGTGTTTCTCCCTCCAGAGTCTGCTCCAGAGGTTGCTGGAGCACAGGAGCCCATCAGGCAGGAAGGAGCCAAGGTAGGGATCGTGGCAAACAAGCTGCTCAGTCAGGAGGGTGCTGGGGTAGCGATTTGAATGTGAGAGCCCATCAGGCAGCGATCAGGGCGAGTGTGTTGCCCAGGTTGGGGGTGGAGGTGTAGAGGAGGTGATGGCAGGGGCTTGTGAGCCAGCTCCGGTGGGAGCCCTCCCTAGTGCCCGTGGAGGCAGGGGCCAGCGCATGAGAAGAGAGGCTGAAATGGCAGCCCTGCCCTTTGTGCGTCACTCAGCAATGGCTCTTCACTTCTCTGGAGGTCCACGCTTCTTCCACAAGCATTCTTCGTTGTGGAGCTCCTCACTCCTGTCCCTTAAGCCTATCTCATCATGGCCAACAGCAGTTCCCTCCAGCCCCCATGTGCACTGGCAGACACCCATCTCAGGCTAGGGTGCACAGGGCTGTGGCACAGACCATCTGTGTAGGTCTCACTCTGTCCGCCCTGCCACAGACTGCTTGCTGGGCTCTCCTTCGAGCCCCTGAGGCTCCCCTTCTGTCCCAGCTGATCTCCCCACCAGTGACGGGGGTTCCCCAGATGTGGGAACATTGCCTCACCTTCACCTCCCCACCGGGGGTGCAGGTCCCATCCCGCTTCCTCTCTTCTTCCTTTTCCCTTCTTCTTTCTTTCATCCTACCTGGTTACATGGAGACCTTTCTTGTCCTTTTAGGTGTCTGAAGTCCTCTGCTAGTGTTTAGCAGGTGCTCTGTGACAGTTGTTCCATTCGTAGATGTATTCTTGATGCGTTTGTGGGAAGAGATGAACTCCACATCCTGCTACACCTCCGCCATGGGACAGCCCTCCCTCCCTCCCTCCCTCCCTCCCTCTCTCTCTCTCTCTCTCTCTCTCTCTCTCTCTCTCTCTCTCTCTCTCTCGCTCTCGCTCACTCTCTCTCTCTCTCTCTCTCTCTCTCTCTCTCTCTCTCTCTCGGTGCCAACTGTGTAGTCTGTCAGGAGTCTCATCCCACTGGGGAGCCTCACCAGCAGCTCCACCCAGCCCTGGAGCCTGTTAGGAGCAGGTCTCTACCATGAAGGCCTGCTAGAGGTTGCCTGACTATAGGGCCAGGCCAGCAGCCTCACCACCATGCAACCCTATCTATTGGCCACGCCCAAAGTTTTAAGCAAGGTCACATGACCAATAAGCCTGTGAATCAGATTGATTCCTTACTTGACTCCAAAATGCATAAAAACCTTTTAGTGGATTCTAAGTTTTTTTTCAAATCCTACATATAGGTTGGGGAAATGCCTAGGATCTACCTGAAAGAAAATCCAATGAGTTTCCTCTGGTCAACCGTATGTCTTATAGAAGGAACAGTTATAGCTTTAGAGGATACCTCTATGTTATAGAGGATACCTCCTAATTCACTCTTACAATGTAAGTGCAACCTTAATGAAGAAAATATGGAAGGAAATCAAAGCCTTTAAATGACAATGATGGTTGCAAGGGAGAAAAAAATATAGGGGAGAGTTTATATAATATATACATGGAATAGTAAGAAATAGAAATTTGTGAAGTGATAGGATGACCTTGCATTTAAATTTCTAAGCTCTTTTATTAGCATCACTTTTGCTGTGCTGCCTCCTCAGACTTCTCCTAAGATTCTAGCAACATAAGATACACCATAGCAAATTGACTATGCATGTTCTGCTGTTCTATTAAAGCCGTAGATTTAAATGTGCTTTTGAATCTTAGCTGGAAGAGATACAATGCAACCTTCTCATTTTCCATATGAAGACTAAAGTTCAGAATGGTGACATGACCTAATTTAGACCATGTATATAAGTCATTGTAGAACAGCACTGGACTCCCAGCCTCCAAACACTCAATCTAGCCTTCTTTCCCAATGAAAAGGGATTTTTAAAATTTCACTGAAGATTCAACATGCCACTGCTCTACTAAGGGGATATGGAAACCTTTTACATCAGAGTCCGTAAGTTTCCTTGTCAAACTGCATTTCCACAGCTGAGCCTTGACCTTTAATCCAATAAAATTCCTTTATTGCTGCTGTGTGAAATACTACATATATGACCACCTTACTTGGGAACTATTTCAAGTGGGTTTTGCTTTTTAAAATTACTCTGTTTAATTTATCCTGTGGGCTGCCTTAGATCTCTGTCAAGGGCAACATTAAAGTTTCCTCTCTATATAAAACAAGTAACAAAATTATATTTGGCCAAAAGATGGAAAGATTTTATCAAATTTTGTGTGAGAATATGCTTATGCCTGCAGTGAATACACACACTTAGCTTCTTGAGGGAAGTGCCCTTTGTAGAGTCTGAGATGACTTATGGGTGTAGTTTATAAGCTGTGTGTCTCGTGAGGGCTGGTGCTCACTTAGTTTATTGATGGCATTTTATTGTATTGATGAGAGGCCACAATTTTGCTGTTTCAAGTGCCCTGTGGTACTTTCTAGATTGGTATAAACTCTTTATTTTTCTTATGATTTCTCTTGTCATCATCCATCATTTTTCAGTTTTGAGGCAGGCACAACACTTCCATGGCTTGATCTCATGCCCATGCTTTTTAGTTTAGATATATTACCCCGGGCTAGAAATGTTTCATCTTTTTAATGATCATTGTTATCTTCATTAGAGTGAAAGCACATAGTCCTAAATGCTCTGCTGTGTTTTCCTGGAACAACAATGTGTTCTAATGAAGAGCCTAGGAGAGTCACTGCAAAGGGATTCTGTCTATTGGCACCACTGATTAAAATAAGCTGATTTCATCCAGTTTGTTATCGGTGATAGTGGAAATTCAATTTGTCAGGCTTCTCAGTTAAAGAGGTTCCAGAGACTTACCATACTTTTTCTTAGAGTTTATCTCAAGGAGGTTTTTTTGCCTGCAAAAACATCAAAGAGTGTTTTGATTAAAAAGGAAAAAACTCCCTGAGGGGTTTATAATACCCATTGGACAGGACCATAGCTATTCATTTAGAGCTATATCAGTGCCTGAAATAGCAAATTTAGAGATTCAGATGTCTCGGACTTGATTCTCTCCCTCCCTCTCTCACCACTTGTTTCTTTCTTTTAAAAATTATTTCTGGGCTTCCCTGGTGGCGCAGCGGTTGAGAGTCCGCCTGCCGATGCAGGGGACACGGGTTCATGCCCCGGTCCGGGAAGATCCCACATGCCGCGGAGTGGCTGGGCCCGTGAGCCATGGCCGCTGAGCCTGCGCGTCTGGAGCCTGTGCTCCGCAACGGGATATATATATTTCTTATCTCCTCTCCTTTTACTTTTACTTCTTCCCTACTTTCTCTCAGCTTGTGGTTTGAACACAGTAGGTGTCAGTGAAGTTCCTTTTAAACATATGTTATCCTCTGTAAGTCATGAAGCACTTGTATTATACAGTAGAAAATCTTTAAGAGGCAGTTTCGTGAATGTGTCTAAAACAGCCATTAGAGGCACCTAGGATGCCCTTTGCTAAAGGAGCTCTGGCTGGGATTTTCTGCAGACTCTTAGTAATCGCTCCAGATGTTGGATAACTTTGAGTATCATTCATTTGCTAATTACCTCTTGAGCAGAGATTATGCCCTTTGTCTAACAGAAGTCCCCATGGACTAATTTTAAACACATATTTTTTTTCCTGTTTTCAGTGAAGATGGAGTATAGGATATCAGTGAACTTGCAATTATATTCAAATACTTGTAAAAGTTACCAAACTTTAATTGAATTTTATTCTAAATAATCTTGAATTCCTTTTATAATTTCATCACAAGTTTATCTCTTTTCTATGTATTTTCTTCCTGGCCTCTTTCTGGCTTTTCCCCCAAATTCTTGTTGTTTGATAAGTTTTTAGGCTTTTGTGGAGTGCATTGGATGAATCAGCAGTCATTGTCTTAGTTGAGAAGGAAGCTATATTTTAAGGAGACAAGGATACAAAATTTTATTCAATCATGTGAATGATGAAAAAGGAAAAGTATTTGTTAGGACTGGCTTCTCAGCATTGGCTTGTGATTTATCAAGAGATGTAAGTGTGAATTTTAGTATTTTAGCTTACTGTTCACTCATAGAAAATGTAATGAAGTGTTTCCCAAAGATCATGGTTCCTTAATGCCAATAAAGACCTATAATTCACAAGGTAATAATGAGTAGCCAGTGACTTAATAGTGAGACAGTTAGATTTTTGTCTTTCTCTTAACGGAAAACTGTAAGTTTTAAACAATCATGTCTCACATAAAGTAGATAATCTAATGGACATTTCACAGCAAAGAAAGAGATGGCTATCCCCAGTAAGCTACTTTGGGAGAAGGAAGTTGGCAAAACAGCGTGATGTATTCCTGAGCATTTATGACTTAACCATCAAGATGTATTGAATTATTTGACATGACTGTTCACTTAAGACCATTAACCACTTTGACCTATATGTTTTTTTTCTAAGATTTGAAGAGAGGCAGAGGAAATATTGTAAACTCAATGGAAATAAAAGTTGTGGTCTGAACCAAAATATTCTGTTTTGTAGCCTAAAACTACCAGGTCATTATACTGGTACCTTTCATATTCAACCACACACTTATTACAATTGCACAAGAAATATAAAATTAAGAGTAAATTTCTAAATGTGATATAAATCTACTAAGAATCCAATCACAAGGCTTTAATATTAAGGAAAATTTTGAAAGTAATAAAGCCAAGGGGTTGCTTGGAATTCCAACCTTCCTATTTCCAAGAAACCTGAAATCCCATGTATCAATAGTTAAAATACTTTCTGGAATTTTTTTTTTCCTGTCAGAACTCTGGAAAAGCCGTGATATCAGAGGTAGTAAGTGTTAGAAGTTGAAGTGAGCAGTGGACACGTCTGAGGGGTTAATTGAAGGGATGGAAAAAGGCTATACCAGTTTCTCCTCTCATTTATAGCTGTGGTGATTACCCTGTGTCCAGCTCACTGTAAATAAAGGGAATGAGCTTCTGTGGAATTGCCATCAATGCATTGGAGCTAGAGAGAAAGAAAGGATACTCCTGCAAGAAATTTCTCCTGCACCTCAAGACTAGGAGCTCTTTATCCACCCACTAAAACTCTTGCAATTAAATTTGTTTCTAAGTAGGGACCACAGGGATTTTTATTTGGATTAAAGAAATCCAAGCCAGCTGTCAGTACTAGTCAATCTAGACCAGTGGTTCTCAGATCTCTATGCATATTAGAGTCACTTGGAAAGAATTTAAAAATACGAATGCCTGGACCCTACTTGCAGATATTCTGATTTAATTAGTCTGGCGTGAAGCCCAAGTATTGATATTTCTAAAGGCTTTCCAAATATCAGAAAGAGTACTGGTTGTTGTCATGGCAAAGTAACAGACTAAAACTCCTGCCAATAACAATTCCTAAAGCTGGACAAAATATAAAAGGCAAGTATTTGAAGGCAGTGAAGAACAGCTAAAGTAGGGAGGATAATAAACTAGAAAGGATCTGATTCTTGAAAGAAGGGGAAACTACTAGGTAAGTTCAGTATATACCAAGCTTTCTCCCTGAAGACATCTCTCAGATCCTCTGTGTACAGATGAAGCCTGCAGTAAACAGTGGTCTCACTGGACTGAGGAAATAGCACTGTTGGAGTTTGCAAGGGAAGCTGAAAATTGAGGAGAAAAATGTCAGAGGAAGCCACAGAGAGGGGAATCCCAAAATCTGCATAAAATGTCTTTCAAATAGTTAGCTGACTCCCAAACTGCATACATAAGATTATACTCTAAAGAACTCAGCAGAAAAGTATAGTTTGGAGGATGAAGAGCTGTTCAAAGCCTTTAGCAGCTTCTAGGCATACAAAGATAGTTTGGAGTTCATGTCCTGCCAAGTCAGAGAGACTTGGTAAAAATATTCAGCTTTTCTTTGAAACCTCAGAAGCACCATGCCTTCGGACAATGGGAAAAAGTAAAGTGTGCCAGTTCTAATGAAGTGTAAACCCCAACCTCAACAGCGTCAAAGTGATGTGCTGTTGCTCTTTCTCCTTGCCAAAGGAAAATTTATATTTGGGGAAAGTGACTTCCTCTGGAGACGCTAAATGTTTTTATCTACAATGTCTGGCATGCAATCAAAAGTTAAGGAGAAATTTGATTCTGGTCAAGTTGGAGAAAAATGGAATGGGATTTACTCTGTCACCTGAAACCACAAAAACGTTTGGATAATATATAAGAAGCAACAGCACTCAAGACATTGGACACCAGTCAAAGGACAGCCTTTCTTGAGAGATAGGAAACCAATGAGGTACACCCTCTGACTAAACCAGTTCATTGCCTGGAGAAAGTTTCCAAGCCAGGGCACAGAGAAAACAGACCTAAATTAAGTGCAGTGGCTTTCTTAAGTTGAGGGGACTTTACTATGATTCCAGGGAAGCCAAGTCAGCAAGAGATCACAGAGCAGAGTACCAGATAGGAGAGACATGTGAAGAGAGAGAGAGCTCATTTTCAGATGGTCCCCCAGAATATGCAGCAGAATACTGATCAGTGCATGTGTCTGGGGGTACACCTTGATTTTAGGATAAGAAACATCCTAAAGTATGAGAAGAAAGAGCAGCTGAAGGTCTCACAGCGCCAAGAAGGGTGACTGTTCCTAACAGAGCAGAAAGCCTCGTAATGCATGAAGAATTGGTTATGTTACCAAGAATGGTATTGCTTCAGTCCTGGGGAAAATTAACTTAAAACTAAATGCTACTCTGGTCCTGCCTAAGTAAGCAGAAAAGCAGGATGCAAATATATTAAATTGTTTCGAAGTAACTACATTACCTCCCAGAACAAACTCCAAGCATACTTACAGGAATTAAAAAAAAAAAACAAAACAGTGCCTGAAGTGTAAAATTCACAAAGCTATAGATTGTTTGTGTCCCTCCAAAATTCATATGTTGAAAACTAATCCCCAATGTGATGGTAGTAGGAGGTGGGGTCTTTGGGAGACTATTAGGCCCTGAGGGCAAAGCCCTCATGATGGAATTAGTGCCTTTATAAAGAGACTCCAGAGAGCTCCCTCACCCCTTATACCATCTGAGGACACTGTTAGAAGATGGCCATCTTTGAACTAGGAAGTGGGTCCTCACCACACATCAAGTCTGTGAGTGCCTTGACCTTGGACTTCCCAGCCTCCAGAACTGTGAGCGATAGATGTTTGTTGTTTAAGCCACGGAGTCTATGGTATTTTTGTTATAGCAGCCTTAGTAGACTGAGACACACTTTGTAGCATCCAATCAAAATTATCAGCATGCAAAGACATAGAAAAACTGTTAACTCATAGTGAGGATTTTAAAAAATCCACTGAAACTGACCCAGAAATGACGCCAATGATCAAATTAGAAGGCAAGGGCATTAAAAGAGTTAATATGATTGTATTCCACATGTTTAAGAAGCACGAGGAGAGATTGAATACACAAAAAGAGATATACAGGATATTTTAAATAGATCCAAAATAAAGTTCTACAGATGAAAACTACAGTGTCTGAGATAAATACAATGAATGAGAGTAACAGTAGATTATACATTGCAGAAGAAAATATTAGTGAACTTGAAGACATAGAAACAATATAAAATGAAATGCAGAGAGAAAAATACTGAAATAAACAGCATTAGGGAACTTTGGGGAAATTTTAGTTGGCTAAATATACATGTAATCAAAGTCCCCACCAAGGAGAATAAGGGAATAAATATATTTGAAGAAATAATGGCTGGAGGGGCTTCCCTGGTGGCGCAGTGGTTGAGAGTCCGCCTGCTGATGCAGGGGACACAGGTTCGTGCCCTGGTCCGGAAAGATCCCACATGCTGCGGAGCAGCTGGGCCTGTGAGCCATGGCTGCTGAGCTTGTGCGTCCGGAGCCTGCACTCCACAACGGGAGAGGCCACAACAGTGACAGGCCCGTGTACCGCAAAAAAAAAAATAAATAAAATAATGGCTGGAATTTTTCCAAGTTTGATTAAACACATAAATCCATACTATTAGTTTTCTTGGGCTGTCATAACAAATTACCACAAACTTGATGTTTAAAAGAATGGTAAAAAGAAGTCCTAAGTCAAAGTGTCAGCAAGACCATGCTCCCTCTGAGGGTTCTAAAAGAAGTTCCAAAGCAACTTCTAGTGACTCTCAGCATTCCTTGGCTTGTGGCTGCGTAATTCTAATCTCTACCACCATCTTAACATAAACTTCTGGATCTTAAATCTCTCTCTGACTGTCTTTTATAAGGACACTTATTATTGGATTTAGTGCCCATAAAAATAATTCAGTGTGACCTCATCTTTAGATCCTTAATTGCATCTGCAAAGACCTTTTATCCAAATAAAGTCACATTCACAACTTCTGGGTGGTAGGTATAACTTTTGGGGAGCCATCATTCAACTCACTTTACCCACAGATCCCAAAGCTTAACAAATCCCCAACACAAAACATGTGAAGAAGACTACACCAAGGCACCTCATGATTAGATTGCTTAAAACCAGTGATAAAGGGATAATATTATAAACATCTGGAGGGAAAAAACATGACATACACAGGAACAAAGATGGTGGCAGAATTCTTATCAAAAACAATACAAGCAAAAAAAAACAATACAAGCTAGAAAATAGTGGAGCAACATCTTTAAAGAATGGAAAGAAAAAATATTCTGTTTACCTATAATTATTTACACAGTGAAAAGATTTTTCAAAATGAAAATGAAGCAAAGACCATCATAGACAAAAAACAAACAAACAAAACTTAACAAAGTCATCATCAGTAGACCTGAACTACAAGAAATGGTAAAGGAAGTCCTCAAGAGAAGGAAAACAATGCCCAGTGGAAAACTGAATTTATACAAAGGAATAAGAAGTACTGGAAATGATAACTACCTGGAGATACATACATATATACATGTACACACACGTACACACACACACACACACACACAGTAGACCCTTGAACCACATGAGTTTGAAATGCGTGGGTCCAGTTATAAGCAGACTTTTTTTAAGATAGTAACTAAAACAGTACTACACGAACTAGAGTTGGTTAAATCTGTGGATTCAGAACCTGGAATACAGAGGGCTGACTATAAGTTATACATGGATTTTCGAGAGCATGGATGGTGGCTTCCCCACCCCCCATGTTGTTCGAGGGTCAACTGTGTATAAATTTTTTTAACCTACGCTTTATTTTAGAATAGTTTTTAGAGAAATGTTTAGTGATGATACAGAGATTTCCCCTACCTCACCCCCTTTCACCTATTGTTAACATCTTACATTATTATGGTATATTTGACACAGTTAAGGAACCAGTATTGATACATTACTATTAACTAATCTCAATATTTTATTCATATTTCACTATGTTTTCCCTCATGTGGTTTTCTGTTCCAGGATCCCATTCGGGAACTGGATATTCAGTTGTCGTGTCTCCTTAGGTGCCCCTAAACTGTGACAATTTCTCTGAATTCCCTGTTTTTGAGGATTTTGGCAGTTTTGAGGAGTACTGGTCAGATATTTTGTAGAATGCCCTTCAACTGGAATTTGTCTTATGCTTTTCTCATGGTTAGACTGGGGTTATGGTTTTTAGGGAGGAAGACTACCGAGGTAAAGTGCTGTTCTTATCACATTATATCAAGGGCTCATGGGATCAACATAACTCATTGATGATGAAATTAAACTTGATTGCAGGCTAAAGTAGTATTTTTGAGGTCTCTCCACTGTGAAGTTTTGTTTTTCCCCTTTCCAAACTCTATTGTTTGGAATCAAATCACTAAGGGCAGCCCGCATTCAGGAGGGGTTAGGGGATGACTTAAGCTCCCCTTCTGGAGGGAGAAGTATCTGCATAAATTATTTGGAATTCTTCCCTAACATTACATATTCTTAATGGGGAAAAAAGTTCTAGAACAATGTGTGGTTTGAGTAATTCCAGGGTGAGCTCCATAAGGCAGGGCACTCTGTTCACCATTGAATATCCAGTTTCTGCAACAGCATCTGTCACATCAAATATGGTTTCAATAACTTGTATCGAATACATTTCTGCGAAAAACGAAAACAAAGTGCAAGACAACTCTACTTCCTCCTAAAGTTCCAAGCCTATATTGTGTAATATTATATTGATCACATTTATTGTATATAAAGATGGAGGTCATCACCTATAATTTTCTAGATTAGACTCTTAAGCAAGATACCGCAACACATAAGCTAACATTTACATCATGATGTAGAAAATGCCTTCAGAAAATAAACTTGTGCTATTCTCTACTGGGAAGACAGAGGTCTCCCAGAAAATTCTGTTTCTCACCTTTAGGAAAAGGTCTCTCCATTGAAGCATGTTTAGCATTTTCCCCTCAGAAGAAGGTAAACAACTCACTTTCATTTCAAAATTCTGGTCTCTCTTGGCAACACTCTCTTCTGTCTAGGAAGGGGGGAATAAACAGCCTGTGGCATTTAAGGGTTAAAAAATTAGAAATTGACTAAAAAATGGAAGCTTTTTGTTGGGGAAAAAAGTTGTAATTAAACCTTTTTTGTTCTTTAAATGCATGAACCCATTATCTGCAATGAAGCTTCACTGTCCAAGAAATATGTAAGCAAGAGATCTTTGGTATTAAAGGGCAGGAGGAAATAATAGTAGGAAGTTGTGGGAAGAGAGCGAAGGAAAGTGTCCTGGCCCTGACTTTAGAAAAGCTGAGATTTGAGCTTTTCCTTCGAAGATATGTTTGGAATAGGTAGGCCTGGGAGCTTCTGGGGAGGGGGTCACTGGGAGTAGGCCTGATGCAGAGATCACAGAAGTGGCTCAACAAGAGAATTCATCGGAAGCACCTAGCTCTGACGGGGACCATGGCACAGGGAGGGCAATTGTGGCACAAATAAGCCACCCACCAAACTTCTGGTCACAGCAGGACCTCGAGGCTTGAGTTTCTTAACAGTGCTGTGGCAGAACCTGCCAGACGCTCCTGGGTTACCAAGGAATCACACCTGTGCAATCTCCGTGGCCACCGTATTTGTTTGATTGAGAATTCTGTCTCTCTATATTCTTTACATACTTGAGGCTAGACTCTGTTGTGGTGCAGTTTGTTAGCATGTGAAGTATCCTGATTAAGCACCTGCATTCTAGAAGCAGCTAAAGCAAGAGCCGCCAACATCACTGAGTTTGTCCTTGAGATATACATAGTTAACACGGTATATTGAAAATAATTTTTCAATTGTAAAATGAATGTAGTTTAATATCTGGTGTTAATTAGACCTTTTGTACCAGCACTTAAGTCTTCATAAATAGGTTATATGAATCTGGGCAAGTAAGAATCTTTCGAGAGGGGCTGTAGGTCAAAACTCTATTCTGTCCTATTCTACTCATTTAAAAGAGGATCTATCTCCTAGTGTAATTTGAAGGTGAAGTTATTGTTTCTTTAGTGTAGTTTTACACCTGCCTTTGAGCAATTATATTAGAAGAGGAGCTTATAGAAGAAGATAGAAAGTGGGAGCTACATTGAGCTTATATACAGATTATGTATTTTTTGTGCCTGTAAAGTGTTTACATGTGTGGAAAACTGGCCCTGACCTTGCTTTCACTCTAGCTCTACCTGCTAGCGAGGCTGTAGGGAAGGAAAACCTCTGCTCTCAATTAACCTACAGCCACTGGGAACTGCCTACTCTCTCCAAAGGGAATCTGACTCTCTGCGAAAAACTAAATTGGCATAGGTCAAATTCCTAAAAGTGGATGTGAGCTCCAGATTCTGGAAAGAAGTTGCAACACATTGGTTTATCCTGAAAACGTCAGGAAACGGGAAGGAACCCTGTATGTGAGATATGTAAGGAATAGCCCAAACTGTGGTTATATATGGTAGATGAAGGGAAGAAGAAGCAGGTAAGGTCTTTCACTTTAGATTTTTACACAGCAAATATATATATTTCTTTCAGATTATGTGTGTCAGTGTGTATTAATATGCATGTAAATCTATGGATAAATTTGTAGCATATTAATTTTAGTTTAGAGTGTGAATTTTTTTCTTTTACTTGAGATTGGAGTGGGTACCTGATTTACTTATTTGGAAAGATTTTGTCTGCAGGTGTGAGTTGTTGTTAAAAAAGAAAGCAGTCAAATTTCCTTCATCAAATACTGTGCCAGTGAATTCTTTTTCAAGTTTAAATCTACATCAAGTGATTTCTTTTACAGAAAAAAAGGTGTTACAAAACTATGCATTACATTGTACAATATCTGCCTGCTTATTTTACACTGAATACATAGGCAATATTTTAATTCTTTTCCTTATTAGACTTGAGGAAAGACACTTTGCATTAACAATTTAGAAGTTCTCTGCGCTTATAGAGAAAGTGAAATTAAAATTCTGGTTTTTAATCCAGGAAACATTTTCTGAGTGTCTACTATATGACACTTATTGTGTGTGTGGTGCTTTCCAATATAATTTTAACAAATCACACTTGAGTGCTATAACATCTGAGAATGGAACAAAAATTAATTCTTCCCCCAAATAAAAGGGAACACTCAGTTTCTTCTTCAGTCTTGATCTTCTGATTTGGTACCTTTCTTCTGGTTGCAAAAGCCTCACAGTGTCCTCTTCTTGTGCCTTAGTTTATCTTGTATTCATGACCAGAGAGGTTCTCATTGCAATACACATGGTGCCACTTCCCTTCCCTTATCTCACTTCTTTAAGAATTAAACTATATAGTATATGTACCTCTTACGTTTATTGGAAAATGTAAAGCTCTTAGTATAGAACATGCTCTCAATAAATGTTAGTTGTCTTCCCTGATGTGTGTGTGTAGATATATAGATAGGTATATATATATATATAGAGAGAGAGAGAGAGAGAGAGAGAAATCGATCAATCTTCACCACCACCATCATCACTGTCATTATACTTTTTTATATGGAGAGACACAATTGTTAAGGTTATTTTTGTTACTTAGTATCACATTGAAATAAACTCAAATAAAAGAATTCTGATTTGCCTATAACTGTTTTAATTTCAAAGTGAAGCTATTTCATATGCAGAATAAAGAACTCTTCTAAATCAACAAGAAAAGGAAAAACATTCCAGTAGATAAGAAGTTAGCACTTGAACAAGCACTTTACAAGACAGGTTATCCAAATGGCTGGTAAACATGAAAAAGGCTCAAACTAATTAGTAATTAGGGAAATACAAAATGAAACCACAATGAGGTTTCAGTACACATCATCCATAAGGACTGAAATGAAAATTACTGTAACTCCAAGTGTCAGGAATGTGGGGAGACTGAAACTGTCATACGTGGCCTTGGGAACCCTTCCACACTGGAAAACATTTTGGCATTTCCTATTCAACCTAACATTCACTTATTTTAGGAGTCCTAGTTATATACCCAATAGAAATGCATGCATACACACACTAAAAGACATATACAGAGATGTTCATAGCAGCAGTATTTGCCATAGTTAAAACCCAGAAACTACTCAAATGTCCATCAACAGGTAGAACAGATAATTTGTGTATTCATACAATTTAATTCTGTAAATCAATGAAAACAAACAGATTACTGCTACAAGCAATATTATGGATTAATCTCACAATCATAACCACAAAATGATTGTCAAAAAATAATATAATGAGTAAAGTAAGCCAGACACAAACGAATACATAAATTGTGAGTCTCTTCTGTAAATTCAAAATCCCAGAAAACTAATCTATGGTAATGCGAATCAGAATCTCTTTGGGGAGGGGACTCGGGAATAGGAGGGAGCATAATGGGTGCTTATGGGAATGCTGATATAATATTCTCTTTTTTGTTCTGAGTAGAAGTTTTATGGGTATGTTCAATTTCAGAAAATTAATAGAGCTGTATATTTCTATATATAGTTACATGTAATTTTGTATTAGATACCTTTGTGTATTTGTTATATTTCAATTTAGTAAGTATAAAATAATAAAGTAAATGGAGCTACCTCATAAACTGTGATGTAATTCACTTAAGTTTTAGGAAGAAATCAGCCTGTTGGTGGGGTTTTTTGTTTGTTGGTGTTGGAGGATGAGTCTGAGAAGATGGCAGATTGAGGATGTTAGCATTAACTTGATAAAAATGATAGCTATTACATGCAACATTCTAGTTCACACTACATTTTCTTGTATTTTCTCACATAAGCATTACATACCATCTTTTAGAAAGATATTTGTGATTCCTTTTTTCCCTCTGTAGGTAAAAAATATTAAAAAAAAACATGAGTCTGAACAGTTTAACTCATTTAAGATTAAATATTTTTACAAATAGTGATTTTACATGTTCTTCGTAAGAAAACCACAGCAACGTAGGAAGTAAAAGAAGATGTAAAGAAAATTGCCCTAATTATCAGTTGTAGAAGGACGTTGTTTCAGGCTTCAGTCATAGACTCATAGACTGTCCCTCACAGACTTCACACATGGATAAGAAGAGGGATAAATTGATAGTCAGAACTCTGAGGTTTTGCCATTTTATTCTGCATGTTATTTTAATAAAATCATATTAAAATAAATTTAACATATGAAAATAATTAGATATGAAAATGTAAGAATTAATGAACTTAATAAAAAACACCTAAATTTTCCTCTATATTAAAAAGATTATAAATACAGAAATTCATTTTTAAAGCCAAACACAGTTTACCTTAAGTGTGGTATAGTTTAGCTCCCACTATTGATAAAATGAAGACATTTTCAGTTACACATATTTCTTTTTCTACACGTCTATTTGTCGATTTTTTTTCTTATTTTTAATTTGAGATTTATAATATTAATATTCTAAAGCAGTATACCTTATTTACAGCCCTAATGTTTTTGTAATACCTTCTCCAATTTAAATTTTATTTTGATTCATCTCTAAGTTGTTTGGTTTTATTTCAAAGAGCTCTTTTAAATGATTAATAAACAAGATAAAGGTTTTCTGTATATGTGACAATATCTGTTGCTTTATATTGAAATGATAGTTTAACTGGTGTGTTAATCAATATAGGCTAGGTTTTGCTTCAATAGTGGTGTGTTGTCTATTTGTTTCATCTGTTTTCTGTTTCTCTTTCCTTCTTTTTCTCCATTTGTATTGAGTATTTTTGTGATTCCATATTACCTTCATTGTTTTTTAGCTAATTCTTTATTGTATTATTTTATTAGTTATTTTAGGATTTGTATTGTACATATTTAAATTATCACAGTCTACCTCAAGTGATATAATACCACTTTAGATATAATATAAGAAATTAACAGCAGAATGTTTCCATTTCTCCCCTCCAGCATTGATGCTACTTTTCATACTTTTTACTTTGGCATGTGTTATAAACCCCACAATACATTTCTACTGCTTGTTGTATTAGTTTCCTATGGCTGCTTAACTAATTATCACATACGTAATGTCTTTAAACAGCACAGATTTATTATGTTATCGTTCTGGAGGTGAGGAGTCCAAAATAGGTCTCAGTAAGCTAAAACCCTGGTATCAGCAGGGCTGTGTTTCTTCTGAAGACTTAAGGGGAGAATCTGTTTCCTTGCCTTTTCCATATTCTAGAGGCTGGCACATTCCTTGGATCTTGGTGGCCTTGCAATTCAGCAATAGCTAATCAAGGCTTTCTCATACCACATCAGTCTGACACTCTCACTCTACTGCCTTCCCCTTTTACTTATAAGGACCCTTGTGATCACTATGGGCCCACTTGGATAATCCAAGATGATCTTCCTGTCTCAAGGTCAGCTGATTATCAACCTTAATTCCATTTGCAACTCTAATTCTTCTTTTTAATGTAGCCTGACATAGTCACATGTTCTGAAGGTTAGAATGTGCATGTTTTTGGTGGGAGGGTACATTATTCTGCCTAGGACATTTTTTTTTTTGTTAGATGGTCAATTACCATTTAAAGAGATTTAAATAATAAGAAAAATTTTATAATTCTCACATATTTTCAGTTCTCTTCATTCCTTTGTTTACATGCAGATTTGCATATGGTATTTTTTTCTTTCTGCCTGACTGATTACTTTTTCTTATAGCAAGGTATGCTGGTGATGAATTCTTTCAGCTTCTGCATTTCTGAAAATGCCTTTGTTTCACTTTTCTGAAACATATTTTTTGATGAATAAATAATTATAGATTGACATTTATTTCTGTCCTTTAAAGATGTTTCTCCACTGTCTTCCAGATTAGATTGTTTCTGTTGAGAAGTCATCTGTTATTCTTACCTTTGTTCCTCTGTACACATGTGTCTTTTTTTATCTGACTATGTAAGATTGTTTTTTATCATTGGTTTTATGATGTGCCTTTTTTTAGTAGTTCCTTTTTTTTTTTTTTGTCCTATTTCTTTTGCTTGAGTTTTGTTGAGCATTTTGGATCTGTGGGTTTATTATTTTCACCAAATTTTGGGGACATATTTGAAATTTTTTTCTTAAGATATGTTTTATGTCTGTCTTCTCTTGTTAAGGGTCTCCTTTCACATGTTGATCAGGTCACTTGATATTGTCCCACAGAACTGATCCTCTTTTCATTGTTTTCAGTCTTTGTTGTTTCTGGGTTTTGTTTTATGTATGTTTTATTCATATATTTTCAAGTTCTCTAGTATTTCTTCTGCAACATCTTATTGGCTTTTAATCCTGTCTACTATATTTTTTCACCTGGGAGATCATAGGTAGCTGGTGGATTTTGATGTGCATGCCTGTGTTTGTGATTTGTGGATTACCATGTAGCTGAGTTCCTGTTTTTGCCTAGTTTCTCATGGATGAAACTGCACATAAGCAATCATGAAATTTGTGTTAATGCTCAAATTGTTTTCTAATATATCAGTTGTGTCATAACAAATTGTTCTAAAAACAAGCATCATAGCAGAACCAACTGCTATGTTTTGTGGGTATTTCTGAAAAACATAAATGGCATTCTACATGTGCAAAAAAAAAGTCTAACACCCAAATTAATGCCTGTATTAATAGCTCTTTCTTGAAGATTTCAGAACATCATGAAATAAAATTATAGTTTTCACCTCTAAAAGTTTGATATGGGTCTTTTGTAAATGTCTATATTTAACATCAATCTGTTTTCTAACTTCTTAAACATATCAAATATAGTTATAATGAGTGCTTTAATGTCTTTGTATACTAATTCTGTCATCTATGTCTGTTCATTATTTTCATTAAGTTTTTTTCCTTGTGGATTATAGACAACTGGTTCTTTCGTTCTCTAATAATTTTATTAGATTCTAGACATTATCAGTTTTACATTGTTGGGTTCTAATTTTGCACTTCTGTCAATATTCTTGATCTTTGTTCTGGAACATAGTTACATTCATTCGAGTTAGCTTGAGTCTTCAGGTATGGCTTTTAAGCATTGTTAAAAGGTAGCAGAATAATGTTTGGGGCTAATTTTGTCCTTCTACTAAGGCTAAAGTCTTCTGAGTACTTTGCCAATGCTCAAAAGAATTAGGAGGTTCTCTACTCAGACTGGTGAGCAGCCAAGGGCTTGACTGGGGCTATAGAATCAGTTTCCAAACTCATTTATGTGGTTGTTGGCAAACATGGGCATTTGCACAGGACTGATAGTGTGTCCTCACTTCAAGGTAGATAGCTTTCTCCAAGTGAAAATCTGAAAAAGAGAAATACAGAAGCCATGATGCCTCTCTGACCTACACTGGGAACTCATACTCCACCATTTCTGCCAGAGTCTATTCATTAAAAGCAAGTCATTACTAATAGCCCACACTCGAGGGACAGGGATTCTCTACAAAGGAAGGATAATCTGTTTATTTGTGTACATAATTTAGAACCACCATAGTCAGGCTTCTGACCTCTAAATATTTATGCATAATGCACTTACATCCTACAAGACCCCTTAATCTTCATCCTTTTACACCCTCAGTTTGAAGTCCAAGTTGTTGGTATCTAAATTAGGTCCAGGTATGGATGAGGCGTCCTTGCGTGTATGTGCTTAGGTAAAATTTTCCATGTTTAGTTTCTTTTGATTTGAAGATCTGTGAATTAACAAGAACAATAATCTGCCCCTAGATATGCACAACAGTCAATGGTGGGACAGGTATAGGATAACTCAAGGAGAAGGAATATCCAAGAATTTATGGACATATTTAAAAACTACCACACCCCTGAAAATAATTATCTTTTTATGTTTATGATCATTTTTTTCCATGATCTTGTTTTTCTTTCAGTCTATAAAGATAAAGGTGATAAACCCTTTGGAAACTCCCACATCTAATGAAATGTTGTGTTCATAATACTCTTGAGATTACTCCTCAGATTCAAGAGTTTATTTCCTCAGACTCCTTTTATATTTCTATTTTATTTCCTCCCAAAATTGGGTTCTGTAAGAATAGTCAGGATTTTATCAATTAGCTCCTTTCCCTGCCACTATTACTGTGAGTAGTGGTGATGCTTAAATATACTAGCATCTCTATGTTTTCTTTTTGGCCAGTGTGTTCAAAGAATGTGTTGGGAGGTTGTGCTTCATTCTTTAGACAGTGCTGTCAGTATATTTCATCTGAATCCTCTTGATTTTTGTATTTTGTTATGTATTGGAGGAGGATACTCTGTGATCTGATCTGACTTGTCTTTACTAAGGAAGGATCTCATGGATCCTAAATGAAAGGACACAGACATGGACCAGGGCCTGAGCTTTATTTTGTGACCCCATTTTGATACTCTCTCTTTTCTACTGACAGCATGTTCCCTGAAAAATAGAATTCTTTTATTCAAGAAAGTATTGATAAAATGGAAAAGTATCATTTCAAAAGCTGTAAAGTTCAATATGAAATATGAAAAATGTGTTTTAACTTTATTTGGAAGCTTCACTTGCTTATGTATTGATTTCTGTGTACAGTATTCCAAGCTTTCTGATTTGATGTTTATTTTAGTTAATGTTGGATGAGAATGAATTGCAATTGCTACATATACCATTTACTTAAAATACTTCTAATTTTATGCTTGCTTAGGGAGCATCAGATATGTTTGGACAGGAATCAAAGACACACCTGAATTTTTCTCATATTTTCATCACTCAAAGCCATTAATGAGGGTGCTGCCTTCAGATTCTATTTTTTAAAGTACATAGATAGCATTCAAGCTCTTTTTCTTCTGAATTGCAACATATTTTAACTTCTCTTTTCATAATGACTAGATAATACTTATCTTATTCTTACATCCATGATATAGATTGGAAGAAAATTAGGACCATAATTTGGATCACAAATTATAGCTAGTAATAGTGAGTCTATATTGACTTTATATTTTTCTTTATAATTTTTGTAGTGTCTTTTAAGATTCTGTCTCTCATTTGACCATCACAAAAAAAAGTATTCCTCTTATAGATAGAATCACTAAAGTTTTAATGAACTCTATGTCAAACAACCTGTTCAAAGTAGTCTTAGGCCAGGGACTGAGATGTTATGACTTCTAAAACAGCTTCTGCTTCCCCAAATTCAACACATACTTGATTCATGCACATTGCCTATATAATTTTTTTCCACAATTATCCATGGTAATATTTACATTTTTTAAAGAAGCCAAGATTAACATAAATTTTCTTAAATTATTCTGAGCTTTGATTCTGAGAACTGGTGACATTAATGGAGAATAGGGAGATTTGTATCTCTTGCTAGTATTGACTTAAAAAACCTTTCTGATGAGGACCTGGTATCTGCCTTCACTGGTCTCAGATAGGAATATGATAGAAGACTAAAGAGGAAATATTTTTCATCCAGTGACATATCAATGTCTTGACAGAATAATAACTGTTACCTGATTTCAGTCAATTACTCCCAAACAATGAAAAAGCTTGTATTTTTAGAGATCACTTTTACCTACAGTTACCTGAAATGCAAAGAGGATAATAAGCCTTGGAAATTGAATATGAATGCCAAATTTAAATATACAGATCCCCTCAAAATTGTATAACAAAGTTTTGCATCAGGCTACCAACTGGTAATACCATGGAGTCATTTTTATAATTAAGAATGAAATAATTATACAATGTTAGATGGGAAGATGATACTTTATATAAATTTAGTTTGATAACAAATAATGTTTAAGGGATTTATTTTAAGCCAGTGTGATGTTGTGGCTTTGGAAGAGAGACCAAACAGAGGAAATCTTTTTTTTTTTCTAAATAGAAGATATTATATAATGTGAATACTTGATACCTCTGCTTTGTTTCAAGGTAGGGTAACAAAGATTAAAATTATAATGGGTTTCAGATATTGAATATTAGATAACACTGTGTTTCTCAAGAGAAGGGACATAAGATTGCACAAGTTATGACCGGAGGCAGTGGAAGTGTGCTCAAATAGAAACCATCAGTCTCAGTGATTTGAAGAGACATGGCAGTCCTTGCAGATGCTCCTTAAGAATGCAACTAAAGAAATCTATTGTAATTTAGAGTTTAAAAGTGTCCTACCACACCTAAGGCTAGATGCAAAAAAAAGTGAAGCTGTCTTTTATTTGCAGATTACGCAGTTGTCTAAACTGCTAAAGGTTATATCCAAAAAGTTCCAGAAAACAATAAGTGAATTTAAGGTCAAAATATAAGAATTAATTATGCTTCTGTAGATTAGGAATGAACAAATGAAAGTTAAAATTTTAAAAAGCAATACCATTTATACTAATATAAAAATATAAAGTAATATATTTATGAATGAATTTAAAAAATCTGGAAGACCTGTATACTAAACTCTACAATATTTGTTGAGAGAAATTATAGACGGTACAAATTAATGGGGAGAGGTCATACATTTGTACATTAGGAGAGTAATGTACATTAGTTTTATGATGACATTTCTTCATCAGTTGATCTGTAGATTCCATGTACTCTCAACCAAAATCCCAGTTAGTGATTTTATACATTGACAAATTGTTTTAAATATATATGGAAACACAAAGGAACTAGCATATCCTACAAAATTTGCCAAATATAAACAAAATTGGAAGATTTACTTACCTGATTCAAACTTCCTGTTAAACTACAGTAATAATGCTCAGATATTAGGTGCATAAGAGTAGATATAGAGATTAATGAAGTCCACAGTAGGAAGTCCAGAAATGGTCACACATGTATAGATAACTTATTTTCAACCAATGTGCAAAGGACAAAGAGTGGTCTTTTCAACAGATGTGCTAGGATGCAAAAAGAAATAGAAAAAAAAAAAAAAGAACTTCAATCAATACTTTGCAACACATACAAAAACAAACTCAAAAATGGATCACAGACTGAAATGTCAAACCTAAAACTCTGTGACTGCTAGTAAAAAATAAAAGAAAAATAAGAGAAAAAATTTTGTTAACTTGAGTTAGGCAAAGATATATTATGAAACCAAAATCAAAATCCATAAGGAAACAAATTGGTAAATTATACATTATCCAAAGACTTTGCTAATACAATGAAAAGGCAAGTCACGGACTGTGAGAAAATATTTTAAAAACATGTTTTAAAATTACTCCTTTCTATAATATATACAAAACTGTCAAAAATCAATAATAAGAAAACAATTTAATAAAAATGGGAGAACATTGAACAGAAACTTTACTAAAGAAGCTATACTAATGGCAAACACATGAAAAGTTGTTAAACATTTTTGGTCGCTAGGGAAATACAAATTAAAACTACAGTGAAATACCTCTGCATAATTTTACTATGGCTAAAATTAAAATGACTGACCATACCAAATTTGGGCAAAGATGTGGAGGAATTAGACCTCTCATACACTACAGATAGGAATGTAAAACGTGACAATCGCCTAGGATAATTTTGGTAGTTTTTAAAATGTGTTAAATGTTAGACATATACCTACCATATGATGCAGACATTATACCCCTAGGTATTTACCCAAGAGAAAAGAAGCATATGTGCATAAAAGACTTGCACACAAGTCTGTTTCTAAAACAGGAAAATTCTACATGCCTATCAGTAAGTGACTATGGCATGGTATAAATGGAAAGGAATACGCTATTGGTTCATGCTACAATGCTGATGAATAATTATAATTACAATTGTGAAATAATCATGCTAAGGGAAAGAAGCAAGACCAAAAGGAAAGAATATGTACTGTATTATTCCATTTATGTAAAACTCTAAGAAATGCAAACTAACATATTGTGACAGAAAGCATGTCAGCAGTTGCCTGGGGATAGAGGAGCAAAAGAGGCAAAGGGCTGGAGTGAGGGGTTATATAAAGGCACAAAGATACATTTGGGGGTTATGGCTAAGTTCATTATCTTTATTGTAGTGCAGGTTTCACATGTATATGCATACACGAAAACGTCAAATCACATACTTATGTGCACTTTTTTGTATATCAGTTATATCCAAATAATACTGCTAAAATATTTGATTAAATGCAAATAGGGCTATAATGGAGGGTAAAACATAAAACAGATGGGTCAAATGGAAAGCAAATAGTGAGGTAGTAGATAAAGCTCTATCAGAAACCATAGTAAAAATAGACTAGGCAGATTTTAACACTGGATAAAAAAACCAAACATAACTATATATTGCTTATAAGATTCATACATTAATATAAGGACACAAAAACTTGAAAGGGAAGAAAAAACTAGGCCATTCATATACTAACCCAAAGAAGGCAGGTTTTTCCATACTAGAAGCCAAAGCTATACTAGAAAAACAAAGTGGACTTTAAAGAAAGAAGTATTAGAGAAAAAAGGAAATTTCATGATTAAAGCATCATTCCAATGCAATGATATTACAACCATACAATCATAAATATGTATGCATCCAATAACATAGCTTTGAAATTTATAAAGCAAACACTGAATTAAAAGGAAAAATAGGCAAATGCACAATCATAATGGGAAGCATTAACTTACCTTTTTCAAAAGCTGATATAAAAAGCAGACAAAAAAAAAAAGTAATGATATGGAACATCTGAAGACCACAATAAGGAAAACATGTCATATGCAGCTGACAATGATAGAATATTGCATCTAACAATAGAAGAATTTGCATCCTCTTCAAATGCCTGTGGGATATTGAGCAAAATTGACTATATTCTGTGCCAAAAAGAAAGCTTCAGCACATTTCCAAGAATATAAATTAATTAATGAATATTCTCTGATCCAATGGAATTAAGCTAGAAATCAATACCAAGTAAGTAGAGAAAATTCAACTGCCTGGAGTATATTTCAAAAAAATCCATGAATCAAAAAGGCTAAAGCAGAAATTAAAAAATATTTAAAACTCAATGGTTATGTGTGGACTGAATTAAAAGCAGTGTTAAATAGAAATATATAGTCTTAATTGCATATGTGAGAAAAGAAGAAAAGCTGTACAATCAATGATATAACCTTCTATCTCAGGAACCAAAAGGAAAGAAAGAAACAAAAACCACCACAAAAAGCAAAGCAAACCTAAGGAACGTAAAAAAAATAATACAAAGTTAAAGGTACAATTCAATGAAATGGAAAATAAACATTCAAAAGTTTGTATATAGAAAGATTGATAAAAAGCTTAACTTCAACAAGATTGATCAAGAAAAAGAGAAATCACAAATTACCATTATCAAGAATAAAAAAAAAAGACACATCTACAGTCCTATTGATATCAAAAAGAGAAGAGAGAATTATGAAAAAAAAGTCATAATTTAGAAGGGATGGATAAATCTCTTGGGGAGGGACTTAGCAAAGGTGACAAAAGAAGAAATTAAATATCTGAATGGTCTATCAATCAAAGAAGTTGAGTCCCTTCTTTAATTTCACAGATAAAATGATACTGAAACCTTCACCAGTGTATTATTTTAAGTATTTAAAGAAAAAACATTAAAATCTTTCATTCTTTACTTGAAAATAGGGAACATTTTCTGTTCTCTATTTAAGGGACCTTTATACCTTTATAAGGTCAGCATAAACTGATTCCAAAATTGTCATAGAAATTACCAAATAAAACTGAAAATTTCTGGATAATATTTCTCAGAGACATAAAAATTCTTATTAACATAATGTCAAATCATCACCAAGTAGGGTTTCTTTCAGGTATGTAAAGATAGTTAAAAATTTCAAAAGTTACTAAGTGGGATTCACCACACATTATGAGGGAAAAATTAACTGTCTCAACCTAAGTAAAAACACTACATAACAAGATTCAACACCCATTCATGATAAAATTTAGCAAATTAGGAATAGAAGGAAACTTCATTAATCTGATAAATTGTAGCTACAAAAAACCAACAGCAAACATCAAACTGAATGATTAAAACTGAAAATGTTTCCTTTGCAATTGAGAATGAGACAAAAAAAGAAAAAAAAGTCATAATTAACAGATGACATGATTCTGTGTTGAAAACTGCAAAATAACTTGTAAATAAATAACTTTAAAATGTAAATTTTGCAATTTTGCTGGATACAAGTACATATACAAAATTAATTATATTCCTTCTGTCAACTAATTAGATTTTTAAAATGCAATACTATGTACAAAAAATAAAATATCTATGGATAAATCTAATGAACATAAAACCATAAAATAATTTTGAGAGAAATTGAGAACTTAAATAAATGCAAGGGTATACCCTTTTATGTTATGTATTTTTCATGGATTGGAAAACTCAGTATTATAGAAATGTCAATAAATTCAATGACATACCAATAAAAATATCAGGAGGACTGTGTGGAAAATTAACAAGCTGATTATAAAATTTATTATGGGAATAAAAATTGCAAAGAATATTCAAGACAATATTGAAGAAGATGACAAAATTGGAGGACTTACTTTGTCAGACATAAGGGTATTTTATAAATCTGCTCTGTGTTACATAGTGGGGTATTGGCCAAAGGATAGACAAATAGCAAACAGGAAGTAAAATTCCAAATAGACCTACACATATAAGGTACTAAATTGATGACGATTTCATTGCAAACAGTAGGGTATGGATGGTGTTTTCAATAAATGATGCTAGGTCAGTTGGATGGCCATAGAGGAAAAAGTACATTTTTATCTCTGCCTCATATCATATGTAGAAATAAATTCTAGATGAATTGCAGAACAAATTGTGAAAGATAAATCAATGATGGTCATTCTCTGCCTAGACATTATATCTGTTGAAAATAGTATAAGATCTTGCTTTTTAAAAAAATCACCTTCTCCTGTTTCTTTCATTCCTCTACCTGGACCCTATAATTAATTAATCAGCTCTTACTATGTGCCAGGCGCTGTGCTGTGAGCTTTACACAGATTAATTTAATTATCACTACAACCCTGTGAAATAGGTATGTGATTCCTGTTATACAGATGAGGAAATGAGACAAAGATAGGTTCATTCATTCATTTATTTCTATTTGCTTCCTAAATGTTGTAACAGAATTTGAGCCAAGGAATCAGAAATGCTGAATCCCAAATTGGGACTGATTCCTTTCTGTGAGACCAGGTTTAAGTCATACAATCTCTGTAAGTCTCAGTTTCTTCACCTAAAAAAAAAAAAAAAAAAGGAAAATAGGGCTGGTATTACCTGTAGGAGTTGTGAAGATCAAGTAGGACAAATATATAAAAGAGCTTTGTGAACTATAAGCTACTATGAAAATGTGTTTGCAGTCGAAGACTTGCCCAAGGGAAAAAGCCAACACAGTTTAGAAGGCACCAAGATTTAGTAGTGAAGAGATCAGCATTTGAATCTTATCTCCATCCTTTCTAGTGATAAGATCTTGGCAAATTACCTGATGTCTCCCAACCTATTTCCTCACATATATTGGAGATACTATCATGCTGTCAGTATATGTCAGCTATTATTATATGCCAGATACAATTCTGAGAGATTTACATGTATTAACTCACTTAATTCTCATGATAACCCCATCAAATAGATATATGACTCTCATTTTCAGATGGCAGATGTGAAGCACAGAGAGGTTGAGTTGCTTATCCAAGAGTATAGAGCTAATAAGTGGCAGAGTCAGGATTTGACCCAGAGATCCAGGCTACTATTGGGTTCACAGGTTTATTATGGAAAAGAAACATGATGACATATGGAGAAAAATAAGCATAGTATATAACACAGTATGAACATTCAACACATTGTAACTATTACTATTATTTTAATAAGCTAAGAATTTATGCTTCTAAGATGGATAGAGAGGAGTAATAAATCTGTAGAGAAATGCAGCACAGAAACTAGAACTGAGAAAAAGAACGGCTTAAGTGTTTGGCAAGGAAAAGGGGGTACTTTGGATGATGAGGGCAAGACACAGAGATGTGAGAAACTCAAGAAATAGCAGGGAGGGTGATGTAACTGGCAAATAGGAACTGCCTGCCCAAGTGACAGTGAAGGCATATTGGGTATCTAGTGGGTTGAGTAAATATTCATCTTTCAGGTTGTTAAGGGCTGGTAACTTGTTGCCATGGTGACTTTCAATTCTCTTAGAGTACGTCCTGGTAAAGGTCCTTAAATTAGCTCATCTTTGCAGCTTTGTGTTCTACATAAGAGTTACGTGACTCCAGAAAGTGCTTATAAATATGTGTGTACATCATCAACCACCACAATTCTAAAATCCTCGCGTGTAGCTTTGTAGATTGACTCTCTGAATGAAACAGAGCAATCTGTCACTTGACTTTCTATGGCATTCAGGGTATTGAAGTTTACAAGAAAAGATTGATTTAGACACAAGTTTAATGGAATTAAAGATGTGTGATTAATGACATCTGTTTTCTAAGCATGATAGCTGAAGTAAAATTAATTGTCTTATGTAAATTAGTCATTACACTGTATTTTGCAAGGTAAATTTGTTAAGCTTTTCTTAAGATTTTTGGATTTTTACCTGGTGGATATTAGATCGTATAATTGCATGGCGTTTATTTTTATCTCACTATTCCCTCCTGAATTTCAGTATTGTTTGAATATCATGATTCTATTTTTCAGCACTGTGAATTATCAGAGGACCCAGGTAATATCCAACTTCATTAGTTACCTTATAAAAACGAAGCCTAATAGAAGCTTCAAATGTTTTGCCTCTAAGGCGTCACGCTGTGCAATGAGCTGGGCAAGTGTTTTTCCTTTGTATCTTTTTGATAGGTTAAATAAAACAAAGAGAAAAAAGAGGGATCTATTTTCCTGATAAAGGCTGCTACAGCATATATATAAAATGTATACAAATATACTACCCCCCCCAAAGCATTCATAATCTTTGTAAACAAGCTTCATTTCAAATCCACATGAAAACTACACCAAAAAATATAGGTCTTTAATCTGAATCAATAGGAAGTTATAGCCTCATTTTATGACTGCAGTGCTAACTTATCAATTCCTCTGTACATTTACACATAATTCTGTGTTGTGAAGTACACTAGGATTCAGACATACTGAGAACACCTGGAAGGTTATAGAAGTAGGTCTGTCTTGAATTCAGACTGAGTGGTTTGAGTGTTAATATCTGTGGTCTTTTATATTTTGAGGATTTCAATTTGGGTTTATCCCTGTGGCAACCAGCAAGGAATATCAACAAATCTTTTCACTATTGGTGCTGTTTACTGCTCAGAATACTGTGTTTAGAGAGCCTGGGGCTATCTACAGAAGTTTATGTATGTAATCTGGCATAACCATTCAAAAAGAATATCTGAATTGCTGACATGTAGCTTCAATAAGTTTAAAATATATCAGGTCCTTTCCTGTCTCAAAGCAGTAGTACACTTATATGTAGTGTGAAACAGGGAGACATTATTTTTCTTTTTCTAACAGCAGCCACTAAATTATACGACTTTGGATTTTTCCCCATAGTAGCCACTTTAATTGAAAAAACTGCTTTTGTATAAAATTAGAGATTAAAAAGAGCAGGACAAGTGGTTGATTCACAGCATGCTGTGGGTATTATCTTAAGCAGGAATTCCTCATCTTTATGCTACATTCTCCAGTACAGTTTATTATTTATGAGTCACATAGAGCAAAGCTACTACCTATGAGTTTTCGAATAACTACAACAGAGAGTTTGAATTAAACATATTCTGAGAATTGTGGTCCACAATGGAAAGTGAAGTGAAGGAAATACTATTTATTTTCTTCTGTCAGCTTGGAGATGGAGGGTCAAATAAATAGAAAGTAAGGGTATGGCAAGGTATATCTGAAAATCTCACAATAAGAAGATCTTGAAAGTTAGGAAGCCCTTTAGTTCTCTTTTTCCTCACACTCCTGAGGTTTGTGATGGAATAAAGGCATCACAAGTAGATGAAAAGATCTTGTTTTGATTAATTTTAAAGACAGTCTTTCAGCATCTTTCAGTAACTTCAAGACTTACACATTCATCATCAGGAAGTTCTCTCAACTAGAAAGCCCTACTATATGCTGTGATTTAAGGTCATTTCCTTTTTAGTGAAGCCAGACATCATCATTTTGCCCCTCCTACCCTCACCCTTGATAATTAAAAGCAAAAAACAAACAAAAAAACCCCACTGAAATTAGATATGATCTCCTTTTCATAATGTGAATTATTTGTAAGGGAGGAGAACTTCTGTGCTCGAATATCCACTGACTTCTCACTATAATAGGGTACATGTGAAGTCCTTAGCTTAGCATTTGCCAATTTCTACTATTTTATCTTTGTCTAATTTTCTCCCACTACTCCTCTGTGCAACATTCCAACGCCAGTCAAATTTGCCTCCCTTTAAGGATCACGGTGAGGAGTATTATAATCATGACCTCAATGAATCACACCTCCCTGTATCCATACTCCTTCACAATATGACCTGACTCTCCTTCCTCCAAGAGATGGAGGCTGTTTCTTCACCTCTGGTATCGGGACTGGTCTTGTCAATTGCCTTGACCAGTAGGATGCAAACAGAAGTGATCTTGTATGAATTCTGAAACCCATACCTAAAAGAGGCCTTGCAGTTTCCACCCTTGCCCTCTTGGAACCCTGGGAACAGCTTGCTGTGAGGAAGCCAGTCTATTCTTCTAGAGTATGAGAGCCATGTGGAGAAGACCCAAGGTGCCCCAGAAAAGAAATAGCACCAACTTCTTGGTCCTTCTTGGTCAACCAGTCCTCCATCTTGAAAGCAGTCTCATCTATGAGCTCAGATGAAACCAACAGAGGAATTGCCCAGTCAACCCACAGAATCATGAGAATGAATTAACCATTGTTTAAAGCAACTAAGTTTGGGGATGGTTTGTTATACAACACTAAATAACAATAATGTAAAACAGTAGATAGTTTATACATGATCCACTCTATTATGATTTCCTGAATACTTTATCCCTTGGCATTTACTTCCTTCTTAGAATAATTATGGCACTTATATATCAGCTAATGCTGTCTTGTATTATTGATATTTTAAGAAACTTCTCCTGTATCCCAAGCAAAATGTAGGCTCTTTTATTATAGACTGGCATATTTTAAAGAGAGGTCCACTTAAGCTTTAAACGGTGTTTAGTGTCCTTGAAAGTCTTCAGTCATCTGTCCAGATTATAAACTAGTTGGTTATGCATTTTGTTTTTAAAATTTTAGATGCTGACATACATAGAAAGGGAATTGGGAGGTACATGAGAATTTTTGTGTCAGTTTTATTCAAGTTATATTTATTGATGATTTGCAGTATGAAGGACAAATGCTAGAAGTTTTCCAGGGTATACATAAAAGAATAAAAAATAACTTCTGTGTTTGATAAATTTATAATTTAGAACAGAGTTTGGTAAATTATGGTCAGTTGCATGGCTGCCTCTTTTTGTAAATAAGGTTTTTCTAGCATTACTTGTGCCTCCATTTATGTATCATCTGTGTTGCTTTTGCACAACAGTGCAGTTAGTAAGCTGGCTAAACCACTCTATGGTTTGCAAAGCCTAAAATATTTGCTATTTGTCCCTTTAAAAAAAAGTTTGATGGCCCATGGTTTAGAATAAGTAATAAATATAGCTGTACGCAGAGAAGAAATATAAACTGTGAAAGCTGGCAGAGAGACGAAAAATGAAATATTTTACAAATGCAAAGGACAGCACAATCCATTTGGGCTGGAATATTAAGGAAAGGCTGCATGAATTAGAAAATTTCGACGTTAGATAATCAAACGAGTAATATTTTAGAGAGCAGTAGATTTTAGAGTGAGAAGTTTGAGAGCAAGAAAAATAGAAGAATCTCAGGAGTGAAGAAGAAGAGAATAGAATGTATTTGAGAATTGGGATGAGGATCAGGTTGTTATAATGGCTTTGAAACCCAAGATAGAAGATAATTTTAAAGCAGGATGGTCCACAGTATAGACTGCCAAAGAAAGGTATTGTATTAGTTTCCTGGGGCTGCTGTAACAAAGTACCAAGATCTGGTTGTCTTAAAACAACAGAAATTCATTTTTTCACAGACTTGGAGACTAGAAGTCTGAAATCAGCTTTTTAGTGGGACCATACTGTCTTTGACTCTCTGAGGAAAAATTCTTCCCCTCCTCTTCTAGCTTGTGATGTTTGCCGTCAATCCTTGGCATTCCTTGTCACATGGCCATCTTCTCCCTGTGCATCAACCTCCCTGTGTGTGTGTCTTTCTCTATGTCCAAATTTCTCCTTTTCATAAGGACACCAGCCATATTGGATTAAGGCCCACCCTCATTTTGACTTGATGACCTCTGTAAAAACTTTATTTCCAAATAAGGTCACATTCTGAGGAACTGGAGGTTAGGACTTCAGCGTGTCTTTTTGGGAGAGGAGGCCATTCAGCCCAAAGCAGGCATAGACCAGAAAACTGGGAGGCATCAGAGGATGCAAAGATTAAGCTGTCATTGTTGAACTTTGAAGAACTAGTTTAAGTTAGATTGGCGAGTTTGAGAGCCAGATTGCTATATACTTGAAGGGGAATTAGAAGCTGTGAAGCTGTGAATAATTTGTGAAGACTTCAAAATGATGAAAAGAAAGATAAAGAACAGAGTAGCTTGAGGGGATCATAGAACTAACATTTGTTTTAAGAGAATCAGTGTGCTAACAAAGAAGAAGAAAATGAAGCACAAGAGAATAGAACAACGAATAGAGCAAGTCTTAGATTTAAGTAAGAAGAGAAGCCAGCAAAATGACAGGTGGAGGGAGGAAACCTGGTCAGAAAGAAATTGGAGGGAGACTCTCCTTCAAAGATTGGAAGAAAGAAAGGAAGGTCTCATAAAGTTGTGGAGATATTTCACATTAGATGCAGAATTTCTTGGGCAATTAGGGTGTGGCATCATGTGCTTACAATAAAACAGTGAGAGTTGTGTTTAGGAATTAAGGCTAGTGAAAAAACCTGGAATAGCCATCCTGATAAATTTGCTTTAGTGTGAGCAGCAAATGAATAAATTGTATATATACCATTCAGTAATGAGCACTAAGTTGAGAAGAAGGAGCTTGGATTTGTAGTGAATCTCATTAGTATAGTTATGTATTTTTTCCACTAATAATCAGCAGCCCCAGAGATAGAACAGAGAATGCAGCTTGTAGGGGTCATTGAGACCTAGGGACTGGCAAAGAGTATTTGAAATGGTGAAATGCTTCAGTAGAAGTGAATGCCCAGTAATATTTTCGGCATTGATGCCAGAGTTTGTTAAAAAGGCAAGGGAAATGATAAAAGATGGGATGAACTTGGAGTTAAGAAAACAGGAAACAACTAGAACTTGTGATGAGAACTAAAAGTCCACATTTAGTAGCTGTGACTGAGTGAGGTGAGAAGGAGAGTTTACAATTTGGGGTCTTAGAGACAGAGAAATGTTGAATACTGATGAGCAATATGCAGTAGCTTGCTGAAGTCAAAAGGTATTTAGGAAAAACAGAATTAAAAACAAACAAACCTTGATGTAAATGGAGAACACAAAATCGGGAAGGAGAACCAATGAACAAAGAACTAAAGCCAAACTCATTTTATAGCTTACTTAATGTAAGGATTTGAATAAAATACTTTTTTTTTTAGCAGAAAGATCATTTTTCATATGACTGGCAGAGTTAATTAATTAATGGTACATTTTAAATCAATGGAAATGTGCTTACATATTATTGTAAGACTAATTTTTTCACTTTGCAAAACTGGGTGGAGGGTGGGTGGAAGAATTATCACAGAATGTTTAATAGTTAATGGGAAATTGTGTGGGTGGCTTGTTTTATTGCTAGGTAAATCTTACTGAATAGATGCCTCATATTAGTGGTCTTTGATATTATAAAAGCTTAAGCTGAAGTCATCTCTTATATCACTTTTCATATCATAAACTGTGAAGAACTTTTTAGGGAGGGTGCATTATCATTGGCCTTGGAGACATGAGTAACATGACCTTGTCTACATGGTAAGTTGGTCAGACTGAACTCAAAACAAGTACAAAGGAAATTCCTTTATTTTTCTCCTCACCGGACATTTAAGCAAGATCTATCAAATTTCCCCTGCCTGTCTTTAGATGGCATCTCAGAAAGATCCCATAGCTCCCATTAATTTCGGCATGGTCTGTGTATAATTAAAAACAAAACAAAACATCAGACAAACAAAAACCACCAGTGAGCCAGATGGTGGGGAGGGGGTGATCTACTCTTTCATCACTTTTCTCTACCTACTCTTCCCTTCCCACCTCCATTTTCTCTCCTTCTAGAGTTGGGGCAGGAAGTGGGGAGGAACGATTAGAGAAAGAGGAACAAAGAGTTTGAACCTCACTGATGCCCTCTGTGATTTTCTGTTGGTTGACATTTTGTGTCTTTAATCGTCATGATCATGGCAGATATTTGAAACCTGGAATAAGTGTGCAGGTTTCAGGAGATTCCCCGTGAGGTCTTCGTGCACCATTGGTGGGGTACTGCCGTGCTCTTTTCCCCTGACTGAGCTCTCTCTTTGACAGAGTCCATTAAGGGTGCCTTATGCTTGCTACCTTCTGCAAGCATATGCATGGCCCACTGGAAACTTGTGCATCTGTGTCTAACCGAACTGTGGGAGACAGTTTGCATAACTTCTGACTCCTCTTTCATCCTGCCAAGCAGAGTGTCCTCTGGCCAGCTTTCTGCTTTTAGACCTTTCAGTATGAATGGTAGGCACCTTCTCTATGTTGTTGTTTGCTCCTAAATTCGAGTTTTCTCTTGAGCTCTCTCACCTTACCCCATCTAGAGCTCTCTAATGAGCCTCTTGCTGGGGAATGAGGTGCCTTTCCCTTTCTTATAAGGACCCTAATCCTAATAAGTAGTTTTCTTGGGGTGTCTATCACTTGGCTTAAATGAGGATGGAAGACCATGTATTTCCTTCTCCCAAAAAAGAGGAGAAGAGTTAAAGGGGTTGTCTGACTCCAAAATATGTGCTCTTACCACTATGCAATGCAACCATTTACTTCTAAGAGATTTAACTTAGATTAAAATAAGAGATATACAAAAAAAAATTAAATAAAAATTAGAAAATCCAAAGTCAAGTAGTGAATAAGGAGGAAATTATTATACTGAAGAGTTAAGCACTAAATTTAGCTCTGAGCTTTCTAACAAGCAAGTCGTAAAGGAAAATAAAATGATCTTAATTAGTTGGCTTTGATAGTCTCATCAAAGGGGAACTTAGAATTTATTTGGGTGAAGAAAATATCTCTAGCATTCAATAAGAAGGGGTTTATATCAAGAGGACCTCTTCATAAATGATAAGTCCCATAAAAATTTTTGCAGATTATATAGAAATTCTTTTTCTATTATGTTTTATATTAAGAAATAATCTGAAGATAATAAGGAAAAATAAAAAATTTGTGAAAGAAATTCTAAAGGAAACTAATGTTTATTAACATACCTGCCACGCCTTTATTCCCTTTGAATTTAGTGATAGACCACAGACAGAGGAGTTATTTTCATAAATTTAAAAATTATTTATTCCTTTGTACATCTTAATTTAGCATCTTTTTTATCATAAGTTTAAATACTTGCAAAGAATGAAATTTCTGGTATATTGTAATTATTAATATTTAGAATAAAATGCCATATTGTTTAAATGTATCCAGTAGACTCTAATTACTCTAGTAATTTAATATCTACCAAAATCAATTTTAAGGTACATGAGCAACTTCTTCTTAGCCATTCAGTAGGAAAAACTCACTTCTCTCTACTATGTGTTATTCCTTTGCTCTCATACTATCACATTCACAATATTTCTGATACCAGATGTGTGGTTTTTTTCCCCACACCAAGCAATTTTCTGTGATACTAGCTGGGTGCCCTACAAATCCATTCAATTCTAATACTAACCAGAGTTACTGTAGACACCACAGGTTAAGGGCTCAGTCCCATGAGACTGCTCCCCATTTCAGATGTCAGTCATAAATGAGAGGTCCCATGTTACCCACAACTTCTGTCCACATTGGCTACAAATTTGAGGTTCCCATCAGACCTCCCCTTGGATTTGATGATTTGCTAGACAGCTCACAGCACTCAAGGAAATGATTACTTATGTTTACCAGTTTATTATTTAATAAAGGATATGATAAAGAATACAGATGAACAGCCAGATGAAGAGAGACATAGGATGAGGTGCCAAATGGTCCCAAGCACAGAAGCTTCTGGCCCCATGGAGTTGAGGTATGTCACTCTCCTAGCATGTAGATGTGTTCAAGAACCTAGAAGCTCTCCGAAACTTGTATTTTGGGAAATATTATGGTGACTTTATCACGTAGGCATTATTGTGATAACTTAATTTCCAGGCCCTCTCTGGAGAATGGGGTTAAAAGTTCCAAGCCTTTAATCATGGCTTGGTCTTTTTTGACAAAGAGTCCCAGCTAGGAGCCTACCAAGAATTATCTCATTGGAACAAAAGATACTCTTATTAGCCAGGAAATTCCAAGGGATTTAGGAGCTCTGTGTCAGGAAGCAGGGTCAAAGACCAAATATTAGAACAAAAAGATGCTCCTGGTGCTCTTATCATTAGGAAATTACAAGGGTGTATTTCCATTGAAGATCTAGAAATTGACTATGTGAGCCTACATGCCATTTGGTTTTTGTGTACCGTCAGAGGTATAGTCAAATCCCTAGATACAGATACTTGACAACAGTTCAGATGTTTAGTACACCAATTTGACTTTGGAAAGCTCTGGATGTTGAGGCTGAATTTCTCTGGTTTAACTGTAGGAATTTTGTGTCATTGGTTGACTATCCCTCTCTTAACCGCTATCTTGATTTCAATATCACAGATTAGTTTTGCCTATTAAAAAAATTTATATATGTAATACAGTATGATTTTTGTGTGTGGATATCTGACTTGTTTCTTTCAAGTTAATTCTTGGGAGGTTCATCCATTTTTATGTCGCTGTAGTTTATTTTTATTTTTGTATTGCAGTCTATCTTTTCAATAGACCATAATTTACTTGTCTGATTTACTTGTTGATGGAAATTTCAGAGTGTTTTTCATTTTGGGCATTTGTGAATGAGGCTGCTATAAACTTTCAGAAATTTCTTAGTCCACTGATGGGAATGATCTTTACCAGCCATCATAGGGAACTTTGAGTCCCCTTCTTGTGCCCCCTAGTGGTAGGACTAGTGAAATTGCTTATTAAGATTCTAACCATTTGTTGAGATGTGGATGGATCTAGAGACTGTCATACAGAGTGAAGTAAGTCAGCAAGAGAAAAACAAATATCGTATATTAATGCAATGTGGAACCTAGAAAAATGGTACAGATGAGCCTGTTTGCAGGGCAGAAGTTGAGGCACAGATGTAGAGAACAGACATATGGACACCAAGGGGGGAAAACTGTGGTGGGGTGGGGATGGTGGTGTGCTGAACTGGGCGATTGGGATTGACATGTATACACTGATGTGTATAAAATTGATGACTAATAAGAACCTGCAGTATAAAACAAACAAACAAAACAACTGATACTAAACTTTCATTGGGTTATTTGTATGGAAATATGTTAACATAAATATTTCAGACATTACATGAAATTTCTAAAAATCTTATATGTTCTGGTATAATGCTATAAGTCATAATGCTAGTTATTACTTTAAAATGTATATCTCAGAAATAACAACGAAAAAACAGATTCTAACCATTGTTATAGAGATGAATGCTCATGAAGAACGCTAAGTAGAATCTCCAGGACTAAAATACATGAAGCTACCCCATGCAGTTGCTACTTCAGAAAACATTTTATCATATCAAAGCATGCTCACCAGTTGAAGCTGTTTCTCCTTCAAAAATACAGGCAAAATTTGCAGCCATTTATTTACTCACTTTAACTACTAGAATCTAGATGTTTTATTGAAAAGGCAAATAATTAGGAAAAAATCCTAGAAGTAGAATTATTGGAAGAAAGAACAGATATATTTTGGGATTTCTGATAAAAGAGCAGTGACATTTTACACCCCATCCCAATGTATCGGAATGCCAGTCCCCTCTTGCTAATGCCACACGTTACTGATTGGTGCCAATTTTATGGGCTGGAAATGGGATCTTTTGATTTGCATGTCTTTGATTGTTAGTGATGTTGGAACCATATATCTAATAGTGAGATAGAGCTTGAAGTGAGGAGAAAGAGAAGAAAGAGAGAAGCTTCTTTTTTTAGGGTTTACATTCTGATTTCTGTTATTAAAATGTGTAAAAACAATTTTGGATAAAACTCCCCCCCCCTTTATAATCAAGCTGTCTGTTCTACAACCCTTTTCCTATTTAACTATCTCTCTATTTTTCCAAATTTCAGATTTCTAGGTGGATCTGGAGGCAAAAGGCATGGAGTGAGGTCTAAGGGATTGGGGACCCTTAGGATTACATGGGATCAGCTATTATATTTCCTTTTCTTCCTCTCCTCTTCTCTCAAAAGTTAGACCATGAATTAGATACACATATATTGTGATAATTCTTTTCTACCTTTTTAGAAAAGTCAAAACTCCTAAATTTTAAAATACATTTTGTATTGTTGCCTTAGCAGCAATAAAACACAAAGAAACCACTGTTGGGCAAAGAAAGATAATGGCAAACCATTTTTCTTCATATGCTTCAGCACCTTGTGTATAGTAAGCATTTTTTAAATGTAGACAGAATGAATTAAGAAGAAAACGAATGTTTATTTGAAAGATGTGAATGGTAGTGGGAAAAAACAAAACATTCATAACCAAGTAGGGAGATCTAAGCTGGTTTAAATTTCTTTTACGTCTACTTTTTACTGAAAACGTTAGATGTTTGATTCATTAAAGAATCAATTAGTAAAATATTAATCTAGAAAATAAATAATTTTCATATTGTCCATTAATAGGTATCAGTTTAGGCAGTTTAGGTGCCAATATGGTTTGTCAAAAGCAAATCCAGGTGTTTGGTGGAAGATTGCTATTGAACATATAATTACTATGACTTAGTTGGTAATTAGATCAAACATCCTATGGCAAGGAGAATCACTCAAAATATTATCAAAGAAAAACCTACTTTGATGTATATGCATTACTTCAAAGATTTATCAATGTCTTACAACTAAACATAAAATTAGTCCTCAAATATGTAATGTTATATGTTTAGAAACAGAATCATAACAGCAATAATGTATGTAAATTACAAAGTCACTTCAATATAATAATTAACATTTGATTCCCATGAAGGATTAAGAAGTATGAAAATGGAGATGAAATTCAAGGAAGACAGGTGGAAACAAAGAACAGAGACCTACTCAAGTTAGCTTAGGTGACTGGAAATGTTTATAAGATGGACACAGCATTTAAAAAATGAAAGTAAACTATCTTATTAGACCCCATGAAATATTGGCACACAGTTTAAAACAACTTTAGTAGTCATCCGTCTCGAGAAATGAAATGTTTAGATGTAAAGCACCTTGGGGAACTACCTCAGTGGAAAGCATTCTTCACTACTCTAGTGTTCCATCTTTTTGATGACTCACATTACTTTGTTTCAACTTCTTACCATGGAAACTGATTAATTTCTTCTTTTCCTTTGTGGTAATATATCTTTATTTAAGACTTCTGCTTACTTAAGCTTGTTGGCTTGTATCGTTTCAGAGATTCTGCTTATTGCCTTCTCTTTTTATATATATTCAAATTTGTTCATTATATTACATAACATCTACTTTGTGTGTCTTATATTCCAAATTCAGGGAGAGAGCATCTAATTAGGTGAAAGATTCACAAAATATAATACATTCCCAGTGTAAATCTAACGTCAGGAAAACTCAGGAGTCATTTCAGGAAAATCACCACTAGTATTTATTTATTATTGACTGTTCTGGAGTTTATCTAAAGGGTGAAAATTTGGGTAATAAAACGCTGCCTTGGCGTCAAAATCCCATCGCTGGGCAAATCACCTTGGTGGAATTCTGAGATCATCTACATGTAAGGACACTATTAGAAGAGGGTTGTAAGTAAGAGAGGTACACTGAGATTTTTCAGGAGTTTGTGGTACTGGTAGGTACTTTTTGTGTTGTATCTTCCAACCTATGTTAATGGTGATATTAGACAAAACTATTAAAGACTCAATAAAAATAAAAGAACTGAAACTCGCAATATCATTTTATCATAAAATAATGTAGTACATTGCAGTGCTATCTTTTGTCATTTATTTTGCCAAGAAAATGTGGTTATAATGAATAACCTCTGAATTAATCTGAGATGGTTTAAAAAATATTGGTATTTTAATCGTTTCTACATGGTCAGTCTATCTGATTAAAGTGCACTGCTACAATAAATATTGACTCTACTCTCAATTTCCTTAGTAAAATTATATTTAACATAATTTATTTATTAAAATAATAAATAAGTCAAGCAAAAGAGTACAGTCTTTAGAAAGGGCCACCTTGTATGAATGTTGAAGTGACTTATTCAGAGAAGTCCCTTGCTTTTTATGGTAGAGACCCAAGTAGAAGTAAACTTTTATTTTAGGAGGTGAAGGAATTGGTGATTTTCAGGAGATTTGCCAGTAGTAGTTATTTTTTAAATTAAACATAATGGAGTTTATCTTGAAAGTAAAGATTCAGTCACTAGATCCATATCAGTATTCTGTTTCTTGAACTTGAGACGTTCCCTTTCTCAGTAAACAAGAAGATATAATGGTTTCAGGGAGGGAGAAATGTGAGCTTTTTTGTAACCTTTATTGGGTGTTCTTATGCACTGGTGAAACGGTTTCCTATTTTAGGTTAAGTATTAAGTAGAGTGAAGGTGGCTGCATCAATTTTACACCCCTTTGTTAAAGTGACGTACACTTACGAACACTATTTGAAATAATAAGTGAGCAGTTAGAATTAAGTGTAGGTGTTAGTGGCATTTGCAGAATTTTGCCCTTGACTCCTGCCATTAGGCTTTTAACCACTGAGAAAATAAAGCTAAAGACATTTTGAGTGATACACTGTCTTCCTTCACAATGCCAGTAGAGAGCTAACTTTTTCCCATGAAACACTTTTTCCCATGATTTTGAGGAGAATTTCAGGATGGCAGTACCAAATCTAGGATAGTGCATTAGAGATCATTTGTCCCTTTGTTTTTATTTTTTAGGAAGAGAAAACAGGCCCAGAGAGGTTGTCTTGGATAAAAGCAAATAAATTGCAAATCAAAATGGATATTTTAGTAAAGAGAGGATATATGTTTGGAGAGATTTTAACTTTTTCTCTCATATTTATAAGAATATTTTTCATATTTAAATTTTTCTATTTTATTATGAGGAAATAAATTTAGAGATTTAATTTACACTTAATTTTTGAAGGAAACAGTACATGTTACAACTCTAGCTAATAACTTTGCTTTAACGTACCAATTGTTTTAGGGGTATATGAAAGTTTTACTACAGAGTGTTCATGTTTTACACTTTAAGTATTCCCACTGTGGAATGGTATCAGTGTCTTTTCGTGGAACACAGTTGGCCAACATTCTATGCATTATTAGAAGAAAATCCCATCAATTTTATTAGATAAGGAACAAATGAAATATAAAACTTCTTAGCTCACATGTATTTTGTTTGCTACATTATTTTGCTCTTGTTCATATGTTCCTTGATACTTTCATGTTAGATTAGCTCAACATCTTAAGCTCCTAGAGGTCAGGAACAATATTTTACATTTCCCAATACTCCTCCTTAGTGCCTGGTGCATAACTGTGAACATAGTTGCTCTAATAAATGATTATTTGCTAAGTAATTATGGGATTATGTTTGGGAGAACTCATGTATAAGGTGGGTTATTAAGCAAATAGTAAATAAGCAGGTGAAGTCATACATGCCTTTAATTTAGTTTTAACTCTTTCTCTTTCCATTTTGTTTGTTGGTAACATTCCCTAGAAATACCTAGAACAAATCCTCAGGTATGCCTGCCTTGTCCATTGTAAGAAAATAATTGCTGTATACATATTTGCTCTCTGCGACTCAACTGTCTGAAATTAAATTCTGAGGTGAACCTGAAACTTGGAGATGAAAGACTTGCAAGTTTCAAACTGTCGTGGCTACTAACACTCTAAGTCTAGGTACATTTTAGAGAAATTTATCAGAATTGAGAGCTCTTATGAATGTTTACATCTTATTGAGTCTTTTAAATAATTCTTATGAGATACTAATCAGAAACTGTTAAGTGATAAAGTGTGACTCTTCTGTAATGAATGGGTGAGGTTGCAGAGGATCTTAGATTAGCTAATCCTATTATTAGCTGTGTAAGAGAACCAGAAATAGGGCACATGATCAGGATGGGCACACACGCATAATTTGTACCTGTTAGGGTATTGTGAAGATGTCTTAGGTAATTTATCACAAACAGGCAACTTCTAGGCATGTCTTATTTGACATGTGTAATATCTTATGAGCATTTGAATATATTGTCAACACTTAAAAGTTGGGAAATTTTACTTAAAATTTGGATATGTGCTTCTCTTGAAAATTAAGTCTGGCAATTCTGGTTTTGTATCTTAGCATAGCTACAATTGGCTGAATCATTGGCCCTTTTTGTTGGAGTAGTTACTATTGTTTTACAGAATGATTATATATTTTTTAGTCTCCTATAGTTACTACTAGACTCCTTCGCTCATTTATGTGATCTGTCTAGCACCTTTGGCTTTTGGCTTTGCAGGTCCTGTCTTAAACCCACAAAAGATTTGTGTCCTTGAATTACTAGAACTAACTTAAGGGGCTTACTGAACTACATTTAAAGATGGAACAAAGATCTGCCCTGTTAAATATGGTAACCACTAGACATATACTGCCATTTAAAATCAATTTCATGTTGAAAGGATGCTCAACATCACTAATCATTAGAGAAATGCAAATCAAAACTACAATGAGGTATCACCTCACACCAGTCAGAATGGCCATCTTCAAAAAATCTACAAACAATAAATGCTGGAGAGGGTGTGGAGAAAAGAGAACTCTTTTGCACTGTTGGTGGGAATGTAAATTGATAAAGCCACTATGGAGAACAGTATGGAGGTTCCTTAAAAAACTAAAAATAGAACTACCATACGACCCAGGAATCCCACTACTGGGCATATACCCTGAGAAAACCATGATTCAAAAAGAGTCATGTACCACAGTGTTCATTGCAGCTCTATTTACAATAGCCAGGGCATGGAAGCAACCTAAGTGTCCATTGACAGATAAATGGATAAAGAAGATGTGGCACATATATACAATGGAATATTACTCAGCCATGAAAAGAAACGAAATTGAGTTATTTGTAGTGAGGTGGATGGACCTGGAGACTGTCATACAGAGTGAGGTAAGTCAGAAAGAGAAAAATAAATACCTTATGCTAACACATATATATGGAATCTTAAAAAAAAAAACACAAAAAAACGTTCTGAAGAACCTAGGGGCAGGACAGGAATAAAGATGCAGATGTAAAGAATGGACTTGACATGGGGAGGGGGAAGGGTAAGCTGGGACGAAGTGAGAGATTGGCATGGACTTCTTATATATGCTACCAAATGTAAAATCGATAGCTAGTGGGAAGCAGCCACATAGCACAGGGAGATTAGCTCCGTGCTTTGTGACCACTTAGAGGGGTGGGACAGGGAGGGTGGGAGGGAGACGCAAGAGGGAGGAGATATGGGGATATATGTATATGTATAGCTGATTCACTTTGTTATACAGCAGAAACTAACATGCCATTGTAAAGCAATTATACTCCAATAAAGATGTTAAAATTTTTTAAAATAAAATTAATTTCATTAAAATTAAATAAAAATGAAAATTTGCTTCCTCAGTTGCATTAGTTAGATTTCTAATTGTATTTGAAGCTATCTTTCCATTAAGTGTTGAACATTTTTTATTACTGCAGAAAGTTGTATTGGACAATATTAATATAGATAGTAAAACCTTTACAAATCGCAGTGACAAAAGCAAAATCCAAGGATGATAGACTTCAAATTGAAAAAGCTAAAGCACAAATAAGTAAACAACCAGCAGCCACTGAATTAATCACAAGAAATAGGAAGTGTTTAAAAAGATAATCTAAATATCCTTAGATCTGGTTAAGCACACCAGCCCATATAGATTTCATTCTAAAGAAATGGACGTATTTATACATGGAATGGAAAAAAACTACCATTGACAACAATTGAGGTTTTGAACAGATGGATTTCTAGGAGGAGAACCTGGAAAAAAAAAAAAAAGTCCTGGAAACTATATACAAGGGCACTTATTAATCTTTGGGTAGACATAATTATATAATGGATCCCCAGTGGATTCCAGTGGTTTAGGAGTGCTTAAGAAAACAATTTTATAATGAGCCTGCTTATGAGAAGAACAAATAATGGCAAAATACTTATTAATTAGACCACCATGTCAAAAGAATTTAACTTCAAGGCATTTTATTGTCTTTCCTGATGGTAATTTGCCTAGCTGATCTTCAAGGTCTCTTCAAGTTCAAAAATACTATGCTTTTACAACTGAAATAAGAATACCTTTGAATTCAAGATTTAGAACAATTATGTGGATTTATAGCTGAGTCAGTAACTTTACTTAAAATATAATTACTAAATAGATGGCAACTCGGGAGGGATCTCTTGAGGCATTTCATAAAATCAGAAGATGATATGCTGAGATGTGTCATGCTTTATATTTTTATCAATGACTTGAATGAATGAACTCATAGAAGGCAAGCTTATTAAGGTGACACAAAGCTGCAATGTCAGAATTAAAATCTGAACAGATTTGATGACTCTAACTAGAGTTAAGAGGAATTTCTTTTAAGGTGATGTTTAATGGATAACTTTTTTCAGGGCATACACTTGAATTCCTTGAGAAATTTTGAATTGTAGACTCAAGATTCAAACTAACTTGACAGCCTAGAACTCTGGGTTGAATTGAACAAGGTGGTTAGCAGTGAGTTCGCTTGTGTTCAACCTAAAATAAAACCAGCTATGCTGATACACCTCCTCCTTGAAATGCCTTCTTCAGTTGGCTTCAGGAAATAGTGTCCACCTTGTTTTCCCCCTAGTCTGCAAACCACACCTCAGTCTACTTTACTGGGTAATCCTCATCTCCCTGTGTCTCAGCGATAGAGAGCTTCAGTGTCTGTACTTCCTATTCCACCTCCGTTCTTTCCTTGTGTAAGTGATCACTGACTGACAGCATTGGCTTCCTCATGTGTGGGGACTTCTCCAATTTTAAATCTCAAGTCTACACCTGTCTCTGAACTCCATATTAATATATCCAGTAGCATGCTTGCATAGGCATTCTTCTCTTGAATTTCTAGCAGATACCTCATACTTAAGCTGAGTTCCTAATTTTTTTCTTCTGAAATTGCACCACCTTCAGTTTTCTGCATCTTAATTAATGACACTTTGGTTCTTCCTGTAGATCAGGACAAAAAATTAAAGTCATCCTTGACTCTACTTTTTCCGACACTCCAGATATAGTCAGAAAAGTGTGTCCAAAGATTTCCAGAATTGCTAGGTTTTCAGCAATTCAAGTATTTACCTTGATCCAATCTACCATAATCTCTCACCTGTATATTTCAATAGCCACCTCTCCTCCCATTTTCACCCTTGCTACATTCTGTGTACTTTGAACTCTGTAGTCAGATTAATCCATTTAAATAGAAGTCTGTCACTTCTCAGCTCAAAATCCTCCAATCAAACCCCTTCTCACTCAGAATTCTGAAGTCTCTAGAATCGTCTACAAGTCATTCCTATCCCATTATATTGCAGACTTAACATGATTCTCTACCCCCCGCATTGGCCCCTGTCTCTTCCTTTCACATTTCAGGCCCGCTCTTGTCTCAGAGGCATTGTACTCTGTAATGCTTTTCTCTGAGATACCTTTGTTGTTCACTCCCTCATAGCCTTCACGTTTTCATTTGTATATTATTTTCTCAGTGAGATTGTCCTAATTCCTCTAGTTAAAAGTTTTTAATTTCCCCTAATCCCAAACTTGCTTACATACTTAATTTTTCTCCATGACATGTGTTACCTTCTAAATTACAATATAACATATATTTGTTATATTATCATCGATCTTTCTCCCCTAAAATTAAAGCTCCACAATGTCAAGGACTTCTGCCTGTTTTGTTCACTGTTTTATCCCTTACTTTTAGAATAGTGCTGGTATGTAGTAGATGCGCAGAAATTGCTTTTAAATGAATGGCTGCATGTGGGAAAAATTAAAGAATGACTAAATAAATCTACTGCAAAAAAGATGAAGAATTTACATATCCAAGTAAAATGTTCATCATTGCCGAGACATGTAAGAAAGAAAAACATCTTCGTTTAAAGGAATGAGGTCCAGATTAAGAGACATAAAAATCCTCTGTCTTCTGCACCAGCACAAACTTTTTATTTTGCATTTCTGTCTTTGAAGAAGGCACTGGAAAAACATCAGTTCTAACAGTGTTAAAAAGTTTTAAAAAATAATTTAGGAACTGAAGTTATAATAGAGAAGAAAATTAGTGAAGTTAAATTAAATTAGCATACTTTACATTTTTGAGGTGTTAGATGAAAAAATAACTAAACTTATTATGAGTGGATTCAGAAAATACTCGTGGTAATGGGTGAAAATTATTGATCCAGTTTTAGTGTTTAAAACACTATCATTAATATTCTATATAATTACTATTTAAAGTGATATGATCCATAATGGTTAGTTGGAAGCTTCCTTTTCTAGTGAGCACTCAAGCATAGGCCACAGATGGTTAAGTATTTAGAAAATTATAAAATAAGATGTGTGCTGGATGGAAGGTGAAGTTGATAGATCCTATCTGAGTTCTAATATTCTGTAAGTTTACTAATACGCATAGTTCTATTCACAAATATGTCTGTGAGTAGCTATATGTGAAGGTACATATATGATTAGATTTATATAAAATTTATATATGTACATATATTTCTCACATAAATATGCCCGTTTTATTTCTATGGACATTAATTTTGATCCTAGAGACCACCTAATTGAATGTAATACTCATCCACATTTTCCTGAGCTCGGAGCTCAGTTACTATCCTGTTCCCTTCTAGTACTTTTTCCTCTCTCTGACATAAAATTCCATGTGTGAAGCCAGGCCTTTGGATTATAAGCATAACTTCAGATCTTTAAAAGATCAAGAGCTGACCATGCTGATTAACATTTCTACCAACCATTACTTACTGCTTAACGTAAGTTTTGATTTTTCTCCAATATAAATGCATTTTCCACAGAAAATACAATTATAATTACAGTTCTATTTTATAGGACAAATTTCTACCTTATAAATTAGTTCGTAAACTTCAGGCCATTTTCTGAAAACGACAAGCATCAGTTGATTTTATAGGTGTGAAGTTTACATGCTGAAACATGGAGTTATTTTTTATTTACTGAACTAGGTCAAAAGGAAAGAAAAAAATCAATGAGCTTGCAAGATGAGTAAAGTTCATATTCTCTGTTGTCTCAGAGAGCAGATGTTATATTTATTATATCTGTAAAGCTTGTGAGAATGTTGGTTGAAAAATTTTCACTTGTTTTTCAGATAAAATTCCCTTGTGATGAACTGCTTCAAAGCATTGATGACATTTGTCAAAAGAATCATCTGTATTAGTAGATTTAAATGTTCACATATATGTCAGTGTTTACAATAGTAATTATTTTTAAATGATTTCACGTGAGTGCTTTTTAAACTTTAAGGTACATGAGAAAAACCCAAGATACAAAATACAAGTATAGATTCTTGGGCCTGGCTTCTAGATATTTTGAACCTGTAGGTCAGGTAACAGAGTCATGCTTATTTAATGAGCGCATATCCTTGGCCTCCCTCTACCATCATGTCATAGGTGGTCCATGGATCTTGCTTTGCCTAACACTGTAAACCTTTATGTAGATCCACATTTTTAAATCAAAGTTATCATTTTGTATGCCTGATTCATACTCTAAAGGTTTGTATAGCGTATATGCCTATTTGTGTTTAGGTCTGGACTCTTTTTTTTTCCCTTCTCACACATGTTTATTCTAAAAAATCCGTTCACAACTTCCAAAATGCATATGGAAGGAAACAGCAAAACAACTTTCTTTCCTGGTTGAGGCCTGCTCACTTTACAGGCACATATTTGGGGAGAGAGCACCCTCATGTGGTAATAGAATGCTAAAAATATTCTGAGGTTTTATGTCTTGAGCAAGCACAAGAAAACAATTGCTGGTAACTATATCACCAACCCGTTGGATCATTTTGTTTCTGAAGAGTTTTCAGAGGAGCCCTTTTTTTTTTTTAGTCCTAAAGAGGAAGGTGTTTAGCTTGCAAAATTGTTAACATTCCCATTGTGGATTTTCAGGTTCCCCAACTGTGGCTTCTTCTGTTGATTCAAGAAACCTGTCCCAATGCTTCTGTTAAGTCATAATGAACAGTTGCACCACGTTAAGCTTCTGAGGTCACAGGGCTCATCAACACACAAACACAGTGTTCTGTCATTAGTTTAGTGGTTTTCCAGGACCATCAGGAAAACTTAACTCTGCTTCAAAGTCATAAGTGAAATATCCAAAGTATTAGAGGGATTAGGGAAATTTTTGAATGAACACTAAGTGGTTCAAAAGCAACAATAAAATAACTTTTTACGCAAATGAAACTACCTCTGAATTTAAGCACAAAATCTTTTAGATATGAAACATTGCTATAGAAGACAGATATCTGGCTCACTTTACTGCTCTGTTTGGGGAATGCTAGACTGTCTAATAAACAAAAGCAATGTCACCAACCAAAAGAGTAACATTAGCTCTAATAAACAACAACAAATTGCAGTCAAGTACGATAGCTTGATTAAAATTTATTATAATGTAAGGGATAATTTCAAGTGCTTACAAAGAACTTGATAATCATTTAAAGTAAAAAGCTTGCCATTCCAGTGTCAAAATTGGCATGATTGTGATATAAGGAAGGCAGTCTTAACATATACCTCCCTGCTCTGAGCATGCCCTGAGGTTAGTCTGATTTAACACTATCTTCTCAAAAATTACACCTTTCTTGTAAAAATGTTATTTTCCAAGGGTTTTATAAGCATTCAAATTTATTTTTTCTACTGGTTATTTTCCCTGTTAACAAATGTAACTCAACCCATAAAGGTTTTTTTTTTTTTTTTTTTGATAGTTTTACAATATAGATTTGCTTTTTTTTTTTTTTTTTTTTTGCGGTACGCGGGCCTCTCACTGTTGTGGCCTTTCCCATTGCGGAGCACAGACTCCGGACGCGCAGGCTCAGCAGCCATGGCTCACGGGCCCAGCCGCTCGGCGGCATGTGGGATCCTCCCGGACCGGGGGTCGAACCCGTGTCCCCTGCATTGGCAGGCGGACTCGCAACCACTGCACCACCAGGGAAGCCCTAGATTTACTTTTTATTAATACTATTTTAATGTAAGTAAAGAGCACATGCTCATTGTAAATAATATAGTAGACACATAGAAAAGAACAGTATATCACCAACAATCTCCTCTTTCCATACTTCCTTGCAATAATTGTTTTTACCATCTTGGTCTGTTTGAATCCAGTATTTTTATGCATATGAAGAGTATCTTTACAAATAATTATATTTTATACAGAGAAAATATATATGCATATATATATATATATATATATATATATGTCTGTATTTGTGACCACATTGTATATATAGTTTTATATCTTTTGGCCTTAGATCATAATAATTTTCTGTGTAATCAAATGTTTAATACTCTAGTAGGTGAATATATGTATTAGTATTTATTTGGCCATTCCTTTATTTGGGTATGTTTCCAATGTTTTAATATTATTCGTAACACTACCATCAATAGCTTTGTTCCAGAAATTTTTGGTGCCTATTTAAATATTTTTAGGTTAAATTTTTGAATAATTTAAAAACTGCAGATACATGTTGGCAATTGCACTCTAGAACAATTATATTAATTTAAAATTTTACTAACAAGAGGAGTAAAGTATTAGTTGTAATAGTAGTGGTAGCAGTGAGAGGAGTAGTACTAGTAACAATAATAACGCTGAAGAACAACATGAAACTTATGGCAATAGATTACAGGGAAAGTGTAAAAAGAGTATGGAGATAGTGTGATAATAATTTAGATAATTTACCACAGGAAACATGTCAATGTTAAATTACAAAGTCTGGAGTCATAATAGCATTTGAGGAATATAAGCAATTTAGAAAACCAAAAGAACTACAAGAAACAAGGCAATAAATTTAAGAGAAAAATAATGACTTGGCAGAACCTTAAAGCTTATTAGAATAGCAAAGAGCAGAAATACTTCAGCAATCATAATTAGTGCTAGAGATGACAAATCAAGACAATCATAAGAAAGCCTAAGAAAACTATATTAGTGAAGGTAATCGTAGAGAAGATGCCCTAAAGATTTAAATTAGAGAAAAGATTTATTAAAGATTTGAATCCACAAGGCAAATGACTGATATCACCAAGTATCAGAATAAAAACTTGATATGACCAAGAACAAGAAAATCTACAGAATCAATAGGCGGAGAATTTTTAGCTACAAAGCATATACGTTACATAACAAAGCAAGGGAAAGAGACATTTTCAAATATACAAGGCTCAGGAATTACACAGTCCATCTGTTCTAAAAAATTTACTGGAAGACATAACTCAGACAAATGAGAGGAGAATGGAAATTAGGAGCTATGAATGAAGACATTATTGGGGGCCATAGAGGGTGCCATGACTTTACACTCAATGTAAACTTATGTAAAAAACAGGCAACGTCATATAAGAAATTTAAAAAGCAATATGGGGGCAAAAGAAAACATGAAGTAAAATAGCAAATAATATTAAATGTATCTATTTTAATTAAATATATCTAGTATAACAAAAATGTAAAAAATATGAGCTTATAAATTAAAAGAAAAAATACCTTCAGCAAGAGTTAAAACATAACTTTATGCCATCCATAAGATATATACTCAAAATCATACTTAGTTTATAGTAATGTATATAAATTTAAAATTTATCAAGCATTTTAACTACAAGACAAAATAGACCATCAAAACTACTCACCAAAGTATGTACTACTCTCCTTGTTTTTATATACAAGAAGGCTGACATTTATAAATTTTTATAATTTGAATAAATTCAGGTTTTTTTAACTAATGCTGGACCCCTGACCTTCTGATCACTAAAATTTGATGTTCTTTATCTTACATTGTATCACACATTTTTCATTTTCTAAGTTCCTAATGTATATTATGTTTAGACATTTTTTTCTTTTTTTCCTTATTTTATAATTATCTGATTGCTCATTGTGGACTATCAGGAAAATATAGGCTAAATGGAAATAAAATGAATGAAACAAATACACATGTTAAACTGATTAATTCATTATAACATGAACTGGGTTTTAAGATACCTCTCTTCTGACTTTATCAAGAGCTTGCTGTTCTTTAAAATAATTGCTTGGTTTCTTATCTATAAAATGAGTTAATACTATTAATCACACATATCTCAAATATTTTAAAGAAGAATTAAGTAACACTTTCTAATTTTGGGCATTAGCAACTACCTAGCATAAAACCTTTCTAGTAAGAATGAGAACAACTGCATTATAAATAATAATGTGATTAGTGTAGCCCAAGACTGTGGATGTATGGGAAGCAGGGATCCATATCTCTTTCATTCACCTTTGCATTGCCAACACCCTACTTAATGCTTGCTCCACATTTGCTATTTAATAAACTGTTGTTGACTTAATTAATTGATTAGCTTCTTAGTTATTCAATAAGAAAGAAACTTAAAACAACTTTCCAAGTGGAAGGGTGTTTATGCAGAATTTTCTAAAGGAAAGAGTGTTGAGAAAAACTAAATGTACTTTTAAAAATTATGTTAATATTACGAAGCATTTAACTTAGAGATAAACATGTTTGAAAACTGGAAACGATAACCAGTTATGGCTACAATGTGCGGCTGTAGTTAGCTATCCATCTTTTCTCACAAAAAGTGACAGAGTCTGGCTAGCTGTTCACCAATTTCCCTTCTCGCCCACCTATAAAGTTTAATATTCTAAGCAGCATGGTTCATATTAGATTGGCTATATCTGCATCTGAACTTACATATAATTTTCAGAATTCTGAGTTATTGTACATGCAACTACTCAAAGAATAGCATTTAAACTACCAGCATAATTATCTGTATTTCTATGGCTCTAGCTTTTTGCTTTCATATATGAGTTATATAAACCATGAGGAAAAGGAGGACAGTCACACTCACAGCATTTGCAAAATATGTTCTCTAGCAGCCTGTTGATGCTGGGGGTGGTTGTAGGAGATGACTGCTGGACTTTGCTGGAGAGATTTGATTTAAAAAAAAAAAAAAACAACCAAATGGGAATCTCCTGGAGGTCCAGTGGTTAGGACTCCATGCTTCCTCTGCAGGGGGTGTGGATTTGATCCCTGGTCAGGGAACTGAGATCCTGCAAGCCATGCGGCAGGACCAAAAACCAACCAACCAAACACACACAATTTAATGCCATCTGAATGCGTGTCCCATAATTCTTAAGAATTTTTTACTCTAATTACTTCAGCTGTGTTATCATGTAACATGCTGTCCATTCCTCCCCAGCTACAGTTCCTGTGGTTAGACACTATGCACCTACAGCATCCTGATAAAGCTTACACAGAAGTACCCCTTCCTCCCAACCCCTATAGGCACATGTACACACACACACACACACACATTGTATGTGTTGCTCAATTTCTTTTTCCCCAGCTCTGAGCACGAGATCTAAGAGTCAGTCTGTTTATAATATGCATGGAAATATTGGGAGACTAATGGCTTTTGTAAGTTATGGCAATTCTAGGATATATGCTTTTTTGTCTGCATCTGGTTCTTCCTTTATACTACCAATAACTGAAGAAAGGGAACCCTTGGTTTAGTTTATGCAAAATATCTATTTTGTAGTCCTAATGCATGAGCTCTGTGATTCTAAGTCATTTTTCTGGTCTACAGTTTCATCATCTATGAAAGAAATGAATTAAACAAATGACCTCAAAATTCTGCTTCATTTCTGAAAAATACAAGTCTGAGAAAATCAGTAGGTTGAAACTATGAAAATGACACTTTCCAGGTCAGATTGTTGAAAGTTGGGACTTCATATAACTTGTCTTGGTAACTGAATATCTTGTAGGACTGAAAATGTCATATTAATCCTTGTTTCAAGGTGACATTGCTATTAGATACCTTTAAGACTATGTCATTCTTTTGTTTTTTCAGTAGCCTGAGATTCTGAACTCAATTAGAGCAGGGACTCTGTTTCTTAATGTTTTATGCCCCAGTGTCTAGAACAGTGTCTAGCAAGTACCAGACAAAGTAAATGTTTGCTGAATGAATAGTGTTGTGACTTAAAATTATCAAATTCTACAAAATTGTAATTATTAATAATGATGATAATCAGACATGTTGAAATACTAGAGTAGATAATACCAAAGGTGAAATTTCTGACAGTTCTGTTAATGGGAAGGTGACAAGTTAATCTTAGCTAAAATAATCAAAGGTGTGGCATAGCAGACAAAGATGTAAAAGCTGTGTCAGGTGAGTACAGGGCTTACACATGGTTTCATGAATTTTTCCTTTAAAGTATATGCATTTTTATGATTATGTTAATATAAAATATAACACATAAAGACATGTTTCAAGAAAAAAATATGTATAATGATACCACCCAGAGAAAAGTAATAAAATTGGGCCATATATAATAGCTTCTCATGCCATGATCATTTTTCCTATGTGATGAAATAATCTTTGAAAACATTCCTTTATATTTTGCTTATTTTTTAGGTTGTACAGTGTGATTTTATTTAAGATGTACAATGTGATGTTTTAATATATTTATACATTGTGAAATGATTACCACAATCAACTTAATACATCCATCACCTCACATAGTTACCTTTGTGTGTGGGTGTGGGAACACTTAGGATTTACTCTCATAGAAAATTTCAAGTATACAATAGAGTAGTTTTGACTATAATCACCATGCTATACATTAGATCCCAGAACTTATTTATCTTATAACTGAAAGTTTATACCCTTTGACCAACATCTCCCCCTTTCTCCCATCCCCCTACTCTCTGGTTCTATTAGTTCAACTTTTTTTAGGTGCCACGTATAAGTGAGATCATGCACTGTTTGTCTTTTTGTATCTGGCTTATTTCACTTAGCATAATGTTCTCTAGGTTCATCCATGTTGTCACAAGTGACAGGATTTCCTTCTTTGTTATGGCTGAATTATACATATAACATTTTCTTTATCCATTCATCTGTCGATGGACACTTGGGTTGTTTCCATATTTTGTCTATTGTGACTAATGCTGCAATGAACATGGGAATGCAGATGTTTCTTCAAGATACTGATATCACTTCCTTTGGATATACACCCAGAACTGAGATTGCTGGGTCATACAGTAGTTCTATTTTTAATTTATTGAGGAACTTCCATACATGGCGGCTGCACCCATTTACATACCCACCAACAATGTACAAGGGTTCCCTCTTCTCCACATCCTTGTCAACACTTATCTCTTGATTTATTGGTAATAGTTCTCCTAACAGGTATGAGGTGATATCTCATTGTGGTTTTTATTTGTATTTCTCTGATGGTTAGTGATGTTGACCACCTTTTCCAATGCCTGTCGACTATTTGTATGTCTTTTTTAGAAAAAGGTCTGTGCAGGTCCTTTGTCCATTATTTAATTGGATTATTTATTGAGTTTTTTTGCTACTGAGTTGTAGAAGTTTTTATATATTTTAGATTTTAAACCTTTATCAGAAGTATGGTTTGCAAATATCATCTCCCAGTCTGTAGGTTGTCTTACATTTATGTCTCTAATTCATGTCGAGTTCATTTTCGGGAGTGGTGTAAAATATGGGTCTGATTTCATTTTTCTACAGGTAGATTTCCAGTTTTCCCAGCACCATTTATTGAAGAGATTATTATTTCCCAATTGTATACTTCTTGTGCCCTTGTTAAAGATTAGTTGACCATATATGCATGGATTTATTTCTGAGCTTTCTATTCTGTTCCTTTGGTCTCTGTGTCTGTTTTAATGCCAGTACTGCACTCTTTTGACTAATATGGTTTTTGTAGTATAGTTTGAAGTCGGGAAATGTGATGCCTCCAGCTTTGTTGTTTCTCAAGATTGTTTTGGCTAATTGGGATTTTTTGTGGTTCCATATAAATTTTAGATTTTTTCCTACCTGTGTGAAAAATATTATTGGAATTTTGGTAGTGATTGCATTGAATCTGTAGATTGCTTTGGGTAGTACAGACGTTTTTAACAATATTATATCTTCTAACCTGATAACATGGGATTTCTTTTCATTTATTTGTGTCTTCTTCAATTTCTTTCATCAATGTCTTGTATTTCCAAGGGTACAAATCTTTCACTGCCTCGATAAATTTATTCCTAAGTATTTTATTCTTTTTGTTGCTATTATAAATGGTATTATTTTCTTAATTTATTTTTCAGGTAATTTGTTGTTAATATACAGAAACACAACTGATTTTTGTATATTGATTTTTTATCCTGAAACTGCTGTGAATTCATTTATGAGTTCTCACAGTGTGTGTGTGTGTGTGTGTGTGTGTGTGTGTGTGTGTGTGTAAGGAATCTTTAGGATTTTATTTATAAGATTAGGATTTTGGATACAAGATTATGTCATCTTCAGACAAGGTAATTTAATGCCTTTCTTCATAGTTTGTATTTTTTAAATTTCTTTGTCTTGCCTAGTTGCTCTGATTAGAATTTTTTAACACAATGATGAATAAAAGCAGTGAGGGTGAGCACCCTTGTCTTGTTCCTGATCTTAGAGGGAAGAATTTCAGCTTTTCACTAAAATATGATGTTAGCTGTGAGCTTGCCATATATGGACCTCATTATGTTAAGATTCATTCTTTCTTTACCTAATTTGTTGAGAGTTTTTAATCATGAAAGGATATTGAATTTTGTTGAAAGTTTTTTCTGTGTCTATTGAGATCATATAATTTTTATTAGTTCTGTTAAAATGTTCACACATAAATGAAAGTAGTAAGAATAGTACAATGAACGCACATATACTCATCATCCAGATTCAGCATTTATCAAGATTTTACCTCATTTGCTTCATTTGTCTTTTTTTCCCTTCAGTGTCATCTTTAAATACACATCCCAGAATCGAGTTATTTAATCTGTGTATATGTTATTATGTGTTTCTAAAAGTAATACATAGATTTTATGTAGCCATAATACCAACAAACACTTTAAATAAATCTTTAAGATTGCCTAACATTCTGTACATCATTGAATGGCTCTAGTTATCTTAAAAATGTCTTTTTACAGCTGGTATTTTTTTAGGTACAATTCAAACAAGAGCCATACTCACTTTTGGTTGTTCAGGCTCTTAAATCTCCTTTAATCTATAAAAATCACCCCTCCTTTTTTATCCTGTCATTGTCTATTACAGGGCAATTAGTTTTTCTGTAGAATATTTTACATTTTGGATGTGTCTGTTTATTTCCCTAGTGTCATTTAACTTTTATTGTTTTAGTACCTATAAATGAGTGTTAATGCCAGAAACTTGAGCTTCATGTTCAACTATTTAAGACTGATTTCCATATTGTAAAGCTTTCTATCAGCCTCTCATCTAATGTTTCATCTGTTGGTAATTGTTAATTGAAGTAATTATTTTATTAGGGTTGCAAAATATTGATTTTATAATCATATAATTTAGCCAACATATATTAGCAAGAATTCTTTGGTTAAAACTTTCTGTCTTCTATGAGGAGTTATCAGTTACCTTGGCATAGTGTTTGTAAAAGTGAAGGTGAGTTAAATATTTAATGATTTCATTTTATTTGTCATTTTTCAGAGTAAGGAGTCAGAACCTTAGATATCTTATTCCCATTATCCTATAATATTCTAAATTGATTTCAAACTACTACTACTACTACTAATATTTACAATCAGACTAGAGGATAAACTTTAAGATTTTTTTTACAGGTCCATTTTTGCTTAGGGCCTGTATTCCTCTAGGCAAAATACAGTCAAAATACTATGCTATAAAGTCACTTGAAATAATTCCTCCTTCTGATATATGATTAAATTTGTTTATTTCCATTAAAGAAGTTTAGGTATTTTTTCCTTTTTATGTAATTATATTTTTGAAAATGTAAAATACTTAGGTTTCCAATGTTAAAACTATGAAGCAAGTTATATTTGGAGAAGTCTCACTTTCTATTCCTGTCTCTGATAACTTGTTCCCTCTCTCTCCCTAGAATAACCATCATAATCAGTTTTGGTTTATCTTTTCAGTATATTCAAATATATATAAATTTTGTATATCCTCTTCCTTTTCACAAAGAAGTGAGCATTCAATTCATGTTATTTTACAGTTTGCTTTTTTTCACTTAACTATATATCCTGGTAATCACTCCATTTGCAGTGTATAGCAGTGGTTCTTAACTGGGGGGAATCCACCCCCCCCCCAGAGGACATTGGGCAATATCTGAGACATTTGGGGGTATTACAACTTGAGTGGGGGAGTCATTATTGTCATCTGGTACATACAGGCCAGAGATGATGCTGAACATCCTACAATGCACTGGAAAGGCATCAAAACAAAGAATTATCTGGTCCCAAATGTCAACAGTGCCAAGACTGAGAAATCATGGTGCATAGTGACCTGCTTTTTAGTGTCCTTATCTGCTAATTCAAAACATTTGTGTCACCTTAAAGTCTCTATTAATGTTTCTCTTGATTATGGGTCACAGTTTCTTGCTTATTTATGTGTCTAGGAATTTTTAAAAGTATATTCTGAACAGTGTGGATATTGTGTTACAGCGAATCTGGAATATGTTCTCTTCCTTTAGGTGTTCAGTTTTCTTCTGGCAGTTGTATCAGTTACTGCCTGACTATTGATTCTGTCAAGGTTGGGTTAAGACTGTGTTAGAATTTATCATATAATATTCTTTAGTTCTATTACATGACCCTGGATCTAATTTTTAATCCTTACTTCTGAGTTATAACTTTTTCTGGATCTCAACTGAAATTTCTTGGTGAGACATCTCCACTCTGCCTGAGTTCCAGTGTCTTCCAGCATTGCACATGCACTGATATCTCTCTACAGCTTTCTACATCCCAGTTAGGATGACCAGATTCATCCTGGTTTGCCCAGGATTATTCCAGTTTTAAAATCCGAAATCCCCATGTGCTAGGAACTCCCTCAGTCCCAGGAAAACTGGTATGGTTAGTTACTCTGTTCCCAGGGACTACTCTCTGCTAGAACTCACAGAGATTGTATGATACCTGTACAGTCCAGCTCTCAGCCAAGGACATATGTGGACACCCAGTGCAGATTTCTGGACTCTTCCTCTGTGCAGCTCCCTCCCTTCTGATATTCTGCAATAAAAATTCTAGAAACCCCAACAGCCCTGAACTCAGTAAATTAGAGCTACAAATTTTCCAAGACCAGGCTAAAGACTTGAAGTGACAAATGCAAGAATCACCACAAAGCTAAAATGGGAAAAACATGAAAAAGAAGAAACAAACAAAAGAAAAATTCTCTAGGCACATTATAGTAAAACTATTGCAAGCCAAAGGGGGAAAAAAAAGAAAATTTTCCCTCTTAAATTCCATGTTTTTTAGCTGAAACGTTTATAGATTATATATGTTTAATGTAATTCTTGATTTAATTGGATTTAACTCTACCATCTTGGTATTTGTTTTCTCTTTTTCCCCATATGCTTCTTTTTGTTTATTTCTCTGTTAACTTTGGATTAATCAACTACTTTTTATTCCATTTCCCCCTATATCAGCATTTTATTTATGTCATCTTTTATTATTTTCTTAGTGGTTATATTGGATACTAAAAATAGTAACCTTACCTTATTTCAGTCTACCTTAAATCAGGACATTTACTACTTCCCAAACAATGTGAAACCTTATAAGAGTTTAATTGCCTTTACCCACTTCTAACATATTGTGCTATTGACATCTATTTAGTTTTGTACAAGTTATAAATTCCACAAGACTTTTACTTTTGTTTTAAATAATTATATTGTTTAAGCAATTTATTTTGATTTGTTTCCTATATAGTAGCATTTCTTATACTCTTAACTCCTTCCTACAGTTTCATGCTTCCATCTGGGATAATTTTCTATAGCCTGAAGAATTCCTATCAATATTTCTTACAGTTTAAGCCTGCTGGTGATATGGGGTGTGTGTGTGTGTGTGTGTGTGTGTGAAAACATCTTTATTTGGCCTTCTGTTTTAAAGAATATTTTTATTCAATATAAGCTTTTAGGTTGGCAGGATATTTCTTTTTTTAAACTTAAAACATATTCCATTTTCTTCTGACTTTCATAGTGACTGTTGAAAATTCATCTCATAATTGATATTTATCCCTAGGTAATAACTTTTATATTCCCTGGTTGCTTTAACATTTTCTCTCTAATATTTAGCAGTTTAATCCTTATGTGCCTATGTTTGTATTTATCCTGCTTGGGGGTTTTCTGAATTTTTAATCAAAATTAAATCAAAATTCTTTTTGTGCATTGTTGGATTCTACTTACTAATATTTTGTTGAAGATTGTTATATCTATATTAATGGCTGATACCTATCTGTAGTTTTCCTTTCTTGTAATGTCTTATCTGGTTTTGATATTATGGTAATGCTGGCCTCACATGGCCTCACATGATGAATTAGGAAGTGTTGCCTCAGCTTCCATTTTCTGAAAAAGAGTGTAAAGAATTGGTATCATTTCTTTCTTAAATGTTTGGGAGAATTCACTAAAGAAACCATATGGATCTGGTGCTTTCTATTTTGGAAGGTTGTTAATTATGGATCCAATTTTAAAAAATAGATATAGACCTATTTAGATGATCTATTTATCCTTGTATAAATTTTAGTAGATTATGTCTTTCAAAGAATTGGTTCATTTCATCTAAGTTATCAGATTTGTAGAAATAGTGTAGTTCACAATATTCCTGTATTGTCATTTTAATGTTCATGGATCAGTAGTGATGGCTTCTCTTTGAATTCTGCTATTAGTGATTTGTGCCTTCTCTGTTTCCTTTGGTTAGCCTGGCTAGAGTTTTATCAATTTTATTGAACTTTCCAACAAGCTAGCTTTTAAAATGAAAAACAAAAATTCTGTATTCTCTTTTTTAATTTCATTGACTTCTACACTAATTTTTATTATTTCCTTTCTTTTTCTATCTTCATATTTATGTTCTTCTTTCTCTAGTTTCCTAAGGTGGCAGTTTAGATTATTGATTTTATGTCTTTCTTTTTCTAAAAAATGTATTCAATGCTATATATTTCTTTAAGCACTGTATTTGCTGCATCCCACAAATTTTGATAAGATGTATTTTCATTTTCATTTAGTTCAAAATATTTTTAATATTCTCTTAAGACTTTTTCTTATCCAATGTGTTATTTAGAAGTGTGTTGTATAATCTCTAAGTATTTTGTGATTTTTCCAGCTATCTTTATGTAATTGATTTCTAGTTTAATTCCATTTTGGTCTGAAAGCATACATGGTATGATCCCTCCTTTTTAACTTGTTCAGATGTGTTTTATGGATGAGAATGTGGTCTGTCTTGGTGAATGTTTCATTTGACTGTAGACTGAAAAAAAATGCACAACCTAAAATTTGAGAGTTACATTTTTATTCAGCAGATATTCTGAGGACTTCAAGCCCGGGACACAGTATCTCAGATAACGCTGAGAAACTGTCCCAAAGAGGCAAGGGGTGGGGCAGGATATAGAGGAAAAACCAGCTATCTCCAATTGAAGAATTTAGCACTTTCCTATGTATGGGAAGATATAAGAGTCTGGGCTCACTGAAATCATTCCTTTGATATGCACCCCAGCTATCTAGGGCCAGTATCTTGTGTTTTCTCATCCCGAGTCTCCTCAGGGTGCACTGTTGGAGTGGCTGCAGAAGTTGACTGCTAGATGGTGGGCATTCTTTGTTTCCATCCTGAGTGCCCTTGTGGCTCACCATAGGGGCAGCTGTAATGTGGTGACTTGATGGCTGCAGCATCCTGTGTTTACTGATGTGGCAGATAATATTTTAGTGACCTTGAGGAGAACGTATATTCTGCTGTTGCTTGATGAAATAGTCTATATACGTTAATTAAGCCCAACTGATGGATGGTACTGCCCAGTTAAGCTATACCTTTACTCCTGGTCTAGTTGTAGTACCCATCAATTCCTGGTAAAGATGGATTGTGAAGTCTCCACTATAATAATGTATTTATATATTCTCCTAGCAGTTCTTTCATTTTTTTGCCTCATCTATTTTGGTGCTCTGTTGTTAAGTGCATACTCATTAAGGATATGTCTGTTTGGAGAAATGACCCCCCCCTTTTCATTAGATAATGCCCCTCTTTATCTTGATAATTTTCCTTGTTTTAAAGTCTGCTTTGTCTGAGATTAATATAGCTACCACAGCTTTTCTTTTTGATTAGTGTTAGCATGATATATCTGTATCCATCCCTTTACTTTTATTCTATGTCTTTATATTTATACTGAATTTCTTATAAAAAAAACATATAGTTGGATCATACTTTTTTAGCCTCTCCAGCAGTCTCTGTATTTTAATTGGTGTATTTAGACTATTCACATTTAACATGATTATTGGTACAGTTGGATTAGTATAACTGTTTTCTATTCATTGTACTTGTTCTTTGTTTCTTCCTTTATCTATTTTCTGTGATTTTAATTAAGCAATTTTATATGATTCCATTTTCTCTACTCTTTTAATGTTACTTATACTTTAATTTTTCTTTTTAGTAATTGTCATAGATTTTGTAGAATGCATTTATTTTATTTTATTCTTTTTGAGGTATTAGTTTCAGTCATACAACATAGTGATTTAAAATTTTTATAGATTATACTCCATTTAAAGTTAGTATCAAATACTGGCTATATTCACTGTGTGTGGAATACTTTTAAAATAAATTTATGTCCACTTTCAAATAACATTTTACCCCTTCACTGATAGTAGAAATAACTTAGAATATTCCCTTTCCTTCTTCTTATTCCTTATAATATTGCTGTTATTTATTTCACTTATCCATAAGCTATAATCAAAATAAAATTTATTATTATTCAAATGACAAATTTTATTAATTTTAAAAAATATTTTAAATAATTATTAAATCATTATTAATACATAACAGTTATCTATTCAAGCAGTTAAAAATAAGGAAACTAAAAAGTTAAATCTTACTTTCATTTATTCCTTTTCTAACTTTTTTTTTTTAATATCCAAGTTTCTGAACTTTATCATTTTCCTTCTCTTTGAATGACTCCTTGATGTTCTCTGACCTTCCTAGGTTTGCTCATAGTCATAATTTTGCAAAATTCATAGGCATTATTTGTAATATTTCTTCTGCTCATTTCTCTCTTTATTCTTCGGTGTTCCAGATTCTTTAGACATTACCTCTTCTTTTTACTTCCACCACATCACTACTTTCTTTTTAATCTAGAATCTAAAAATTATTCTCTTTATACTTTTTTAAAGATAATCAGCATAATTTTCTAGACAATTAAAGTATTTCTATTTAGGTTTTATCAAATTAAATCTTTTGACTAAGGAGGGTGAGAGTAGGAGATTGTGATTTATTTTTTCCCTATCACTACTCTACTTAGCGCCTCCTCAGATACATCTTGGTAAACCTGAGAAAAGCAAGGGAGAAAACATGACCACGTAAACATTACACATTCCAGTCTTCAGTTTTTTGGAACTCTGTTACCTTTTGCTAAACTCAATATGCAAATGCAAAACCTCTCTATAAAATAAATAGTGAACATCTAAGTCTATAGGATAAGGCACAGTACAGTCTGATTTAAAGATACTAGGAGAAAATATTGAACACCAAAACTACTTAAAATTTTGTGTTGGAGATTTACAAAGCTTAATAAATCATCACAAAGTTCCTTCCAGCTAAAAATTGCATACAGATAAAATGACAAGGATTGTGGAGGTGATGATGATAATCATTAATTGATCAAGCTGATTTTTAATTTAACTTAGTCATAGCTCTGTGTGCCATCTCAGCTAGAGATAAAATTATCCCCTCTTTTCTTGTAGTCTTGAACTAGCTTGCTAAAAAATAAAGATGCATGGTATAAAAATTAGTAATGGGGGCTTCCCTGGTGGCGCAGTGGTTGAGAGTCCACCTGCCGATTTAGGGGACGCGGGTTCATGCCCCGGTCCAGGAGGATCCCACATGCCGCGGAGCGGCTGGGCCCGTGGGCCATGGCCGCTGACCCTGCGCATCCGAAGCCTGTGCTCCACAACGGGAGAGGCCACAGCAGTGGGAGGTCCGCGTACCGCAAAAAAAAAAAAAAAAAAATTAGTAATGGTACTCGTTTCCCAGGTCTGTCATAACCAAGTTCCACAAACTGGGTGAGGTTTAAAATGCTGATTCAGCTTTGGAATTAGAAGAAAGTAGAATAATAATTTAAAGAACAGTAAGATATTGGAGAAATAGACAAGTACCGTGAAGCTTATTTGAACCTTCTTTACATTATTCAACTATAACTAATAGAAAAAAAGACATTCAAACTTTTAGATACTTTCTCACTTAATGTGCCTTTATTAATATATTTGTTTGCTTGATGGTGTGTGAAGCAATACTGCTTTCTTTAACGTGGTAATGGATTGCACTTCGAAGTTTTCAAAAATACCTGGGAATATTCATAAAAAATAAACATAATCTAAGATCCATGTTTATATATCATTTTATTAACTATGAAAGTTTCTTACACTAATATATCTTATTATTTGAGAGCTTAGTTCCTAGTAGTTACGATGAAACAAAGTATTAATATGTGTTTACAGTATGTAATATAAATTATTTTATGTATATCAATCTGATATTCCTGGCATTTATAAACTTCTTGGAGAAAGGGGCCTTATCATTCACATCCTTGGAAATCTCTCAGTGACACAACACAATGTTGAGAGTAAAATTTATGCTCAGGAAAAGCAACAACTTGTCTTCAGTTATTTTTAATTACATTAAAATCTCATTTAACTTATTTCCTTGGAAAGAAAACTAAACATCTTATTAAAATATTTACTGACACTTAAAATATAACATGAGAAATGACTGACAACCCAGTGTGGTCTCAGTCCCATCTTATTATTTCTTTTCTTTATCAGATGAGAATAGAACGGGGAACAAGTAATTATGTTCATTTTTATTGCTTAACTGATTCAACACACTGTTTCTAGAAGGCTGAATTTTAACTATTAGGCTTTGAGACAAATAAAATGTCTTTGTCTAACCCTTTCTGAGAGGACAGTCTATCAATATTTAATTTGACCAGCCAGAGAAGGCATTCACAGTGTAAAACAATTTATGAGATTGGCGCAGTCTTGGATTTCCTTATTACATGTAGTTAAAATTTATCAACAAGAACATTATGGGTGCATGTTTGTTACCATAATAATTCTAATTAACTTTTGTTAATTGCTGAGAATCTGCAAGTGACTGTTTCTATTTTTAATTGTTATAGTTCCCTATAATCCTATGAGAAATGAAACAATGCGGGCCAACTAAGTTTTCTTTCTCATTGGAGAATATAAAAATTACCAATAAATATTCTATATATAAATATTTGAAAAGAACCAAAAGTTCCAGTACAGTAATATGCAACTATGGGAATTATTTAAAATATTACATACGCATATACAAATACAAACGTGTGTGTGTGATTTTCTTTTTTTTTTTTTTTTGCTGTACGCGGACCTCTCACGGTTGTGGCCTCTCCCGTTGCAAAGCACAGGCTCCGGACCCACTGGCTCAGCGGCCATGGCTCACGGGCCCAGCCGCTCCGCGGCATGTTGGATCCTCCCGGACCAGGGCACGAACCCGCGTCCCCTGCATCGGCAGGCGGACTCTTAACCACTGCGCCACCAGGGAAGCCCGTGATTTTTTTTTTTTTTTTAAGAACTTATTATCACTAATTACTGAGATGTGTGACTCCAGGAATTGCATTTCCACTGATAATAAGTCTCCTATCTTTGGTACTTAACTTATATCAGTCTCGCTATAATGGGCATGGATTGTGAAGATGCATACACAGAACTTAGCTACACAAATGCCTCAGATTAATTCTGACTTAAGTCAGTCTCACAGAACAACACGGTATTGCTCATTCTCCAATTATTCATGTCACAAAGCCGAGATTACAGTTAGTTTCTAGTAATAGACTGACAAGTTTTGGAAAGATATATTTTGTAGAGATGACATCTATGAGCCCTTTACCACATTTAATGATATGGAATATATAATAGTAAAGAAAAAAAAAGCAAGAGATTATCTGTGTGAATCAACTTAAGAGAAAAAAATTTAGTTGTCATAGAACCATGAGTTATAGTAAATTATTAAGTTAAAATAAAAACCATACTATTTTACATATTATTTGACTTTTTAGATACTTTATCAATTTGTTAAACAAAATAAAACAGTGTATGTATGTTAAAGAACTACTACCCTGCCTTATTCTTCAATGTAGAGAAGTAATTTATTTTTATTCATTCATTTTTTTAGTGTTAGAGACACTTTATCTTCATTTTTTCTGAAATGAGGGTAGGAACAAAAGAAAACAAAAAAATTAATAATCCTTGTTTGAAAATCAAGAGGAATACAAGTAACAGAATGAATCCAGTCAACATTCTGGAATGGAGGTATGTTATATTATGAAGGAGTATTTCATCCATTAACCCAACTATAATGGTATCCACATACAAAAAGGTGAAAGAGACAAATGTCATTAGTTTGAAATATTTGTGTAAATTATAAACCATGTAAACAGTTCATATTGATTGAAACTCCAGGAAAGGTGCATATATGAGAAGACTGTTTTCTTAAAAGTTCTGGTAACGGCTTCCCTGGTGGCGCAGTGGTTGAGAGTCCACCTGCCGATGCAGGGGACACGGGTTCGTGCCCCAGTCCGGGAAGATCCCACATGCCGCGGAGTGGCTGGGCCCGTGAGCCATGGCCGCTGAGCCTGCGTGTGTGGAGCCTGTGCTCCGCCACGGGAGAGGCCAGAACAGTGAGAGGCCAGCGCACCGCAAAAAAAAAAAAAAAAAGGTTTTGGTGAAAGGGATTATTTAAATCTAGAATTAGATGTTATTAAACCTAACAAAATGTTATAAAACCAAAATGTCTTATAAAACTATGAGGAGAAAAGAAAATCTCAGAAGTGTATAAGGAAGATACAAAAATTAACCCCAGCAAGATCAGAAAAGAGAATGCTAAATTTTCTTTCTTTGCTAAAAATAACTGTCATGAAATTAAAGAACTATGATCTTGAACTGTATAATAGTTTTGATTTCCTAAGTTGGGAAATACACAATTAAAATAGTTTTCCAGGTTATGTATACCAAGTATCATTTCTCCACTCTGCCTCCTAGAATACTGAAACTCCTCATTTAGATAATCCAAATCCTGTCAGTTTTTACAGATAATACTCTTTGGGTTTTCCTGAATTTCAGAATAGAAAACTATTCTGAAATTTAGAGAAGTAATTTAAAATGACCAAGTTCATAATTAGATATTGGTTCATATTTCAAATCTGTCATTATTTTAACTTCATTAACATCTCTAAGACAATTTCCATATCTGATGATGGGTTTTAATGAGTTTTACCTCATAAGGCTGTTGTCGTGATTAAATGGGATGCACTATGGAAAGAATCTGGAACAGGGAGTATCTAATAGAGCATGGTAGTGTTGCTTGACTATGGTTATTTTCTTCTTTTTTGGAATTGGTTGATTTGTCATTATTCTTCTTTATTTTAAAGTTCACAACTACTAAGATATGTTTTTAATGTGCCAAGAAGGAGAGAAAACAAAATCCTGGGCCTGTGAAAAATAGGGAGATGGAATACATACTATTGCATAAATCTGGGGTGTTCAAAAGTAGTGATCAAATGATAAATATCCTGGTTTCTAGGTAGGAAAAACATTAAACTTCCTATCCTCAAGATGTGAAATTATATAGTCATTGGTCTGCACAATATATAGGCTTCAAATATTGAACACAGGCATACTTCATTTTTTTATGCTTTGCTTTATTGCACTCCACAGATGTTGCATTTTTTACAAATTGAAGGTTTGTGGCAACCCTACTACAAGCAAGTCTATCAGTGCCATTTTTCCAACATCATTTGCCCACTTTGTGTTTCTGTGTCACATTTTGGTAATTCTTGCAACATTTCAAACTTTTTCATTATATTTGTTATGGTGGTCTGTAATCAGTGACCTTTGATGCTATTATTGCAAAAAGATTATAGCTCCCTTAAGGCTCAGATGATGGCTAGCATTTTTTAGCAATAAAGTAGTTTTTAATTAAAGTATGTACATATTTTTAGACATAATGCTCTTGCACACTTTATAGACTATAGTACTGTGTAAACAAAACTTTTCTGTGCACTGGGAAATCAGAGAATCTGTGCAACTTGCTTTATTGTGATATTTGTTTTATTGTGGTGGTCTGGAAATGAACCTGCAATCTCTCTGAGGTATGCCTGTACTCACTGTATCCGTTGGTCTATGAATCACCCAAAATAATATAAAAAATGGTCTCATGCTGGTGATAGTTGAGTCATTTGACATAATTAACACAAAATAAATATGGAGGCATAACATTGCAAACATGTGTAGTGTTCCAGGGTAGAACAACCAAAATAAATTAGATTTTTCCAGCAAGATAAACAGCAGATTATCCATACTGCTACAACATGTATGGGATTATAAAACTGGTATGTTTCTTATGATTGAGATGTGAGGAAAGTTTATAAATCCTAAGAAAAGAATATAAAAAAGTACATATTTAAAAAAATGATCTTGAATATAGAAATGAAACCAAGGAAATGAAATAGGTAGATATGAAAATAATCTTGGATTCTAGAAATGAAATGTATAGACATTAAAATTAAGGAGAGATATTAAAATTCATGCAAGATATAACCCAAAGGTCCAATCTAGGTCTAATAGATTTCCAAAGGGGAAGAACAGAGAGAATGGGAGAGTATAATCAAGGAATTATCAAAATTACATACAAGTTGGAAAGATAATAATTCAGAAACACAAAAGAATAAATTTGTTTTTCTGAACATTGATTTAATAAACGTATTATATATTGAACTCAAATTATATTATGTAATAGAAATAGTGACTCCTTTGGAGAGTGTAAAATGGGTCATAAAATATTGGAGAGCAGATGTAGAAGAGAATGGAGTAACCAGCATAGAAACATTATAAATATTGTTCTATAGGATTCAGGGATCTTGATTATCTTTAGACTCAGTTAAATAGTCATGTTAAAATTTAAGATTAAGCATGACAAGGACAGAAATACAATACAGAAATTACAAACTACTGGGAGAGAGTAAGAAATATTTCACTAATAAAATAAAAGCTGGGAAACAGGGAAAAATGAACAAGAAAAAGCATGGCAAGTAGAGAACAAAAAATTTTATTTAGTTGTAAATAAATTCTTAATTAAGGAATGACAATAAATATAAAGGCATTAAATCTGTTTTGTTTTAAATTCATAGAATTTCAATATAGATAATAAAGTTTCAACCATATGTTTAGAAAAGAAATCAGGTAGATAAATTAATGAAAGTATACCTTAAAGTAAAATCAGTATTAGGACTGCAATACACAATAAAAAACAGAGTGTATTCACCAGGGTGAGATAATGATTCAGTATTTATATACACATTGTTTCCAAATACATAAAGAAAAGTTGGCATACGTAAAAACAAAACAAAAAATTTTTAACAAGTAGGCCACAAAGCAAATCTCAACCAATATTTAATTTTTATTACTGTGATAATGTCATTCTCTAACCATAATGCAATAAAATTAGAAATAAAAAGAGAAGAAAATTAAAGCACTTACATGTTAGAAAATTTTTAAATCTACTTTTTAATTTATTTATCACATAATATATTCTGATTGATAACAGGGAATATTTAGAACCTAGTGATAATAAAAATTACTATACATCAACATTTTAAGTTTGATAAAGCAGTCTCTTAGAGGTTAGAATATGGTTCGAATACATTTAGCTGGAAAAAAATGATTGAAAATCTGTAAGTTCAGAATTCTATTCAAGAAGTGAAATAAAAAGTAAGACATTGTGTTTGGTTTCTAATACCATTCTCCAGTAGAAGAAACTAGAGCTCTTTGGAGAAATGGCTGAATCTAGGGTTGGGCCTGGAGAATACACAGTATGATCCTGTAGCATCTTGCAGTGCCAGAAAATAAGGACGTGTTTAAAAACCAAAATGATGGTTGTATGTCAAAGGGACGTATGAGCCATCTGAAAGAGATCCCAATAGCCAAAGCTAGAATTATTTGAGTGAATTTGAGCAAGCAAAGTAACTACTGTTAAATTGTAACCCAAATATAGCAAATATCCATGTGCCCAAAAAGATGATATACATAGATGACTGGATAAAGAAATTAATGGAGGATAATAGACAAATCTCCCTTATAGAAAAATTGCAAATACCGATGTAAATATTTCTCCTTTAAAAGCTGGAGCATGACTTCCCAACCCTTAACCATGGAATGCACACAGTGACTTCCATCCAAAAAAGCACAGAATGGAAGGGGAAAAAAAAAGAAGCTTAACATAGAGAAACTTGACAAACACTATCTCAGCCAGGTGATCAAGATTAACATCATCAGTAATGTCATGTTCACTCTGCATATCATTGATGTGATCTGATGAGAATGTTACCTTAATCTAACAATGAAAAAATATAAGACAAACCCAAATTGAGGAAAATTCTATAAAATACCTGTCTAGTATTCCTTAAAACTGTCAGCATCATCAAAAACCAAGGAAAATCTGCATTACTATCATAGTTTAGAGGAGCCTAAGATATGATGGCTAGATGTAATATGGTACCCTGAATGGGATTCTGAAACAGAAAAAATGACTTTAGGGAAAAACTAAGAACATCTAAATAAAGTATGGAATTTAGTTAATATTAATTTATCAAAATTGTTTCTAAAATTAATGAATCAAAATGTACCATAATAATGTAGTATATTAACAGTAGGGGAAACTGGGTTTTATATTCTCTGTACTAACACTTCAACTTTTCTAAAATTCTAAAACTAAATTCTAAAAAAAAAATTAAGTTTATTTTAAAAAAATAGGCATTGCATATCCAAAGAAAAAGTCTACTAGGAAATTCAAAAGGAAAATAAGAACATACATATATAATTTTTATCATATTAAAAAAATTAAATGTGTGGGATACTGAAATTTGGCTATTTGCAAAACCTAATAAAATAGACTTCTGCCAAAATGAATCGTCCAAAAAAGAGAAAGCATATATAAATTTGGAAGGAATTAAAAAGATGTAATTATAATTATGGCAGACTATTTATAATCAAAGTAAAATACCATACAAAATTTTATGATATTTGAAATAGTTGAAAATTTAGACCAAATATATTTGAAAATATTTTTAACTATTTGAAAATTCAGACCAAATAAACAATTTCTAGGAAAAAGTGCAATTTAGTAAAAAATGACCCAGAAGAAACTGAAAATAGGAATACATATTTATCAGTTAAAGAACATAATCATTAGGTAGTAATCCACAACCCGCTCTACTCAGACATATAACAACAAAACACCAGACCCAGATAATTTTAAAATTAAGAATCACTAAGCCTTTAGGAAACAAATAGATTTTTTTTATGTCAGTTTTCATGAAAATAGAAGAAAAGGAAATTACTCAAAATAATTACAAGAGATGGTTGTCTTAATATCATTATGACAAAGAAAAGCATAGGCGACCTGATTTCTAAATACAGAGACAAAAATATAAACAAAATCCAAAAAATATATGTAAAAATACACTATGGCAAAGTGGGTTATTTTTCCCTAGGGAAACAAAGAAGTTTCAATATTTGGAATATCTCAAAATAATTCACTTAAACATTAAAGGAAAAATATATATGATTCTAAAAATAGCTGATGAAAAACACTTGATGCATTTCAATATCCATATATGATTTAAAATTTTTTAATATTCTTTGAATATGTGGAAATTTTCTCTTTTAAATTTGTGAACCAAAATTGACACTACATTTCCTTTTTGATGATTAAAAAGAAGCAGCAATCATGACGTATTGAATGATAAGAAAAGAATGTTTAAAATCATAGTTCTTATAGTTATTATATTGGAGGGTTTACAGACAGCTGATTAAGTGAAGAAAAAATAACAGAAGGTATGAGACTTACAAAGGAAGGAACTATATTGCCATAATTTTCAGATAATGTGACTATCTTATTAGGGAATCAAGATGCTATAGAGAAAAATTGGAAAAATAAACTACTCGTAAAATGTTAATATACAGAAAACAGCATTCCTATACAACAAAAAAAATTGTTATAAACTGAATCTTCCCACAAAAAACATCATGTATATATTTAGCAAAAATTATAAGAAGCTGAATAATAATCTAAGTTATTATAACAAAAGTACAGGATATTTATAATGTAAATTATGTTTCATTTAAAAATATGAAAGATAGAATTTGCCTGTGAAACCATCTGGTCCTGGACTTTTGTGTGTTGGAAGTTCTTTAATCACAGTTTCAATTTCAGTAGTTGTGACTGGTCTGTTCATATTTTTTATTTCTTCCTGGTTCCGTCTTGGAGGGTTGTACCTTTCTAAGAATTTGTACATTTCTTCTAAGTTTTCCATTTTATTGGCATATAGTTGCTTGTAGTAGTCTCTTATGATCCTTTGTATTTCTCTGGTGTCCTTTGTAACTTTTCCTTTTACATTTCTAATTTTATTGATTTGAGTCCTCTCTCTTTTTTTTCGTGACGAGTCTGGCTAAAAGTTTATCAATTTTGTTTATCTTCTCAAAGAACCAGCTTTTACTTTTGTTGATCTTTGCTATTGTTTTCTTCATCTCTATTTCATTTATTTTTACTCTGATCTTTATGAATTCTTTCCTTCTACTAACTTTAGGATTTGTTTGTTCTTTCTCTAGTTGCTTTAGTTATAAGGTTAGGTTATTTATTTGAGATTTTTCTTGTTTCTTGAGGTAAGATTATATTGCTATAAACTTCCCTCTTAGAATTGCTTTTGCTGCGTCCCATTAGTTTTCAATTGTTGTGTTTTCATTGTCATTTGTCTCTAGGTATTTTTCAATTTCTTCTTTGACTTCTTCAATGATCCATTGGTTGTTTAGTAACATATTGTTTAGCCTCCATGTAGCTGTGTTTTTTTATGTTTTTTTTTCTTGTAATTGATTTCTAATCTCTGTTGTGGTTGGAAAAGATGCTTGATATGATTTCAGTTTTCTTAAATTTACCTAGGCTTGATTTGTGGCCGAAGATGTGATCTATCTTGGAGTATGTTCCGGGTGCACTTGAGAAGAAAGTGTATTCTGCTGCTTTTGAATGGAAGGTCCTTTTGATATCAATTAAGTCTATCTGGTCTAATGTGTCATTTAAGGCTTGTGTTTTCTTATTAATTTTCTGTCTGGATGATCTGTACATTGGTGTAAGTGAGGTGTTAAAGTCCCCTACTATTATTGTGTTATTGTCAATTTCCCCTTTTATGGCTGTTAGCATTTGGCTTATATAGATATATATTTTTTAAAGATTTTTTTGGATGTGGACTATTTTTAAAGTCTTTATTGAATTTGTTACAATACTGCTTCCGTTTTATGTTTTGGTTTTTTGGCCACGAGGCCTGTGGGATCTTTGCTTCCTGACCAGGGATCAAACCCATCCACACCCCTTGCATTGGATGGCAAAGTCTTAACCACTGGACTGCCAGGAAAGTCTCCAACATTTGGCTTATATATTGAGGTGCTCCTGTTTAGTGCATATATATTTAAAATTGTTACGACTTTTTCTTGGATTGATCCCTTGATCATTATGTAGTGTCCTTCCTTATCTCTTGTAAAAGTCTTTTTTTTTAGTTTCTTATTTATATTTTATTCTATTCATTTTTTTTAATTTTGTTTTTTTATACAGCAGTCTCTTATTAGTTATCTATTTTATACATATTAGTGTATATATGTCAATCCCACTCTCCCAATTCATCTCACCCCCACCCTCACCCCCACTTTCCCCACTTGGTGTCCATACGTTTGATCTCTACATCTGTGTCTCTATTTCTGTCTTGCAAACCGGTTCATCTGTACCATTTTTCGTGATTCCACATATATGCGTTCATATACGATATTTGTTTTTCTCTTTCTGACGTATTTCACTCTATATGACAGTCTCTATGTCTATCCACGTCTCTTCAAATGACTCAATTTCATTCCTTTTTATGGCTGAGTAATATTCCATTGTATATATGTACCATATCTTCTTTATCAATTCATCTGTTGATGGGCATTTAGGTTGCTTTCATGACCTGGCTATTGTAAATGGCGTCACTATGAACATTGGGGTGAATGTGTCTTTTTGAATTTTGGTTTTCTCTGTCTATATGCCCAGTAGTGGGATTGCTGGGTCATATGATAATTCTACTTTTAGTATTTTAAGGACCCTCCATACTGTTCTCCATAGTGGCTGTATCAATTTACATTCCCACCAATAGTGCAAGAGGGTTCGCTTTTCTCCACACCCTCTCCAGCATTTATTGTTTGTAGATATTTTGATGATGGCCATTCTGACTGGTGTGAGGTGATACCTCATTGTAGTTTTGATTTGCATTAGTCTAGTAATTAGTGATGTTGAGCAGCTTTTCATGTGCCTATTGGCCATCTGTATATCTTCTTTGGAGAAATGTCTATTTAGGTCTTCTGCCCATTTTTGGATTGGGTTGTTAGTTTTTTTTAATATTGAGCTGCATGAGCTGCTTATATATTTTGGAGATGAATACTTTCTCTGTTGATTCATTTGCAAATATTTTCTCCCATTCTGAGTGTTGTCTTTTCATCTTGTTTATAGTTTCATTTGCTGTATAAAAGCTTTTAAGTTTAATTAGGTCCCATTTGTTTATTTTTGTTTTTTCTTCCATTACTCTAGGAGGTGGGTTAAAAAAGATCTTGCTGTGATTAATGTCAAGGAGTGTTCTTCCTATGTTTTCCTCTAAGAGTTTATAGTGTCCTGTCTTACATTTATGTCTTTAATCCATTTTCAGTTTATTTTTGTGTATGGTGGTAGGGAGTGTTCTAATTTCATTCTTTTACATGTAGCTGTCCATTTTCCCCAGCACCACTTATTGAAGAGGCTTTCTCTTCTCCATTGTATATTCTTGCCTCCTTTGCATAGATTAGGTGACCATATATGCGTGGGTTTATCTCTGAGCTCTCTATACTGTCCATTGATCTATATTTCTGTTTTTGTGCCAGTACCATATTGTTTTGATTACTGTCGCTTTGTAGTATAGTCTGAAGTCAGGGAGTCTGATTCCTCCAGCTCCACTTTTTTCCCTCAAGATTACTTTGGCTACTCAAGGTCTTTTGTGTCTCCATACAAATTTTAAGATTTTTTTCCTCTAGAGCTATAAAAATGCCATTGGTAACTTGATAGGATTGCATTGAATCTATAGTTTGCTTTGGGTAGTATAGTCATTTTCACAATGTCGATTCTTCCAATCCAAGAACATGGTATATCTGTCCATCTGTTTGTGTCATCTTTGATTTCTATCATCAGGGTTTTATAGTTTTTTGAGTATAGGTCTCTTACCTCCTTAGGTGGGTTGACTCCTAGGTATTTTATTCTTTTTGTTAAAATGGTGAATGGGATTGTTTCCTTAATTCCTCTTTCTGATCTTTCATTGTTAGTGTATAGGAATGCAAGAGATTTCTGTGCATTAATTTTGTATCCTGCAACGTTACCAAATTCATTGATTAGCTCTAGTAGTTTTCTGGTGGCATCTTTAGGATTCTCTATGTATAGTATCATGTCATCTGCAGACAGTGACAGTTTTGCTTCTTATTTTCCAGTTTGTATTCCTTTTATTTATTTTTCTTCTCTGATTGCCATGGCTAGGACTTCCAGAACTATGTTGAATAATAGTGGTGAGAGTGGACATCCTTGTCTTCTTCCTCATCTTAGAGGAAGTGCTTTCAGTTTTTTACCATTGAGATTGATGTTTGCTGTGGGTTTGTTGTATATTGTCTTTATTAAGTTGAAGTAGGTTCCCTCTGTGCCCACTTTTTGGAGAGGTTTTATCATAAATGGGTGTTGAAATTTGTCAAAAGCTTTTTCTGCATCTATTGAGATGATCATATGGTTTTTATTCTTCGATTTGTTAATAGGTGTATCACATAGATTTGCATATATTGAAGAAACCTTGCATCCCTGAGGTAAATCCCACTTGATCATGGTGTATAATCCTTTTAATGTGTTGCTGGATTTTGTTTGCTAGTATTTTGTTGAGGAATTTTGCGTCTGTATTTATCAGTGATACTGGTCTGTAATTTTCTTTTTTTGTAGTATGTTTGTCTGGTTTTGGTATCAGGGTGATGGTGGCCTCGTAGAATGAGTTTGGAAGTGTTCCTTCCTCTGCAGTTTTTTGGAAGATTTTGAGAAGGATGGGTGTTAGCTCTTCTCTACATGTTTGATAGAATTCATCTGTGAAGCCATCTGGTCCCGGACTTTTGTTTGTTGGAAGATTTTATTTTTTCTCTCATAAATCTTTATGTTTATTTATTTTTTTATTGAAATATAGTTGTGTTGGAAGATTTTTAATCACAGTTTCACTTTCATTACTTGGTATTGGTCTGTTCCTATTTTTCTGTTTGCTCCTGGTTCAGTCTTGGAAGTTTAGACCTTTCTAAGAGTTTGTCTATTTCTTCCAGCTTGTCCATTTTATTGGCATAGAGTTGCTTGTAGCAGTCTCCTAAGATGCTTTGTATTTCTGCAGTGTCCATTGTAACATCTCCTTTTTCATTTCTAATTTTATTGGTTTGAATCCTCTCCCTCTTTTTCTTGATGAGTCTGGCTAAAGATTTATCAATTTTGTTTATCTTCTCAAAGAACCAGCTTTTAGTTTTATTGATCTTTGGTATTGTTTTCTTTCTTTCTATTTTGTTTATTGCTGTTCTGATCTTTATGATTTCTTTCCTTCTACTAACTTTGGGTTTTGTTTGTTCTTCTTTATCTAGTTCCTTTAGGTGTAAGGTTAGATTGTTTGAGATTTTTCTTTTTTCTTGAGGTAGGATTGTATTGCTATAAACTTCCCTCTAAGAACTGGTTTTGCTGCATGCTGTAGGTTTTGGATCATCGTGTTTTTGTTGTTATGTGTCTCTAGGTAGTTTTTGATTTCCTCTTTGATTTCTTCAGTGATCTCTTGTTTATTTAGTAACATACTGTTTGACCTCCATGTGTTTGTGTTTCTTACCTATTTTTCCTTGTAATTTATTTCTAATCTCATAGTGGTGTGGTCGGAAAATATGCTTGATATGAGTTCAGTTTTCTTAAATTTACTGAGGCTTGGTTTGTGACCCAAGATGTGATCTGTTCTGGAGAATGGTCCATGTGCACTTGAGAAGAAAGTGCGATCTGCTGTTTTTGGATGGAATGTCCTATAAATATCAATTAGGTCCATCTTGTTCAATGTATCATTTAAAGCTTATGTTTCCTTATTTATTTTCATTTTGCATGATCTGTCCATTGGTGAAAGTGAGGTATTACAGTCCCCCAATATTATTGAATTACCTTTGATTTCCTCTTTTATAGCTGTTAGCATTTGCCTTATGTATTGAGGTACTCCTATGTTGGGTGCAAATATATTTATAATTGTTATATCTTCTTGGATTGATCCCTTGATCATCATGTAGTGTCCTTCCTTGTCTCTTGTAACAGTTTTTATTTTAAAGTCTATTTGATATGAGTATTGCTACTCCAGCTTTCTTTTGATTTCCGTTTGCATGGTATATCTTTTTTCATCCTCTCACTCTCAGTTTGTATGTGTCCCTAGGTCTGAAGTGGGTCTCTTTTAGACAGCATATATATGGGTCTTGTTTTTGTATCCATTCATCAAGCCTGTGTCTTTTGGTTGGAGCTTTTAATCCATTCACATTTAAGATAATCATCAATATGAATGTTCCTATTACCATTTTCTTAATTGTTTCCAGTTGTTTTTGTAGGTCCTTTTCTTTTCTTGTGTTTCCCATTAGAAAAGTTCCTGTAGCATTTGTTGTAGAGCTGGTTTGGTGGTGCTTAAGTCTCTTAGGTTTTGCCTGTCTGTAAAGCTTTTGGTTTCTCCGTCGAATCTGAATGAGATCCTTGCTGGGTAGAGTAATCTTGGTTTTAGGTTCTTCACTTTCATCACTTTAAATATATCATGCCACTCCCTTTTGGCTTGTAGAGTTTCTGCTGAGAAGTCAGCTGTTAACCTCATAGGAGTTCCCTTGTATGTTATTTGTCATTTTTCCCTTGTTGCTTTTAATAATTTTTCTGTCTCTAATTTTTGTCAGTTTGATTACTATGTGTCTTGGTGTATTTCTCATTAATTTTATCCTTCCTGGGACTTTCTGCACTTCCTGGACTTGGGTGGCTATTTCTTTTCCCATGTTATGGAAGTTTTTGACTATAATCTTTTAAAATATTTTCTTGGGTCCTTTCTCTCTCTCTTCTCCTTCTGGAACCCCTATAATATGAATGTTGGTACATTTAATGTTCTCCCAGAGATTTCTTAGGCTGTCTCCATTTCTTTTCATTCTTTTTTCTTTATTCTGTTCCCAGCAGTGAATTCCACCATTCTGTCTTTCAGGTCACTTATCTGTTCTTCTGCCTCAGTTATTTTGTTATTGAATCCTTCTAGTGTATTTTTCATTTCAGTTATTATATTGTTCATCTCTGTTTATTTGTTCTTTAGTTTTTCTAGGTATTTTTTCTTTAATTCTTCTAGGTCTTTGTTAAACATTTCTTGCATCTTCTCGATCTTTGCCTCCATTCTTTTTCTGAGGTCCTGGATCATCTTCACTATCATTATTCTGAATTCTTTTTCTGGGAGGTTGCCTATCTCCAGTTCATTTAGCTGTTTTTTCTGGGGTTTTATCTTGTTCCTTCATCTGGTCCATAGCCCTCTGCCTTTTCATCTTGTCTGTCTTTCTGTGAATGTGGTTTTTGTTCCACAGGCTGCAGGACTATAGTTCTTCTTGCTTCTGCTGTCTGCCATCTGGTGGATGAGGCTATCTAAGAGGCTTGTGTAAACTTACTGATGGTAGGGACTGGTGGTGGGTAGAGCTCAGTAAAACTTTAATCTGCTTGTCTGCTGATGAGTGGGGCTGAGTTCCATCCCTGTTGGTTGTTTGACCTGAGATAACTCAGTACTGGAGGTTACAGGCTCTTTGGTGTGGCTAATGTCAGAATCCAGACTCCGGGAGGGCTCATGCTAAGGAGTACTTCCCAGAGCTTCTGCTGCCTGTGTCCTTGTCCCCGTGATGAGCCATAGCCCCCCGCCCAACCCCCCCCCCCCCCGCCTCTGCAGGAGACCCTCCAACACTAGCTGGTAGTTCTGGTTCAGTCTTCTATGGGCTCACTTCTCCTTCTGCCTGGGTCCTGATGTGCACACAACTTTGCATGTGCCCTCCAAGAGTGGAATCTCTGTTTACCCCAGTCCGGTTGAAGTCCTGCAATCAAATCCCGACACCCTTCAAAGTTTTATTCTCTGGGAATTCCTATTCCCATTGCTGGACCCCCCAGGTTGGGAGACCTGATGTGGGGCTCAGAACCTTCACTCCAGTGGGTGGACTTCTGTGGTATAATTGTTTTCCAGTTTGTGAGTCACCCACCCAGCAATTATTGGATTTGATTTTATTGTGATTGCGCCCCTCCTACCATCTCATTGTGGCTTCTCCTTGTCTTTGCATACGGGGTATCTTTTTTGGTGAGTTCCAGTGTCTTCCTGTCAATGATTGTTCAGCAGTTGGTTGTGATTCTGGTGCTCTCACAAGAGGGAGTGAGCGCACATCCTTCTACTAAGCCATCTTGAACCAATGTTGCCTCTTATAACAGTCTTTATTTTAAAGTCTATTTTGTTTGATATGAGTATTGCTACTCCAGCTTTCTTCTGATTTCCATTTGCATGGGATATCTTTTTCCATCCCCTCACTTTCAGTCTGTATGTGTCCTTAGGTCTGAAGTGGGTCTCTTGTAGACAGCGTATTTATAGGTCATGTAAATTATGTTTTATTTAGAAATAGGAAAGAAAATAAAAATAAATGGAGTGATTACCAGTTATTGTTGGAAAGATTCAATACTGTAAAAATAGCATTAACTCTAAAGCATTGGAAGGATGATAAAATCCTAATAGACTTGTTCCTGGAATTTGGCACATGATCTTCACATAGATATGCAAGTGAACAGGCCTTGAAAAGCCAAGAAACACTCTTATATACAGCATGTCTTTGGATCTTGCTTGTTATTGATCCTGACATTTTCCTGTTTTTTTAAGTGGAGTGTTTTCTACATTAATATTTAATGCAGTGTTAGATATTGTTGGTTTCAATTTTACCACTTTATCATGTGTTTTCTGCTTACTTATCCCCTCCACTTCATTTCCTGATTTTTCTGTTCCTTGTTTTCTGACTTCTTTTTAGAATATTTCACCTTTTAAAAAAATTTCATTTTAGTCCATCTATAGGCTTTTTAGCTATACCAATTTGCATAGGTTTTAATGGTTGCTCTCAGGATTACTTTCAAAGACTATGAAAGGTCTAAGATTCTACCTGATTTGCAAGCTAACAAATTAGCTTGCTCCAATTTCATGGATGCTGGCAGAAGACATTTCTGGGTCAGAGATAAGGGCCTCTTTATTATTCATACTAATAGTAGTTGACAGTGTATCAGGAATATCTTTCATGGCTTCCTGAGGCCCATTTCTCACAGGGCAACATGATGTGAATCAGGTGACATCTGTACACATAGTGAGTTGCATAACAGAAAATGGACCCTAAGCTCAGGGAACCTGATTATTTTATAATAGGGTTGTAAACCTGCCTGCCCTTTGCTTTGGAGTATATGTTATCTTTATTGGACTACAGTTATTATGCCTGCCCAGTGCTTCAGAAGGAGATAATATATATTCCAAGACTAAAGACAGAAGCCATCTCTGCACATAAAATGTGCAGAGTGTGAGAGACCTAGAATGAGTTGTTTTCCACAGCATACATTCTTCATGTCTACACAAGTGAACATTTTCCCTCAAAACACCGTACCAGTGACTACTCCAATTTATCTGACAATGACTGGGACAAAATTTACTCAATTCATCTCATGAAGCATTTTACATTTACTATGAAGCAGCAGGATGAGTTCCACTGCAGTATTAATCTTGACCATGCCCACAAACAGCTGGATAAATCTCTTACACCATCGCAATCTACACTTGAAAACCAGATGGCTTTCTCCTTAAGTTTCTGTATTGACTTTTCCACTTAGCTGGAGGCATTCATCTTTAGGATGTATTACTGATTGCACAGATTCCACCTTAGCCCATAAAGTGGAGATCTAAGGCTACTCTAGCACCCCGTACAACATTAACCAATAAATTGAGACTGACCTGAAAGGATTCTAAGGCCTAGGTAGTACTGATCACTTAAGCTAAAGTCAGGGACAAATTCTATATCACTTTTTCTAATTGACTTATTCCCATAAAAGGGAATAACTGCCCTCCAAATATACGTAAGTAATGAGTCATTCATTCTTCTGGGACGCACTCCCAGAAGAGTAGTCTTATTTTGAGGACATCTCCACAGTCATTTGAGGCTACATAATATACTGGGGTGTTTTCTTAAATACTTGAAAATATTTTATGACCACTCCTAAGATGCAAATTACTGTGTTTTCAGGAGGGAGGCAACTTAATGAGCAGTTTCCACAAAAGCAATATAGTTCCAGGGTAAACATGGAAATAAAGTGTTGTTGATAATTGTTTGGAAGTGCATAATGTGAAAAGTGTATAAGTTGGAGGTACACCAGGGGTACAGGCTGACAATAAGTTTTCCCAAGTAGTTGGTAGGCAGGCCTTATAGGACCCCAGTTCAGTTGCAATGATTGAGCCCCGTTGGTTGGTGGTGGTGGTTGTTAGGAGGTACTAATACTCTAATTTGTACTGTTTGTCGACACCACCAGCCAGATGACTTTCACTTTTCCCATGGAATGTCTGAGTGATGGCTATGGAAATGCAGTAGGGAATACATTCAGAGATGTTTACAGGTGCTTTTTGTGGGAGCTGGGACCATTCACTGCTGTTTCTGATAGACATCTAAGAGAATGACAGTCATGCCATGGTCAGAAACATCAAGTAGAAGATAGTATACCTAGCTGCCACAGTTTGATACAGGGGAGAACTTTCTCCTTTGTGTGGAAATCTCCACAGTTCATCCCTTGAAGCAAAGTTCATTAAGGTCTCTCTCTCTCTCTCTTTCCCCTATACCTCCTGATTCCTGAAGGTGTTCCCTCTTCACATGCCAAGGTCATTGTTCTTTTTACAGAGCCACAAAATCTGGTGCAGGAGGAATAGGAGCATTTTTATAAAACTTACTGAGGTACATTTTTACTCTACTTTGTCCCACATGGGCTAGTGATGGGTTACATGGTAAACTGTACTCAAACCAGTGGGCATTATTCTTATGATCTAGGATCATTTCAATCCAACAAGAAAATCCAAATGGCTAAACCAGAATTAAGTTAGAATTTCCTAGGCTCCCTTTTGGCTGTGTTGCTACCAGTAGATAGTATCAAGTAATCTGAACTGGGGTTTCCAGTGGGGGAAAGAAGAAGCATCATGCCCTGGAATGGTCAGTTTGGAATCCCAAATTTTCAACATCGATCTAAATGACCTCCTATTCCTTTTGTCCTGATTTTTGACTAGGAAGTGGTTGAGAGGATATCATCCTTTTCTTGACCAAAGTGCCTTGTGAAAGTTTGTGGTGCAAGAGGAAGTGAGGAAGGTAGAGTCAGAAATCTTTTTTGAGTTCATTTTTGAGGAGGTCATTCCAGTGCTCAAGAATACCAGATTCATGTGGATGGTAGGGAAAGTGGCACGTCCACCAAACACCTTCACTATCAGCCCGTTATTGTTTTGCTATAAAAGTTATACGGAGTGAATGCAAATGAGAGATGAAAATATAGCAAAAATTTGTTTCAAGGGTCATAGTAGTGTACCCCGAGTTAACTGATTAGACTGGAACAGCAACATTGTAGCTTGAAAAAATGTCTAGCTGTGATGAGGCAACAATAACCTTTAGAAGGCTTAAAAGTCTGATGTTGTCAATCCCCCAGGAGTGGGCAGGGGCAAATCCCTGTGCTTTGTGAAAAAATGCAGTGTGACCCCCCTCACCACAATGAGGTGTCAGCTTTTGGTAGGAACCACAGGTCTGGGATGCAGTGATAGCCTCTGCTTCAGAGATCATAGAGTCCTTTACTTTATGGCCTGTCTATGATAGTGGACATGTTGCCATTCTGCTATAGTGGGTATGGGCAGCAATAGTAACAATCTAGGGAGTGTAGACTCAATCAGCAGCTTGATTTTAGTTGGTCTTATTAGAGAATAGATCTTTTCTATGATGTCCACGCAAGTGGTCCAAGTAGTCTGAGAGCAGCTGAAATGTGTTTCTCTATAGTTTGTGGACTCAGAGAGGGATAGCTTTAATCTGACAGTCTGTAGCTTTCCAAGTGGCTAATCAAAGGGCCAGGCTCTTGGCATTAACCCAAGACTCAATATAGCTGTAAAAATTTTAAAGCAAAGAACAGAGCTATGAAAACAGCCTTGAGTTCTGGCCTTTGGGAGTGACAACATCTGCTTCTGTTCTGCATGTCTGGCAATTAGATAGGAGACTTCCCAGTCCACATCATGGGCTTTCAGTTTAGCTAAATCATCAGTGTAGATTATGTCACAGGTATTTAGGAGAATATCTGTGAATCAAGAGTTCCGTTGAACCAGTAGTTTTGCTTCACATAGCAAAGGGTAAAGTTTCCTCCAAAAGGACAGTTTCTCCTTTTCCATGTAGAGACAGGATGGTGTTGGGGCAGGGGTGGCTGTGCTCTTGAATACACCATTTCCCTTTGACACATGTGGCTAGTTAGGCCCTTCCTACCTTGTTGCTGTTGAGTCCGAGTTGACCCACCCCAAAATAGTATATCAGGATGGAGAATGACAGATTTCCATGTGTCATACATTCAGTTTCCACAAGAGCCCAGTGGCAAACTAATAGCTGAGGCACGTCAAGAGGACGGTGAATCCAACATCAAAGTGTTGCCTCCTCGTGTAAGCTCCCTCCATTTGCCAGTGTTTTCACTTGGTGAAATCGGCAGTGATGGAGATTTATGGCTCAAAGTGGTTTCAGGGTCGTGCGGTTCCAAAGGTTCTAGCACAAGCCTGCATGTGGCTTTTCCCAATCAGGACGATCCCTTCCACCACTTATGAGCATGTACAGTAAAGGTGTGTAAATATTAGCAGTGGTTTTATATTTAGCAGTTGAAGCCACAACAATAATATGTTGAATCAACCCACAGGGTCTCATCCATAAGGTTGTATTAGCTTCCCTTCACTATGGTGAACTCTGCCCAAACCCCATTAGCTGATTCTGGGCATTCACTACCCTGCAAGGCTGGATAAGATGTTAACTTGAGAACCTGTATCAGTAGAGCTATACAAGTTTGAGTCCCTCTTTTCCCCCCCAACTCTCCAGTACGCTATGACATATGTGGATGACTTTTGTTCTTCTTTGGGGACAAGGAGATGTTAGTGCTACTATTAAATCTTTCCCCTTAAAGCAACAGAGGTCCGATGAGAAGTGTTGGAAGGTATCGGGGTGGGGAGGGACAAGCACATCTGCACACCAGTAAGTAAGAGACATTTACTTTCGGTTTTCGGTGGTTGGGCCACTCTCAGAGCCAAAATTGTATCAATTTCTAATGTTTTCGATTCACCAGAATCTTTACATCAACATTATTTCTCCTATGGGGGTTTCTTGACTCAGAAGCAGTTCTGGAACTAGAAGGAGCGAGCGTTGCACTCACTTTGGGCGGAAAGTTTAAGGAGGTGCCAAAAAGCTGAGTAAAGAATATAAAGTAATATTTTAAAGCAGTATTTTAAAAGACAGGAAATTAATGCAAAAACTCCATGGTGGACAAAATTTAAAAATTTGAATATACTATATTACCCTGCACTTGGATGCTTTACTCTCTTGTTCTACCCTAATCCTGGCCTGTCGGACTCTGTTTTACGGATGCTGGTAGAAGACGTGAGACTCCTGAGTGTGAAGTCATGGACTTACTTACTCAAAGTGCAGCAAATAGCATTAGCTTTATGTTTGCATCAGTGCACCTTCACCCCCAGTCCCATGAAGATGATGTGAAGGGGCCAAGTAGATGCCACACATGTGGTAGAGGGCCTCGGGCACAGCTAAGGAACCCCAAGCTTAGAGAACCTGAATCTTTTATAGTGGACAGGAAAGCAGTCTGACTTTTGCTCCAGAGGAAGACAGTATCTATTATCATGGACAGAAAACAAACCTGCCACTTGTTCCAAAGGGAGACACTATGTCTATCTTCAGAAGCTGTCTGCTAGACAAACATCCTTGGTGAGATTGTCTGGAACATAGGCTCTGCTTACAGGATATGCAGAAATGCAGGTGACTCATGGAGAGTCATCTCCTAAAATATCCAGTAAAAGACTAAAAATAGAATGGGTAACTTCTGAATCAGTGGGTGTAAAAAAGAGACATAATGAAATTTCTTCTATTTAATTCAGATACATAAATAATAAGTGTGGCCAGATTAAATTTGCTCGTGAAAGTGAAGTAGTCTCAGGTTGGTGAAATAAAATCTAGCTATATTCTCTTTGAAAGACAAAAACCTAAAGCCCTCTTATTCCTCCCTTATGATTTCTAAATCCCTGTTTTTATTTAACAAACACATAGCACTTACTATTCCCCTGGCACAGTTCAGAGTGTTTTATAAATTAATTTAATTCTTATAATAACCAAAAGAGGTTTTACTACCACTATTACCCATTTGCCGGTCAAGGAAAATGAGATACAGAGAGGTTAAATGAATTTCCTGAGGCCGTCTGTTTGTACCTGATCAAGACAAGGTTCGAACCCTGGCTCTGTGGCTCCAGGATCTGCTCTCTCACCATGTTCTGCTGCCTCTTCAATTGTTTTAAACACATTGTGCCCATCCCCTAACCCTGCCACAAGCACCCTTACTTTCTGAGAAACCATTCTAGTCTCTCAAAGACTTGAACTCTTCATGTAGCCAGAAAACCTGAAAGTGGAAGAACTGGGAGATTTATACCTGTGAACATTCATCGCAAAGGACCTGGAGTAGCTCTGTGTGTACCACATAAAATAGATTTGAGTACAAATCAAAGCGAAATAAAACAATCTCTTAGGGGTAGGATAAATCAAATTAAAAATTCATGAATAGAATATACATTTTCTGAAGCTGTGTGAGGAGTAATAATATTTCCTCAAACTATGTAAAGTAAAACCTAACCAAATAATTTGGTTAAAGAGGCAAATGATTCGACTAAATAGGCAAGTCTAAAACCATCATAGAAAATGTTAACAAACTTGAGTTTGGAAAGTGATGAATACAACATCAAGATATTATGTTCCCCCATGATCTAGTAAACGGTTAAGGATTAACCTTCACAGCTTAAGAACAAACTATAAAACTGGGCAAAATATATAAGGAATCTGTTTGACTACATTTAGGCAGAAGCCAACAATCACAAAAGCCCTATGTTTAAATATCATTACATTAGGGGTTATGGCTTCAAAGTTATTAGCTTTGGGGGGAAGCAAAGATCCAGCCCATAGCAGTGTCACAACCAAACCCAGCCATAACGGATACAAGTCCTTTACCATTCCCATCTGAAAAAACAACCATTCTTTCCCAGAATCCCATGTTACTTTCCATTTATTGCCCTTTTTCTTCCATTTATTTTTCAAGTATCTTATAATTTAGAAAGACTCACAGTCTCCACTTATGCACCTTCCATTTGCTCCTGGTCCAATGAGTGTTGATCTTTACTTCATTATCAAAGCCACCGATGACTTCCATGTTGCTAAGTCCATGGGCACTCCAGTCTTCCTTTGGCTTGATCACTTTTTCTACCTTGAAACACTCTGTTCTTTTGGATTTTTTTAATAGCGGGCATAACCTTTTCTTCCCCCTCTATGCTTCAGATAGTTCTTTTTGTTTAGAGAAGCAATTTTATAAAACCATTAAATGTGCCATATGCACAGACATATAAAACCACAGACTGTCTGATTCCCAAAGCCTTGGGCATTTTTCCCTGAGTCACTTTTAATTTTTTAAAAACCACTTTATTGAGGTATGATTGACATGTAAAAAGCTGAACAGTTTTAGTGTATAGAACTCAGTTGAGCTATAAGTGTATAGCCATGAAGCATGATAAAAATGGGGCCCGCGTGAAGAGATTGGTACCCTTATAAAAAGAGGAAGAGAGATCAGAACTCTCCAGCATGTTAAGATAAAACAAGAAGACGGCTCTCTGCAAGTCCGGAAAGTGGACCTCACCAAGAACTAAATCTGCTGACACCTTGATCTTGGCTTCTCAACCTCCAAAGCTGTGGAAAAGAAAAAAAAAAAAAAAGTCTATTGTTTAGCCAAAAAAATGAAAGTTGTGTGAAGAGTGATAGGAACTGAACATTCAACAGTATTCTGACAAATATTTATCAGTACCTCAAATGATCTAGACCACTCCACATAAACAAAATAGACATATGATCCTTTGAAAAATACTTAGTGTCATACTAGAGTTCATAATCACCCTTATACTGTGATGCCGACCTTTTTTTAAGAAGAGGAGAATGTAGTACTACAGATTTATTCAAACCTATCACTTCCTCTTCTCGTCCCTATCTTCTTATAATTTGTAAACATAACATGTCTAAAATATAGGTGCAAGGGTTGGGATTGATAAAGTCAGTAAGCAGGGAAATGCTAAACAGCTCTAAGAAGGCCTGAGATGGCTTATATACCAAGCCAGTACACTGAAATATGTGCAGTACTCACCCAAGTGGATGTGTAAAGTGATCCCATGTAATGTGGAAAGGAAGTATTAGAACTTCTATCTATTTGTATTGTATATTATATACAGAAAATAAAGCTTTACCAATGTATAACATACAATTGGCAGACATATTTATAGTTTATGAAAATATACATATATTAGGATACATTTTAAGGAGGTCACCATTTAGACTGTTTGAAGTCCATTGATGTAAATAGCTATACTCATCAAGTAAAGATGAAAAAATTCTTTTGTTTTTATTTTTAGATTAATTTAATAAGAAGAATCTCATTAGAGCCATATAGAACAGATTATTGCTATAATTCAGATATGAAGATAGAACCTAATATGCTATAATAGGGAGAATCTAAATGTGGATAATAAGACTTAGCACACATATTTTCACAAAGGTGACATATTCTCCAATTCACACCCATCTCTAGTATCTGCAAAAAATAATTTTTAACTGCCAGTGGCATTTTGAGTGACTTCCATTTAGTAAGGTACTCTCTTTCATTCCACTTAGAGATCAAATTTCTAATGGTTTAAAAAGTGTGCTGATTTAGGTGTGGGAGCTCTGCTGAGCAGTGTGAGGATCATTACTGTTATTTGAAGGTTTTCTTAGCAACCTTGCTTTAAATATTCCCTTTGCTCTGCCCAGATGGTGAAGAGCTAACCTGGAAAGCAAAAGCTGAGCAAGTCCTTTACATGGAGGTGATAAGAAGTGACTTCCTTTTTCTAAAGTACCGATAATACCCACATAGCCACTCCAAAATATACGCCATGCTGTATCTGTTACTACTGTCTGTTTTTTGAAAATGCATTATTGTTTTTGTTTGTTGGTATTTTTTTCTTAATCTGTTTATAGACATTTAGGTGATATATAAAATGCATTCTTTAAGGAATGGGATTTGGAAATAGACAGGTGTTCTTCCTAAAGTTTTGGATTTTACTTTTCTTTAAATACATTTAGATTGTGTGATAAACTTTAGACGTTAGATAAAAATACAAAATAAACTTGTTTGTTCTTAGGCTCCAAAGCTAATTGTCTTAAAAATGTAGCCATGCCAATAGATTGCAATACAAGAAGATTATAAAGTGATGGTTAGATGTTAATAACAGTAACGCAGAACATTAAGGCAAGTGACATTTACATAAGTATCTTGATCTTAATACATGTAATTTACATATGAAAATTTAATCACCATAGAGATAAACAGCTGCAATGTTTAATTAAACTCTCCACACAAAATCAGCCTGCAAGAAGTAGTTTGTCACTGCTAATTCATCACAATTCTCTTAAGTATTCTTTAAAATAAAAATGCAAAATAAATGACTCTTACTGATAATTTAACTTCTGGTTACTTTGTATTTTAATTGTATCATCAAAGCCTGTTGAGAATAAGATAAAGATTCTAGGTTTATATTCACTCTGTTTAGAAGGCAAAGCATAAACATATAGAGAACAAATGTGTTTGTTTACAAACTTACGAGTCACCAGCACAACAGCACTAAAGGATAATTTAAGAAGTGTTAATGCCCAAATAAGTTGTAGGTAATGAAGGTCTATAAGAGTCTTTCTCAATGGAGTTTTGAAGACAGAACGAATTATACACAGAAATTAATGCCAGCATTAGCCAGAAAAAGAGTAACCACTGCTAGCTTAGAATACATAAAACTAAAAAAATTTAATTGAATTTTAAGATCGCAGAGACACTAAACAGAAAAGAGAATGGGTTAATACATAAATGCTGTAGAAAGTCATCCTTGGGAAATAGGACACGAACAAATGGCAGATTTTGTTTCCATGCATCTTATTTGTATAAACAGATGCATTTATTCATTCATTTACTAAAAAATGAGCCTACTATATACCAAGCATAATGCTGTACACTAGCATAAAATAGTGGCTTAGGTTAGCTTTTAATGTGACATTTAAATTGATTGCAGCCTTCTCTGTATAGAGAGACTCAAAATGTATTGAATAGAAAAAGAAGACGATTAGATATATTCATGGTAAAGCAAAAGGCTTCTGGAAATCGGGACTGTGCTCCAAGCCTCTTAATTTTTTTCACCTGAGTTCAGATGGTTGATATTATAAATAAAATGCATAGCACTCATTTAAGTGCAAATGAAATGAAATTGGACCTTGGAAAGTGGACATTGTTCATGAGTTGGTCCCTAGATATGCTTTTAATGTTGAGAGCACCCAAGTTCTGTCCCAAAATGTTTCTCCAAATCACTACGTTTGTACAGTTGTCTGGAAGAAATAAAAGCTGTCTTTTCCAAGTATACCAGGAATACGCTATAAATTACATTATTAATTTCAGTAATTCTGTTTTCTGTTAAACTGACCTGTAAATTAATAGCATGCCAAATATTTTATAGTCTTATACATATGAAGAAATTGAGCCAAGACCTTCAGATTTGTAAGAACAAAACCATGTCATGGAGTAAGCTGGGAGTCACAACATCTGAACGACCATAAGAGAAAGCTATTATATGCACTTATATTTTTCTCCATGCTTTACATAAGGCAGCTCATCTTGGGCCTGGAGGTTGTTCAGTTTCAATAGCGCAAAATGAATGACTTGGCTTAGACAACCTGAAATTTTATGCACTAAATCCCCAGAATCCTAGGACTTTATTTCACACATTTAAATATTCAGAACTAATATTAAATATTAAGAACTGATTTAACACTTTGTAGTTGTATGTATGCACGCATGTGTGTATACAGTGAGAGAAAAATCTGTACTTATTTCCTCTCTATTTATATATGTACATAAAATCCCTCTCTACAAAGATATTAGAACCTGAAAGTAGTTAGTTAGCTGAAAAGTCAGGAGGTATAAAAAATAATACCTAATCCCTTAAAAATTTAATATTAGTTCAAACTGGGCACATCCATTCAGCAATCTTTTAAATGTAGGGCCTAAGTCCTTTCTTGAAGTATTAAGCCTGCTGATTAGGATTGGAAATTAACTTTCTTGCATAAACAAGTGCTATGATAAATAAGTTGTGGTTTCTAGTCTGCTTTTCTTTAAAGGAGTCACAAATTTAAATGTACCTGTGATATGATGTGAATGAAGTATTATCTTGAAAAGTTTCCCCAGACTTTTATACTTGTCTCTTCTGTACCCAATTAGGTAATTTTTACACCCATAGTTTATCAGTTTTTTATCATATTTAATTAAGCCATCCATGGTAAAGCTACACATCTGGTAGAAGCTGGTTTGTGTAAGCACATGATTCAAAGAGTGGGAGCAGAAGAGTGCATGTGTTCTAGAGCCTTTTGTTGTATTTTACTTAATCTTCAAAATAATCTCATAGAAATTAAGTGATTCACATAAAATTATGAAGTTATTCTGATCTCCATAAAAATACCAGGGATATTGCGTGATTCACATGAGGTTACAAGATTTGTAAGAGGCAAACTCTGAACTGAGACTGCAAGAACATTGCTAGGCTATTGTGTGATGAAAAATTTCCATGATAAAATCAGTAGCTTGGATTTTTCAAATCAGTTGAAGCTAAAATGAGTATAGACTCATTCTTTTACTGGTCTGAAACTGTACAGAAGGAACCACTGCCTAGTTATACCTGTTGCAAAACGTGGAATCTAATTTTAAACAGTTAGCCCAGCAGTAATTTTGTGGTACATTAACAGCTTACTCATTCCTGGCTTATTGTAAAGGAATTGACAAAAATTAAAGATACTAATTAGTATTAATGTGTTAGTGGATGGTGATTATACCAGCATCCTCTCACAACTGAAGATACAGCTTTAGGTATAAACTTTTTATGCTGCATTATAAGAGAGCTTTTCTTTAAATCTTGAAAATTAGGTGCTGATGTCCCCATACAGGTACTGGTGGTTAAATTTATCTTATAGAATTTTTCTCCCTTATTTCCTCAAATTTTTTTGGTAGGTTTTACTCTTCCTTTTCAGTTTCACACATTGATATTTTATCCTTAGGAGCCCAGGATGCATTTCAGATTCCTACTTCCTGGTTTCTGTCACCTTACTGATCAAATCTTTAGGGAATAGTTTTTAATTTACAATGTTGTGTGGGAAAAGTTATTAAATGAGATGAATTGGATTGGATTAAATGTAAAGGTGCTTATTTTATGCTCCCATATTCTCTCTCCACTTTTGATGGACGGGGACACGATTACCTGAGTTTAATGAAATAAACAAGTCTTGAATCAGGAAGAATATTTATTTTATGAGTTTTTTGAGATCTAAAATAATTTGTAGAAACCGGGAGTTTTATGTTATACATGTTGAAAACTTGGGATGTCATTTCATGTTTATTTGTGTATTTGGCTAGGACCATTTGGTCGGTGATTGTCCAAGCAATGATTTTGCCAAGGGAAACCCATTTTAAAGATAAGCTTTATATAAGGTATGAATGTAATAAAATTCAGATTGTAAATTCTTGTTTTTCTTCGGCAAAGTTTCACCTGCTGTCTTGGATTTGGTTGAACTCATTTACATTCTTTGCTATGTGTCTGCAATGGGTGCTTCTGGTAGAATGGACAAATTATTTGATATTTTATTACATTAGAAATTTTAGCAATTGAGGTAATTAAGAATACTTTATTCTGTATTTTTCCCATTGAGACAAATAAAATTTATGGAGAGAAATCCTTTATAAGAAAAAAATACAGTTTAGCTTACCTTTTCTTTTCTGGATTAGTGAGCCAAACATTACAGCTGCCCATGTTGTCAAAATGCCATGAGAGAATTTAGTAGAAAAGAAGCCAATAATGTAGTCAGATTCTGACATTTAAATAAATGTTTTTACTGTTCCGTCAAAATTAATGATTAACTTCAGCATTAGAAGCATGTATTTCAATAGTAGAGGGAAATTTTCCCACCATCACTTCAGAGCAAAAGTAACCCCGCGGCGTTATGAATATATATTTCAGACTAAGAGAAAAGATTGATCCCACAGGATATCTCTCTTCTCCATCCATTGATGATGTCAGTTGAGTCTCTGATTAGCTGCTGACATTTGAAATTATGGTGGGTCAGCAAGGTTAATGAAAGCTTTCTTTATATAGCTATGTCCCCATTGCCTCTGTGCCTTCCTGGGCTTTTGGCTTGTTTGCTGACCTCAAAAAGCAAGGCAAAAATAAGAAAACACATCAAGAGAAGTGTAGTCTGAGCACTCATCTATTGGTGATTTCTAATGGTGCTATTTAACAAGAAAGAGAAAGGTTAATGAATAGCGACTTAACTTACTTGGAAATGGTTGAGTACAAAGGGTCTAGTTAATAACCCCCGTGACCTTGTTGAGGATGAATTCCATGTGGATGAAAATATTTCAGTAGAATTGTCTGGACTACAATATTTCTGCCTTTAAGTGACAGAGTTACATAAATTTCCTATTTTATAATATTGAGTCATCGTCTGTTGAGGCAAGGAGAAAGTATAAAACTGAATTAGGTTCCTGACTCATCGATCACAGTGTCTTAGAGCTACAGAGGGCCCTTGAGACCTAGTTTTGGTGTTTTTCAAATTGTGTTCTTTGGCACTTTCAGGTTTCCCAGAGTGACCTTGTTGCAAGCTTCTGTGAGGGAGAAAAGAGGCGCTTGGGGCCCTCATTCCTATCCATGTTTATCATGTCAACTAGGATGTCATGTAATAAAAGGCTTTGCTGGCAAAATAACGTTTGAAAATCACTGAGCTACAACTAACATTCTCAACTTACAGTTAAGGAAACTGAGGTACAATAGATAAAATGAAGTTGCCGAGATCCTGCAGCTATTCTGTGTCACGATAAAAGGGGGGGAAAATCTGCATCTCTTGAAACATGGATCTTTTCAGTATTCATTTTTATTCTCGGAGAAAAGGGTGCCATATGTTTTCAGTCTAATCTTCTTTCAAAATACCCTGGATCCTTACACAAGATGAGATGAGAAGGCTGGATCCTTCCCCAGCCATTCCCCTCTCATTTTATCTCTGCAAGTAGAAAGCTGGTTTTCAGTGTAGTCTATGTGAGCTGTTTAATTTCCTTCGCACGGCAATTGAGGGGATGCAAATTGACTCTGGACCACAAGAAACCTCTAGAGCCTCCAGAAAAGATCATCTGGTTCTAGAGTTCTTCACATCATCCACAATAGACATTAGCAACACATTTCTGCCTCCAGTGGTAGGACAAGTTCAGGACAAGTCCACCGTGGGAGCTCAAAATGCTGGGGGGAGTGCAGGCTAAAATATAAAGGTAAACCACTAAAACATCTACTTTATTCATTTTAATCTAAAAATAAGAAAAAAGTTCAGCATTTCTGTATGGCTTAACACTGGCTTGGTGTGTTAGGAGTCTGTCTTGAGAGCTGGAAAGGGAGGAGCAGAAGCTCACCTTGTCGGTGGCTCCTTCTCTCTCTGGTTTGCTCTCACTATATTGCAGCCAGTTGCAGTTCTTGTGTGTGGTGGATTTGGGATTACGTTTTTCTTTTGCTTTTTTTTTTTTTTTTTTTTTTTTTTGCGGTACGCGGGCCTCTCACTGTTGTGGCGCCTCCCGTTGCGGAGCGCAGGCTCAGCGGCCATGGCTCACGGGCCCAGCCGCTCCGCGGCATGTGGGATCTTCCCGGACCGGGGCACGAACCCGTGTCCCCTGCATCGTCAGGCAGACTCTCAACTACTGTGCCACCAGGGAAGCCCTGGGATTATGTTTTTGATAAAATATTTATATTACTATGTGAAGAGATTGAGAGTGACCATGAAAATCTTTATCATACACAGGAATTCTTCAGTATTTTGTGACCAAGTGTGTAAAAGTGTTTTTAAAGCTAATGTTCCATTTTATAGAGAAAAAAGTATACCAAATTTGCTGCAGTTTTCTGGGGAGATAGATGGCTTTTAGACTATAGTATATAGCAGGTATTTTTAAAACATGCACACATTTTCTCTTTTGCTTTGCTGTTCCTTCAAGGTACAGTACGCGACTGACGAAATACAATTTTCTGAAAGAGTCCTGATAGCATGGAAAGTTATTAGAAGATGCTGGGAAAACTGCTGTCACCTATCAAATCTCTTATACATGTCTTCATGTGTAAATAGATATCAGAAATAGTACCTATTTCACAAAGTTGCACTATAGAAAAAGTTAAGAGACTGCCTGACATTGGGAAGTTTTCAATTACTATTAGTTATGATGATGATTTCTATTAAATACTTGGAAACTTAGGACATTTTAAAACCCACCAAGTGAAAAAGTTTAATGAATATTGAATGGATTTTATAATATAAAAATGCTATAATTTACAATTAGTTTGTAAAGAAAAAAATGGCTGACTTCAGGGAGAGTGGAAATCTACTAGATAAATTTAAAGAAATAACCTTTGCATAATTGGTAGGTAAGATTGAAAAACGGATATAATTAGAAAGTGTAAGTACTGACACATTTCTTTTATGTCTATCTATGTATTCTTGCAAGATACAAGAGAGTGATTAAAATCTATGGAGCCATTAAAATCAATGATTGGAATAAACTGAATCAAGAATTGCTATCTCGTTAAAGTGTTAAAAATATTTTCACAAATAATATAATGAATTCGGTCACACTACTCTCACTAAAATAGGCTAATAATGTCTGTGATGGCACAAAGCTACTGGCCCTGTTAACAGAAAATTAAAATAGAAATTATATAAAATATTGTTTATCTTATCTCAACCTTTAAAGATGTCTGGGTTTTGTATATATTCTACTTATGCACAAGTCATTATTAAGATTATAATTTATAAGTAAGTTATTATTATTCAATAAATAAGTAAATGTCCCTAAGTAGGGAACGTCTGTTCCAAAAAGTTTGAAGATCATCAGCTGTTATTTAAGAAGTAATAAAAAGAGAACTGAGGTCTGAGAGGAAAGGTGAAACTGGTTCTAAGAAATGAGGCAGTTAAGGAACGTTAGTGCCTTTGGTAAGAATTTCTGAGGGTTGATAAGAAGCCTGAGTGAATACAGTCAGTTTTCTTGCTGGGCTTAGTTGGGCTCTGAAGTAGAGATATCCAGGGTAAAGCCAGGCTCACTGAACATTGAGGATAGCGTGGAGAATCCCTCTTATCCACATGGGACTTCTGTTAATTAAGAAGAGCTAAGCAGGTCTCCCATAGGTTTCTCAAAACCCAAAGTACTTGGGTTCACTATGTTGACAAGGCACCCACATTTCTTCTCAGGTCTACTCTGCTATGAAGATTGATTAATATTTTTAGATCCAGATTAATGGATCTAAAATGTCATTTTCTCTTGACAATCAATAGCTCTATTAATGTTACATTAGCTTAAAATGGTATAATATCTCTACAGAACATACTCTTCTCATGGCTATGTTTTATCTCTCAGTCCTCACAATCTGGAATGCTGTGTTCCATAAAGATTCCATTTAATGAGTGAATGACTATACATATACCTGGAAGCTCTTTCATACAAGAAGGGGGGAAAAAAAGAAAGAAATGAAGAGAAATGTCAATAAACTCACTAGGAAAAAAGAAAGACAAAATATTTCAGTTATGATAGAAGTTAATAAAAATTATACCGGAGTAGGAATCTGGAGTCAGACATCTATTTAATTTCATGACATTGTTGAAAGCACTTCTTTATTTCTCAGTTTCTTAAGTTGTGAAATAAGAGGCTTCACGAGATACCCTGTAAGTCTTTTTCCACCTCTGAAATTCTTTGAGTAAGAAAAAAATTGAGAGAATTGACTTTCCTATCAATGATCTAAAATTGTTGTTTTGTTTGAGAATAATAAAAAAAACCCGTTCACTCTGTTTTCCCTCCCAATGTAATGTGAATAAAGTTTAAGTGGAAAGGTGAGAGGAGAGGAGACTGCTGATACAAAAATGTTGAGATTCATTATCAGTGTCACTACCACTACCTCAATCATTTAACTGTCCTCTAATTTTCTCTCCTGATTGGCCAGTTTTTGGGGGTTTTTTTGCGGTACGCGGGCCTCTCACTGTTGTGGCCTCTCCCGTTGTGGAGCACCGGACGCGCAGGCTCAGCGGCCGTGGCTCCCGGGGCCTAGCCGCTCCGCGGCATGTGGGTTCTTCCCGGACCGGGACACGAACCCGTGTCCCCTGCATCGGCAGGCGGACTCTCAACCACTGCGCCACCAGGGAAGCCCGATTAGCCAGTTTTCACCAGGTTTATTGTCATTTAGGGTAGGAAAACGTATTTAGCTTCATATGGAGAGGAAAAAAAATCAAGGCTTTTAATATAATGTGCATTCCATTCTTACAAAGTTATTAAACGTGAATAAAAAGCTTCCCAGAACAATAATCAATTCTATGTAATTACTTCATTTAAAACTAATCCAGCACCAAATGAAAGTAGTATAATTCTTGGAAAGATGATAGTAGGTCTGATGACATTAGGACAGAGTTTAGGTTCAAGTCTTAGGTTTAAGATAAGGGCCATTCTCAACATGTTTTCCATTCAAAATATGTAGAATTTTCAACAGATATAAATTGAATTTCAAGATGTTTGTCTTGAAATTTTATCCCTATGGGGAATAGTTTTGTTTTCATATTTCCTTGTTTCATAAAAGGGTGGTATTGAAACTTAAGTGTTTGTATTCCACACAGAATCTTTGCAGTACAAGCAAACTCCTTGCTTTTCTGCAGTTACAGGCAGACTGCTTCTAGCATTCAGTTTCCTAGATTTTCTTCTGCTTCCCTTTAATGTACATCTCCAGAAGGGAGCTTGTTTCTTGAAAAATAAAGCTGGCAGATTTATTCAATGAGAATTAACATATTTTTCTCCTACAAAGGGAAATAATGTGGTAAAGAAGACATGCAAAAATATAAAGGCTGATTGACAGCCGAACATGGTAGCAAACTTTAAATACACCACTTTAAAACCATGTGAGTGAGAAGCAGTGTTCTATGAGGGTTACTGCTGAGCCCTCTGCCCAGCCCAATATGCCACATAGTTAATTGTGACAGAGGTACAGCAGAATGAAATACATATGCCATTTTTCTTCTGTATTTGGGGATCGTATAATAATTCCTTTGCCACTAATAGTTAAGTTGGTACAGTATTCTTTCTCAGGAAATATAAGAAATGAAATTCTTTTTACAATTCAATTCCAGATGTTGCTGCATGGAGAGTTTCTTAAGAATGATTCTAACACCCTATAACTGTTCAATAGGAAAGACCAATACAGTCAGTTAACAGTATTTGCCATGGATATTTTGGTTAAGTGATGACATTTATTTCACCTCCCTCTATCAGAAAATTTATTGATTACAGCCACTTATAACTTGTCTAATTTTAAAAATCTCATCTGAAATATCTGTTCATAATTTTATGTGTATGTGTGTGTGTTTTGATGGTGGCATCAGTGAACTTCGTTTTGTTTTTGATTGAAGAAGGTGAAGGTAGTTCATGAAGGACTAGGACAGAGGGAAATAGGTATTAGTTATAAACGGAACTTATAATGTTTTTGTGGCAGATTCTTTCTGACTTAATCCACCCTGATTTTATTATTGTATGTGAATTGTATTTCTAGATATGAAATGATTTTTTGAAATCATGATTTTTGATGAATTCTCCCTAGATTTTAGTCATTTTTCAAATACGTGTCTGCAGTGGATTGCAAGAAGCCAAATAGTGTAAGGGGGAGATTCTCACTATGGACATATTTACCCTGATGGGTAAAAAATCTGTTTCCCTTGAACCTGATTTTGAATCAAATGGAATTCGATGACAATTCATGTAGTATTGGACATCTTGTGGGCTTGGTGTTATACTTCTTAAATTGTTGGGGGTGGGTGGAAGGAGATGACTGCTATCTCTGTATATTGGCTCCACCAATTGTCAGCTCTGAGCAGTGACCTCATTTGTATCATCAGTAAAATGGAGATTTGGAGAACTGAATGAATGTACACAAATAAAGCACATAGAATAGTCTATCACAAAGGGCTCAGAAACAGAATCTGTCTTTTGTATTATTGTATGTATAGCTGTCATTTGTCCCAATAGAAGAGAATCTTCTTCCTGAGGTTGCTGATTCAGAGAAAGAAGAAAAGGCCTTAAAATGATTATGGGGTATCATGAGAGCTCAAAGGAAGTCTGTGATGAACATGACAGTGTGGGATGATGTTAGTTGAAGATCAATTAGAGAAAGTGTAATGAAAATTTGATTAGCAATACTTTAACCTGCTTATGTTGTCCTTCGTGACTTTTGAGGTATAAAAAAGAAGGTGGGTAGACTGGTAAAGTAGAGAGTAAAGAAAGGCTAGTTGATTACATTGATCTTTCCCACCGAGCTCCTATAGAATAATAGAGCCTCAAAGTCTCTCACATGGTAACATTTGGAGATGGAATGCAGGCTGCAATATACATCCCATCTTTAATTAAATTCTATCATATGCAACTTTCCTGAGACAGGAAGTATAATATACCAATGTTTTGACACTTGCAGTAGCCGGAACATTTGTGGGTCTTCTGAGAACAGCACATAGGGATCTTTATTCCAGTTTGCCAGCACTGTTATTTTAGTTCTGATGATGTGGGCATTTGATCCCTAAGGGTTAAGACTCTCTTCTCACCAGATGTGGTCTTTTGGAAAAGAGTTCAAACTGCTTGGCAGGTCAGTGAAGGGGAAGCAAGTATTGTCACTGCAAGTGCGCTGCCTATTTTGTGGATAAATGGATGACTTTACTTTCCAAGGTTGTCAGTCTTTCACAAGAACTTACATTTAAATCATAATAATGATGCTATTTAAACTCCAGTTCATTCTGCCAGTATTTGATTAGCAGGCTGGCTGAACGCAGTGATAGAGAGGGTGGCAGATTTTTATTTCATCTAGGGTATCATTACAGCTTAAACTGGCTCTCACATTACCATTATTATTATTGCTAATTGTTATTTGAGAGGGGTACTGATAAAATTCCTACCGTCATTCTCAGTGGGGAAGATGACATGATCCTTTTCCTAGGGCTTCATGATCAAAGTTAAATAGACATAGATATTATTTCACCTCAAAAAGGTCTGAGAAAGCTTCAGTTCTACCATTTTCATGTATGTATGTAGTAGTTACAATTCAGATAAAATTACCTGTGGAAAATTAAGCTCAAAGACATTGATAGTGTGCATTTTTGCATTCGTATTTTTATATATGTGTTTGAATGTGTATATGTATTTTTGTATATGGATACATCTAGTCCTTATTCTTGTGCTGTTATGCTTTTAATAGGTAGGAGTTCCAAATCAAAATTCTGTGCGGCTTGCAGCACTAAATGCGTATGGACATCACTTATACACATTTTCTTGTCATACATGTGATGACTGACTGCATTTAGTGTTCATTGTGTATTAGATTTCAGTTTTTGTTTTTAACCATTTTAGATGGAATAGCGTAAGAGTAAAGGATTTGGGGATTCTTTGGTGAAGAAAGATCACGAATCTATCTCTTCATCTTTCGATCTGAGCAGTTACATGAACATTTTATGGGCTAGTTGAATCAGAGGCTCCCTTCTACTAATTCTGTAAAAACAAGTTTCAGAGAAAATTAAAAGGACCTGTGCTATATATTTTCTGGCACATTTGTATTTTTTTAAATTAATAGACTATTTTTCAGCAGTTTTAGGTTTAAAAAAATTGAGCAGCAAATACAGAGTTCTCATATATCTCTTTGCCCTCACCCCACGTACCAGCTTTCCCTATACTTAATACCTTGCATTAGTGTGGTACATTTTTTATAATTGGCAAACCATTATTGATACATTCTTATTAACTAAAATCCATAGTTTACACTGGGGTTCACTACTTGTATTGTTTATTCTGTGGGTTTTGACAAATGTTTTGTGACCTGTATCCATTATCAAAGCATCATATAGGATACTTTCACTGCTCTAAAAATATCCCTATGCTCCATCTACTTGTCTCTCCCTCTCCATGGAAACCTAGTAACCACTGATATATATATTTTTTTTTTACCACCTTTATAGTTTTGCCTTTTCCAGAATGTCATATACTTGGAATCACATATGTAGCCTTTACAGATTGACTTCTTTCATTTAGTATTATGCATTTAAGAATCTTCTTTTTTGTGGCTTGATAGGTCATTCCTTTTTTTTTCAAGGTTTTTTTTAAAAATTTTTATTGGAGTAGAGTTGCTTTACAATATTATGTTAGTTTCTACTGTACAGCAAAGTGAATCAGAGACATATATACATTTATCCTCTCTTTTTTGAACTTCCTTCCCATTTAGGTCACCACAGAGCACTGAGTAGAGTTCCCTGAGCTATACAGTAGGTTATCATTAGTTGGTCATTATTTTTTATTTCTAATTAATATTCCATTTTATGAATGTATCACCATTTGTTTATCTGTTCACCCATTGAAGGACACCTTGGTTGTTTCCAAGTTTTGGCAATTATAAATAAAGCTGTTATCAACCTTTGGTGCGGGTGTTTATGTGGACATAAGTTTTCACTCATTTGGGTGAATACCATGGAGCATGATTGCTGGGTTATGTGATGAGTATGTTCAGTTTTATAAGAAACTTCCAAGCTGTCTTCCAAAGTGGCTTATACCATTTTGTATTCCCACCAGGAATGAATGAATTTTCCTGTTGTTTCATGTCCTCACTGGCATTTGTCGTTGTCAGTGTTTTGAATTTTAGACATTCTCGTAGGTGTATGCTGGTATCTCATTGTTTCAAGTGGCAATTCCTTTCATATGATTTCAGGCATCTTTTTAATATTCTGTTTTCCACCTGTATAACTTTGTTGAGGTGTCTGTTTAGAACAGTTGCCCACTGTTTAATTGGGTTGTTTTCTTGTTGAGTTTTAAGAGTTCTTCATATATTTTGGATGAAAGTAATTTATCAGATCTGAGTTTTGCAAAGATTTTTTTCTCCCAGTCTGTGGTTTGTCTTTTCATTCTCTTAACAGTTTGTTATAGAACAGTTTTTAATTTTAGTGAAATCCGACTTGAGTGTGTATGATACTGCAAGAGGAGGACAAGATTCTAGTTCCAAGTGGGTCACCTAAGAGCCAAGTGACTTTCCTAGCCTCAGTTCTAGCATATGTAAAATAGGGATAATAACATGTCTAGCTTTCTCATTTATATATATATTTCTTTTTTTCTTTTTTTTTTTTTTTGTGGTACGCGGGCCTCTCACTGTTGTGGCCTCTCCCGTTGCAGAGCACAGGCTCTGGATGCGCAGGCTCGGCGGCCATGGCTCACGGGCCTAGCCACTCCACGGAATGTGGGATCTTCCCGGACCGGGGCACAAACCTGTGTCCCCTGCATCGGCAGGCGGACTCTCAACCGCTGCGCCACCAGGGAAGCCCTCATTTATATTTTTGTAAGGATCAGATTTCATGAAATACATGGAAGCATCTTATAAATGCTTAAGGGCAAGCAGCAAAATCAAAAGGTTCATTAGTAAGATTTCAGACTTCCTTTGCTCAACTAAACACAGAAGTACTGAAATTGAACTCAGAGCTTAAAACTGACAACAAACTACATCAAACAAAAAGTAACATCATAATGAATTCCAACTCAGAAATAAAATATGTTTATAACTGTCACAAAGGCCTTAAGTCTGTGGCTGTTATTGAGACAAAGAGATATTAGTATGAAGTCACTAGAACTTCATCATCTTCTTTAGGTTAAAGTCATGTCTGATTGCTATTGAATGATAATATTATACAGGTATAATAACTGGAGTGGAAATTGATGTAATTGGCAAAACTTACAAAATCAAGCAACTTTTATATTAGAGGTAGACAGCCTGAGAGCAATAGGCAGTTCCAACTTTCCTTTTGAATTCAGAAAAGCTTTTGCTGTCTCTTTTATATAACAGATACATGTATTTAATGTGGGTCCTAGTGATGTTTGAATTGCTATTCAGAAGTATTAACAAAATTAAAAATTCTAGTTGTCACTCAGTAGTTGAAAAGGGGAATTTTCAGACTTCTCAAGTTAAACTGAGGTGATTTTAAACTCAAATACAGACAAAATCACCAAGACTGATACGAGCTATGAAATAAACTAGATGTGACATTGTAATACCTAAAGATAATCTTTGGCTTGTAGAGTGGGTTAATTTTCAGGCATGACTAGATATAAATGACTCCATGGTGGAAATAAAGCCACCTTCATCTTTCCCCTTCCACTTCTCTTTTTCCTTCTTCTTTGTTCTCTACTCTTCCTTATCCAATGGTACTTCTTGACTAACATCTCCTCATTTCCCCTAACCCCCAGCCCCTGAAAACTACTGTTCTACTTTCTTCTTCTGTGAGTTCAGCTTTTATAGATTCCACATATAAAATCATACAGTACTTGTCTTTATCTGTCTGACTTATTTCACTTATCAAAAAGCCCTCACAGTCTCTCCTTGAAGTCACAAATCTCAGGATTTCTTTCTTATGGCTGAATAATATTTCATTGTATTTTCTTTATCCATTCATTTATCAGTGAACAACTTAGGTTGTTTCCATATCTTTGCTATTGTGAATAAGGTTTCAGTGAATGGGAGTGCAGATACCTCTTCAGGATAGATTTAATTTCTTTCAGATATGTATTCAGAAGTGGGCTTTCTGGTTTATATGGTAGTTCTATTTTTAATTTTTTTGAATAACTTTCATACTGTTTTCCACAGTGGCTGTACCAATTTACATTCCCATTGATAGTGCACAAGGGTTCCCTTTTCTCTGTATCCTCACCAACACTTGTTATCTCCTGTCTATAAGCATTCTAACAGTTGTGAGGTGATATCTCATTGTGGACTTGATTTTCATTTTCCTGATCATTAGTCATGTTGAGCGCGTTTTCATGTACTTGTTGACCATTTGTATGTCTGCTTAGGAAAATGTTCGGGTCCTATCCCTCCTTTTTAATTAGATTGTTATTATTTTTTTTATTATTGAGTTGTATGAGTTACTTAAATATATTGAAGGTTAACCCCTTATTATATATATGATTTGTAAATATTTTCTCCCATTCTGTAGGTTGCGTTTCCATTTTGTTAATTGTTTCTTTTGCTGTGCAGAAGCCTTTTAGCTTGATGTAGTCCCACTTTTTGTTTGTTTGTTTGTTTGTTTTGGTTGCTTGCACTTTTGGTGTCAGATCCAAAAATCCTTGCCAAGACCAAAGTCAAAGAGCTTTTCTTCCTGTGTTTTCTTCAAGGAGTTTTATGGTTTCAGGTCTTATGTTAAAGTCCTTATCCATTTGAGTTAATTTTTGTGAGTGCTGTAAGATAGGGGTCCAATTTCATCCTTTTGAATATTGCTGTCCAGTTTTCTCAACACTGTATATTGAACAGACTATCCTTTCCCCATTGAGTATTCTTGGCTCCCTTATCAAATATTAGCTGACATATTTGCATGGGTTTATTTCTGGTCTCCCTAGTATGTCTATTGATCTATGTGTCTGTTTTTATATCAGTACCATAATGTTTTGATTACTATAGATTTGTAATATAGTTTGAGATCAGGTAATGTGATACCTCCAGCTTTGTTCTTTCTCAAGTTTGCTATGGTTTTGGGGGTCTTTTGTAGTTCTATATGAATTTCAGGATTCTTTTTACTATTTTTGTGAAATGGAATCTTGATAGGGATTGCATTTACTCTATACATGGCTTTGGGTAGTATAGACATTTTAGCAATATTAATTCTTCTGATCCATGAACAGGGGATATCTTTCCATTTATTTGTATCTTCTTCAAATTCTTTCATCAGTATAGTTTTTGGTATGTAGAACTTTCACTTTCTTGGTTAAATTTATTACCAAATATTTTATTGTTTTGGGTGCTATTGTAAATGAAGTTGTTTTCCTTATTTCTTTCAAGATAGTTCATTTTTAGTGTAGAGAAATGCAACTGATTTCTGTATGTTGATTTTGTACTCTGAAACTGCTGAATTTGATATTAGTTCTAATGTTTTTTTTGGTTGACTCTGGGGTTTTCTATATATAATATCCTGTCATCTGCAAGTAAAGATAGTTTTACTTCTTCCATTATGATTTGGATGCCTTTTATTTCTTTTTTTTTGGCCTAACTGCTCTGGGTAGGACTTCCAGTTGAATAGAAGTGGAGAGAATGGGCATCCTTGTCTTGTTCCTGATCTTTTTTTTCTCTTGTTCTTAATCTTAAAGGAAAAGTTTTCAGTTTTCCACCATTAAGTATGATATTAGCTATGGGCGTGTCATATATGGCCTTTATTATGTTTAGGTGTGTTTCCTCTATACCCACTTTGTTGAGACTTTTGATCATGAAAAGTTGTTGAAATTTGTCAAATGCTCTTTCTGCATCTGCTGAGATCATATAATTTTTATCTTTCATTCTATTAATGTGTATAGGATTTGTTGATTTGCATGTATTGAACTGTTTTTGCCTCCCCAAAGATAAATTCCACTTGATCATGCTGTATGATCCTTTTAATGTGCCCTTGAATTTAGTTTTCTCGTGTTTTGTTGTGCATTTTTGCATCTATATTGGCCTATATATTTCTTGTAGTATCCTTATCTGACTTTGATATCAGGGTAATGCTGGCCTTATTAAATAAATTTTGAGTGTTCACAAACATTTTGGAAGAGTTTGAGAAGAATTGGCATTCATTCTTCTTAAATGTTTGGTAGAATTCACCAGCAAAGCTATCTGGTCCTGGGCTTTTTTTTGTTGGGATTTCTTCTTACTCATTGATCTATTCACATTGTTTATTTCTTCATGATTCAGTCTTGGTAGGTTGTATGTTTCTAGGAATTTATCAGTTTCTTCAAGGCCTGTCCATTGTTGTCATATAATTGTTCATAGTTTTCTCTTAAGATCCTTTGTATTTCTGTGGTATCAGTTGTAATATGTCCTATTTCATTTATAATTTCATTTATTTGAGTCCTCTCCTTGTTTTTTCTTGGTGAGTCCAGCTAAAGTTTTGTCAATTCTTTTTATTTTTTCAAAAATTCAACTCTTAGTTTCCTTGATCTTTTCTAATGTTTTTCTATACTTGATTTAATTTATTTCTGCTCTGATCTTTGTTATCATCTTCCTTCTACTATCTCTGGACTTAGTTTGTTCTTCTTTTTGTAGTTCCTTGATGTGTAAAGTTAGGTTGTTTATTTGAGATCTTTCTTTTTTTTTTTTTTAAATGTAGGCATTTATCATAAATTTCCCTTTAGAATTTCCCTTTAGAATTGCTTTTGCTATTTGCCATAAGTTTTGTTATGGTGGAGTTCCATTTTCATTTGTTTCCAGATGTTTTCTTTTCAGTTGTTCCTTTGACATTGGTTTTTTAGGAGTTTGTTGTTTAATTTCAACATTTTTGTAAATTTTCCAATTTTCCTCCTCTTATTGATTTCTAGTTTCACACCATTTGTGGTCAGAAAAGATATTTGGTATGATTTTAATATTTTTAAATTTCCTAAGGCTTGTTTTATGACATAACATATGATCTATCCTAGAAAATATTCTGTGTGTGCTTGAGAAGAATGTGTACAGATGTCTGTACTTGTTTTATTCTGCTTCACCTTACTGTGCTTCAGAGATACTGCCTTTTTTTTTTTTTTAAACAAATCAAAGGTTTGTGGCAACCCTGCATTGAGCAAGTCTGTGGGCACCATTTTTTCCAACAGCATTTTCTCACTTTGTGTCTCTGTGACACATTTTGGTAATTAATTCTCACAATATTTCAAGCTTTTTCATCACCATTATATTTAAGATGACCTGTGACCAGTGATCTTTGATGTTACTACTGTGACTCACTGAAGGCTTAGATGATGGTTAGCATTTTTTAGCAATAAAGTATTTTTAATTAAGATATGTACATTTTCTAGGCATAATGCTGTTGCACATTTAATAGACTACAGTATAGTGGGAACGTAACTTTAATATGCACTAGGAAACCAAAAAATTCATGTGACTCACTTTATTGCAATATTTATGGCAGTGGTCTGGAATGGAACCCACAATAACTCCAGGTTTGCTTGTATTCTTCTTCAGTTGGATAGAATGTTCTGTATATGTTTGTTAAATTCATTTGGTTCAAGTCCAGTGTTTCCTTATTGGCTTTCTATCTGGGTGATCTGTCCATTAGTTTTTTTTTTTTTTTTTTTTTTTTTGCGGTACGCGGGCCTCTCACTGTTGTGGCCTCTCCCGTTGCGGAGCACAGGCTCCGGACGCGCAGGCTCAGTGGCCACGGCTCACGGGCCCAGCCGCTCCGCGACATGTGGGATCTTCCCGGACCTGGGCACGAACCCGTGTCCCCTGCATCGGCAGTCGGACTCTCAACCGCTGCGCCACCAGGGAAGCCCTCTGTCCATTATTGAATCTGGGGTATTGAAGCCCTCTCCTATTATTGTATTGTTGTCTATTTCTCTCTTTAGACTTGTTAGTATTTAATATATTTAGATGCCTTGGTGTTGAGTGCATATATATTTACACTTGCTATATTCTCTTGATGAACTGCCATCCTTCATTATTATACAATGACCTTTTTGTCTCATTACAGTTTTTGATTTAAAATCTATTTTTTCTCATGTAAGTATCTACCCCTCTTCTCTTTTGTTTTCCCTTTGTCTGGAATATCTTTCTTTATCTCTTCACTTTGTGTCTACGTGTGTCCTAAAGGCTGAAGTAAGTCTCTTGTAGGCAGCATATAACTGGGTCCCAATTTTTTAATTTATTCAGCCACTCTGTACCTTTTGATTGGAGAATGTAATCCTTTTACATTTAGAGTAATTTATTGATAGGTCAGTACTTACTAATGCCATCTTATTGTTTTCTGGATGTTTCATAGTTCCTTTGTTCTTCTCTTTATAAACTCATGATTTTTTAGTCATATGCTTTGATTCCCTTCTCTTTATCTTGTGTGTATCTACTATAGGTTTCTGCTTTATGGTTACCCTAAGGCTTACATGAAACATCATATAGATATAAAAGTCTGTTTTAACCTGATAGCAACTTAAATTCAATCACATACAAAACCCTACACTTTTACTCCCCACATTTTATACTTTGAATGTCACAGTTTACATCTTTTATATCCATTATCAAAAATTGTAGCTATAGTTATTTTTAATACTTCTGTCCTTTAACCTTTGTACTATAGTTTTGTGGTTAACACACCAGCATATTACAGTATTGAAGTATTCTAAATTTTACTATTTATTTACCTTTCTCTTTATTGATTCTATGGGTTATTTTCTTGGCAGGAAGAAAGTGGTAACAACCCTGTCCAAAATCATTAGAGCAATACATCAAACATAATGAATCATCTTCATCTTGCCTTGAATTCATCTAAGACCTCTTTCAACTGAATTATATTTTTGGTAACAAAAGTCCAAAGCGTTCTAAATATTTTATATGATTTTGCTGATGGAAATTCAACTTAGAATTGACAGTTATTGGGGCAAATTTTAACACAGAAGTGTGAAGGATTGCAAACTTTATCCGTCACATGGAAAAAGTGTGTACAATAGAATATCAATGTACTACCTAGGCTGGTCAAGGGCTACAGAGCTCTCATTCTACTAGTGTGGAGACAATATGTTAGTGTCGTAGTTGTGTAAGATGGTTGGTAAGTTCTGGAGGCCATGGCTGAGTCATACCTGCATTCTTTCCTAAACTGAAATAATCTTAAGCCTATTGCTTCATTTTTACTCTGCCTGCATTCATGAGTACCACTTACCTGTATTAGCACTGGCTTGGTGCCTGCAGCAATCTACAGAGGAGAGGCAATACAGGGTAGAGACTAATGAAAGAGCCCAACTGGTCATTTGCTCTAATGTAATTTAAGCAAAGTCAAGATGGTTTTCTGAAGAAGAGCTGTTTTCATTCAGTAAAGGTCCTATGCACAGTCATATTTTAACAAGATTCCCAATTTGCATTATGAAAAGCTCACACTTTCCTTCATAAGGCTATTTATTGCACTTGCCCTTTTGGTAACATTACTATGTGTTTGTACTGAAGCCTATTATTAAATGAATAAATAGCAGGAAAATGCAATATTAGATGAAAGAAAATGTTGGGCTTTCAAATGGCAAACAAATGTGTTAAAAAGTCTTGTTCTTTAAATACCGCTCTATGGGCCTCTGAAAGACTATAAAAATGGCAGGGAAGACCTGTGATGCATAGATAGAAAATGTTATTGTGGCTACACGGGCCTTGCAAACAATCTACGGAAATATGACACATGTTTTCTTTAACAGGTACAAAATTACTTGCAACATTTTAACGTATTTTTGTCTACAAAAGAAAGCTGCTTTGGGGATTCAACTTGGTACTCAAGAACTTCTAGAAAAGAATTCCCAATGCCTCCATTTTCCTTATATCTATCTCTCAATCAGTATTAGGCTTTCAATCCTCATACACTTCTTAATTAATCACATCCTTTTTGATAATCCACAGTAGTCCACAAGCTATAATCTTTCTTATAAATTAACACTGGGCTACTATGTGGTTTAACAAATAAGAAAAGGAAAGATACTAAGGACTTCCCTTTGAGTCTTCTGGCTATTTGCTATTCTCTGAATGGTGGCTAATGCAAAATCAGGGTCCAATTTTATGCCAATTTTGTGCCCCAGTTAGCAGTGCTAATTGGGGCACACAAGTAAATTGTGCTCTGCCCTGTGGAAATTTTCAGTTAGTCAACTAAATCAGAAAATCATTGAGAACACTAATCCATTGCTCAGTCACTACTTAATTAAGTGCAAAATCTATGGTCCCTCCAGGAAGGACAAAGTTCAGACATGGAATCTCAATGGTCAGTTGTTTGGAATTTTATCTGTCTTTTATCTTTTGTTGTAATCTAAGTTAAAATATAAGTATGTTTGCTTTTGAAGAGTGGGACATGGGACATTTTAGTGAGAATTAACAATCCAAGTATTATTAAAGTAGACAGGAGTAAAGGTCATTTGGTTTCCCTCACACTTGAAAGATAGATTTTCTGAGGGGGAAAAAATGATTTTTACACATACAGAGCACAAAAGCATTGACAAATTTAACAGCAAATGCTCCACATTTCATAGGGTCAAATTATAGTTTGGGTTCAACCTTATTGTCTGAACTTCAACCATGTTTAATGAGAGGGCAAAGATGTTTCTCTGTTTGTTCACTGATATATCCTAAGTGCTCAATAAATATTTTTCAATGAATGAATGGACAGGCACATGATGTCTCGGCAAAATTAATTAATTGAAAACTTATTATATTTACATGATATCTTAAGCTATAAAATAACATTTGTAATGTGTCTGGTACAGTGGCCACAGTACTTAAAGAATATTTTGTTGCTGGTGGAATGTTTCAGTAACTCTGAGACAGATCATGACCTTTAAAATATGTTTACTTTTCTAGAATGCAGGAAGGTGATTTTGCTCCTGAAATCTTTTGTTTGAGGCACAATATAAATTAAAAGTAGTTAAAACCCAAATATTTTTCTAAAATTAGAATTACAGCTTAGAATCAATGGCCTTAAAAAGTTTTATTTCCTTTATTGATAGAATGTATAGTTGTTTTTTTTTTATTGTAATGTGTAAGCTACTTTCAGCTCAAGAATAGCTAAAATCCTAAGGAAAATAATTTTGGCAAGAATCATGGCTAGAATAAGGCCACATTTTCTTTCAATGTTTGTTTTTTTCAATTAAACTGACCCAATTACTCGTAATTTGTAATGAAAGATAATTGACAGTTTTAGACAGAAATTTAAATTTTGATCATGAAGATCTAATTATAATATTGCTGAAATAATCACTGATTCATGTTTTGAAAAAGGGGCCTTCCCTACTGGTACTACTTTGACCCTCTTTCAACATCTCTGAACTTTCTAAGCTATTTCTTTGCTAGCTTTTTTTTTTCTTTTTGTTCTTTACCTAAATCCTTTTGCTCTTTTCCCTTAAAGGGGTCACACACGGTAACCCATAATCTCTCTTCTGTAATACAGTTTGGAAATTCCAAATTCCTACCGGACATTTTCAAATAGATGTCTAAGCAGCATCTCAAAATTAAGAAATATTATTTTATCTTTATCCCTTTTTCTTCCAACACTTGCTTTGACTCCTGACATTCCAATTTTTGTTAATTGTATTTTCCTTTCTGCTGTTCATCCTTGGCTTGAACCCTCTTGCTCCTCTCTCTCTCCCCTTCACCTCTCACTTTCAGGAAGAGTTGTCAGCCCTTTTAATTTCTTATTTTTTTCATAGATATCATATGCATCATTTTCATTCCCAAAGATTTTCCTTATTTTCAGTTATGACCTGCTTATACCAGGCTTATTGTACTTAGACAATTGATTCTAATAGTTTTCTCTTCCTTTCATGTCTTTCCTTCTGCAATAGCTCCATGCCAAGTCACTTTTCTCCAAATTTTCCTGAAATGTATCTGAGAGCACGCCACACTCTTACTGAGGGACTGACTATACCTGTAGATATATTTTCAAAATCCTTCTTCAAAATCCTTCTGGTTCCTTATATTCCACATCCTATCCTGAATATAACCTATATTTCCTACCATATGACTCATATCTTTTCTATAAACAAACAAAGCCTCAATATCATCTGATGGGCATTCCCCAAAACAGTGAGCTTTGCAAAGTTCACATCTTGTTCAGATCCCCAATTTCTGTTTTAGTCCATTTGGGCGGCTATAACAAAATCCTACAGACTGGGTGACATATAAACAACAGAGATTTATTTCTCGCAGTTCTGGAGGCTGGAAGTCCAAGATCATGGTGCAAGCAGATTCAGTGTCTAGTCAGGAGTCACCTTCTGGTTCACAGATGGTTGTCTTTTTGTTACATGTTCACATAGTGGAAGAGTTGAGGGATCTCTCAGGGGTCTCTTTTATAAAGTCTCTAATCACATTCGTGAGGACTCCACCCTCAAGACTTAATAACCTCGTAAAGGCCCCACCTACAAATACTATACTGGGGGTTAGGTTTCAACACATGAATTTGGGGGTATACAAACATTCAGTCTATAGCACCTCCTTACTTCCTCTGGCCTATCAAAATCTTATTCTTTAGGATTTCTTTTTTAAAAATCACCTTTTCTAAGTCCTTTCTTAATTGGATGTTTTAAGGAATTGGGGAAGGGGGTGGCATAAAAGAAACCTTTCTCCTTTTTAGACCCCACATTATTTAATTAGCTCTTTATAGAAGACAGTAAGAAAAATATAAAGTGTTAAGAAGTAGACATTATTCAGAAGGACTTAAAAAATAGATAAATTTTAACTTAAGGTAACCTTAAGTTATAATCAGATATATTTCATCCCTCTGATAGTTCTTTCCCTTTGAACAGTTTCAAAAGTCTAAGCAGAACTGATTGACCACTATGCTCACTGCACCTTCCATTTGAGATGACTTGTGTCTCATATCTAAGGTGTTTGACAACTAATCTTTTTCTTTCCTCACTTGGGGCCCAGAGTAAAAGATTTCCTCTGACTAGTATTAGAGAATTTACCAAATAGCACTCTCATAACATAGTGCAAGGCATAAAGACTATAAAACATCTTGTGCTTTGGTCCCACTTCTGTATAAGACGAATTGGATGTTAGACCTTTATAGGATTCAGACAGTCTAGATGTTGCTGTATGATGCTCTCCTGGTGACAGTATAGCAAATCCAAATGTTCTCAAGGGAAGGCAAAGTTCACACATAAAAAAATAGTAAAGAAAGCCCTTGGGTGGGCTGAAGCAGGATTATTCAAGAATTTTCTGGCATATTACTTGTATAAAAGATACTCTCCTCTTTCAGAATTCTGTAATACTCATGTGAAATTTATCATATACTGCCTTACTCTACAGGTATTGGTGTACATAGCTTTATACAAAACTATGTTATAAATTGGTGAAAAACAGAGACTAAATCTTATACATAAAAGCATTTGGAACAGTGATTAAATATGAAGTTATTTAGTAAATATTTACTGAAAGAACAGATAAAGAGATCCTCCTATGAAGTTAAAAACCCTTGAGTTTTCTCTTTTCCCACTCAAATGGTGGTTGTGTTATAGCCAGAGGGAACCTGGACTTAGAGTTAGTAAATTTGGGTTTGACTCTCATCCCTGCCCCTTTCTATCTTTGAGAACTTGGTGAGCTTAAGAATCTCTTAGAACATCATTTACTCATTCATTTAATATACATTAAGGAGATTCAGGAAAGCATATTTTCATGGAAACCAGGAAACAGGAAAGAAAGAAGTTTTTAAAATTTGGCAATTTTCGAAGTATCAAATAATTTTTAAAAAGTTAGGAAGAATGATACTTTTAAAATGTTATTGGATTTAGTGTCCAGAAATTCATTGGTAGTATGAGGAAAAATGATTTCATTAGAATGGAACACACACACACACACACACACACACTGCACACACACACTTAAGTAAATTATGGTAGAAATTGAATAAGATCTAAGCTCTTTAAAGTCTATATTAGACTAGGTTCGATTCTTTGAGTTGAAAACAGAAAATATTTTTGGTAAGCCAGGTTTGAATATATAGGTTGTTATAGTATGTACCAAGGATTATATGTAATGTAAGACGTTCAATATGTACAGACTATGTTCCCTCCTTTTCCATCTTAATGCCAGACAACTTTAGAAGAATGTAAAGTGACTGTATTCCATCTTTTGCTACAGTGAGTTTAAAATCACCCAATTATTATTTATAATATGCCCTTTAAATTATTAACTATTATAAGATTTTAACACAGCTGTTAATACAGCGATTCTTTTGAAATAAGATAGTATTTTTAACATTCCACTATCTTATTTTCATTAGCTATAATGTTTTCTGTTGTGTTGCAAAATAGTCTACAGTCAGAATTATTTGTTTAAGGCAACACTATCATTTTAGACTTTTGAAGGTGACCTTTTGAAGGTGTTTTTGCACTTTCAGAACAACTTTAAAAGAGAGGGAAAAGTATTTGTGTGGTCACTTCTCAGTTTCTTTGTTTTGAAGAAGAGATGCCACATTAAGAATTTTTTTCTTTTAGCTGGAACACAAAAACCAGGTGTCTTCTTCAATGTGAGCCCCTCAGTAGATTAAATGTACCCTCAAAGGAAAATCCTGGGAAGTTTCCATTGTGAAGGTACAATGGCCTGTGTCCTGCTTCTTTGTCTCTTTAGTTTTCACTTGCTGTCACAAAGGAAGCCCACTAGATGGTGTTAAAACCACAAGCTACCTAGTTTGATTCTATTTAAAAGAAAAAGTCTTCAAAGGAGAGGGCTTAAAAGGTTTCAAAGGTTGTATTTTGCCCACTTTTTATTCAAGAAGGAAGAAGCAAGAAAAATTAGAGTGGTATTTTCCATGCAACTTAATTGTATGTAGTTATGACGTAGAATACCTTTTGGCCTTGAATTATTTTCCAATGAGCTGCCTTCAAAATTAAGCTGTTTTGTCAGGATAAATATCGAGTAAAATGATTATGAATCATAATGTCAAGTTTTAATACAAATCAGAGAGTAAATTAATCCAACTCTGTCTGACTCATCATGCTTTTCTTCTTCAGATACAAATGAAGAATAAACAATGTTTTGGTAATTTTTAGGTTAATCATGTAGAACTGATTACTCAAAAAGAATGCTATTAACATTTAGTCAATTTATACCCTACAATATGACAAATTAAAATTAATGTTGCTGTTTTTAAGATATCAAATGGATCATGATTTTAAGAAAAATGAGAATTGCTATAGAAAACTGGTTAGGTTGTCTGTGGGCCCAGTGAATCAAGTTACTTGGGAAAACCCCACTGAAATTCCCCTAAGAAAAAAAGTGCAAATAATTGAGTAAAAACAACTCTGATTTAGGTAGATTGTGTCTTTAGTTTAAACAGGTTATCTTTAAAATTGTACAACAAGGAATAATAATCAATTCTCAATAATTCCCTGTGGAATAGCTATGGTAAAATTTGCCAGTAGCTTCATAACAAAAGAAAGATTTTCTTTTTAGATTGTGTATGTTCTCCTGATGAAGCTCTGTTTGATAATTTCTTCAATGTTTATAATCAGTCCCCTTTAGTATTCACTTAATTAGCTCATTTCAATACACTTCCTGATGGCATATGTATGTAAATACATATTTTAAATCATTCCCTTTATCTCCAAGTAATTAATGTAATGAAAATATATAACTATTAACTTTTGAAACAGGTCTAAAAAATGCATACTACACATTATAATGTAAATTACCTTACAGGGGAGAGAATTTTTTTTTTCACTTTTTGCACATCAGACATCTCCATAACTGTCAACTTGGCATCTTTCTACATGTACATATACCAAGCTCTCTCTGAGCCCCTTACCTTTAAAATGCATTTAATAATAATGATGCCTATCATCTAAGAGTCATAGAGTGACAGCCAGTGACCTTCTCTACACTGTCAGTAATGTCTGGAGATCATAAAAAAAGATCTCCCGGCTGGAGATCATTTTAAAAAATCTGCTTCCCTTTCATATTGGCAAATGCATCTCCCATGATGTCTACTTGAGCATTATCTATATGTTGTTACTTTCAATGGTGAATGTATCCATCTCTGGTGGTATAACTGCTCTGCTCCTCCATGATTTGATTGACTTAGGCAATTTTAAAGCCTTTTGATTGTCTACATTTTATTCTAGAACTTAACAGGAAGAAATCTGGGAACTCTCTTTTCCTTCTAGGGGTAGTTAAAGCTCTTTAAGCAAAGATTCTGTTGACGTGCCGGTCTACCAACCCTGGACATATCTTCTCTGAAAGCTGCCTCACTTGCTCAAGCTCTGTTACTTCTGAATAAGTTAGCAGCATCTAGGTCAAATCCTAGAGATTAGGCATTTTTGGTTTCTTCTTAGAGGGTGGACTGTGCTTTCTGTTCTGACTTGACATTGCAGTAATAGTAAGATTGTCATTGGTCACTCAAATGACATCTACTGACTTTTTTAACAGCTTTATTATGGTGTAATTTTAAAAGTATATAATCTACACTTTTAAAATGATCGATTTAATGTTTTTGTAAATTATATTCACAAAGTTGTACAGCCATTACCACAGTCAATTTCAGAACATTTTCACCATCCCCAAAATAAATCCCACACCTGTTAGCAGTAACTCCCCATTTCTCTTCAACCCCCTAGACTTTGTCAACCTCTAATGTATTTCCTGTTTCTGTATATTTGCCTCTTCTGGACATTTCATATACATGGAATCATATAATCCATAGTCCGTTGTGATTGGCTTCTTTCATTTAGCATAATGTTTTAAAGGTTTATTCATATTGAAGCATGTATCAATACTTCTTTTTTTTTTTTGCGGTACGCGGGCCTCTCACTGTTGTGGCCTCTCCTGTTGCAGAGCACAGGCTCCGGACGCACAGGCTCTGTGGCCATGGCTCACGGGCCCAGCCGCTCTGTGGCATGTGGGATCTTCCCGGACCAGGGCACGAACCCGTGTCCCCTGCATCGGCAGGCGGACTCTCAACCACTGCGCCACCAGGGAAGCCCTAGTACTTCATTATTTTTATAGCTGCATGATATTACATTATCTGGATATACCACATTTTATTTGTGTATTCATCAGTTCATAGATATTTGGGTTGCTTATACTTTTTATCTATTATAAATAATGCTTCTATAAACATTTTTGTACAAGTTTTTGTGTGACTGTACATATCCTCATCTTTTCATTTCTTGGTCATATACTAAGGAGTAGAATTGCTGGATCATATGATAACTTTGTATTTAACATTTTTCAGGAATTGCCAAATAGATTATCTAAGCAGATGACACATCTTACATTCCCATCAACAATGTAAGAGGATTCCAATTTCTCCACATCCTTGCCAACACCTGGTGTTATCTGTCTTTTTGATTATAGCCGTCCTAGTACATGTGAAGTGATATCTCACTGTGGTTTTGATTTACATTTCCCTAATGGCTAATGATAGTCAGCTTTTTGTGAATTTACTATCCATTTGTATATCTTCTTTGGAGAAATATCTATTCAAATCGCCCATTTTTTCACTTGAGTTTTCTTTTTTTATTGTTGACTTATGATTTCTTTATATATTCTTGATACAAGTCCATTTTAAGATGTATGATTTGCAAGTATTTTCTCTCATTCTCTGGGTTGTTTTTTCACTTTTTGATGGTGTCCTTTTAAGCACAAAAGTTTTTAATTTTGATGAAGTTGAATTAATTTTTGTTGCTGTTGTTGTTACATGAAGACTGTCTAATCCTCAGTCATGAAGAGTTACTCCTGTGTTTTCTCCTAAGACTTACATACATTTAACTTTTACATTTAGATCCATGATCCATTTTGAGTGAAGTTTTCTGTCCAATCCTCTTATTCTAACTTCCTTCTTTTTAAGATAAAGGGATGTCCTTCTCTTAAAAAAAAATATGTTCTGATTAATTATTCAGTGGAGATATAGATTTTAAACCAGGTAATATCTGCATTCCTTTCTTCTCATTTTTAGGCAGTGACTTTACAATTCTTCTGACATTATGTATTATTCTTAATCTATGGATTGAAGCAACCAACAGAAATATTAGATCTGGGATATGGAATACAATATACTTTTATTGTTTTCCTTTTTTGAGGATACTGGATGTTTGGGTGGACATGGTTGAATTCAGCTTAAGACTTTTCCAGGACTGAGGAGGAGGTGCTGTAGGTCACAAGATGCCAAGTTTCCACAAAAAGATAATAAAATCACCTGATAGACATGCATAAGGGCAAGTAATTCCAAATTATAGGAAAGGGTTTGCTCAAAGACCCACTCTTCCCATGCCTCCTCATAAATTCTTGTTTCTTATAAGATATGGATTATTTCAGCAATTGGTGATGGGGGGGAGCTGGAATGTAAAAGAATTTTGAAGTATGGTGAAAGACATGCCTTTTGTCCAAACTACTGCTTTGAGTAGCAATTGAAATGCAGCCCTATCACTGTTCCGATACCAGTAGGCATTATTAGGTCACACTGACTTACAAGATACTGAGAACTAGAATGATCCCTATCATTTCTAAATTATACCTGAACCCCAAATGAGCTTAAGCAACTAGGCAGAGATACTGGCCATGATCACATATAGCTTATTCATCCCCAACTGCCACAGCAACTTGCTTGTTATTTATTTTATTACCAAGGGACCCTGAGATTCACTATAAAAATCAAGCATTGCTTTTCCTCAAAAATTAAAATATTGAGTATTTTTCTCTAAGTAGAATATGTTAATGTCTTTAATACATATTGTAGATCATATTATCTAAATATTTTAAGTTATTGAGTAAAGAAGCCATGCCTTATTATACATTTATATGGCAGGGTCAGCAAAAGCAAATATTACAATGTCATGTAATATGGGTAAGTAACTGGCTTTATTGGGGAAATATAATTCAAGGGTCAGTTAAAGAGAGGCAAATGGTCTCTTGTTGCCTCTTAATCCAAAAAAAGACAAATTGGACCTATGGTATTGCTGGATACTCAGTGGAATAATCCTCCAGGAGGGAAACCCAGCCCCCCTGCTCTTCAACATTCTTATGGTACAAGAGTGAGAACAGCCTTGGATATAGGATATAAAAAGATAGCACTTAGCTAGAAGATAGTTTTAATGAGAGTTCCATCTGTACAGGAAATTATCTGAGAATGCTGGTGGCTAACACCTGGTGATCCCCTGATCAATTTGACTCAGATTTGGGGGAAAAGGAGGTGTCTGCTCCAGTCAGGCAACCTTAGCTATTGGGGTCTTTTACTTGAAAACACTTTGTATTGTGCCCCAATATATAACTCAGTGCTAATAAGAAGAATATTTTATCAGTAAGTGCTTGCTGAATAAAATATGCAGTATCCACATATATAAAATAAGATAGGTAACTATATTCCTTTCTGTTCACCCAAAAATAAGAGCATAGAATCTCTTTTTTAATATAGTTCCTATATAACAATTTGCTGTACTAAACTTCATAATAATTTATTATTTAGGTATTATTATCGACATTTCCTGAGGTTCAATTAAAGGTTAAATAAATTGTCTAGTGTTATCTGGATCAAATTAGAAGATCTGTAATTTAAACCTAGATATACCTGATTCCACAGCCCAATACCCTCATTTTGATTTGTCAAGTGATAATTTTATAAAACTATACATAGCTGTACTCAGTTGTGCCTCTTTTCATGCATCAAATAAAAAATTCGATTTTGAACAGTGGAATTCTTCAGTTTTGCTCTCCCAGTCTTCTGCTATCACTTGAACACAGCTTTCCTCTTACTTCATTACCAAACTCAGGATTATAGGATTGGTAGTGTGGCAAGAAGAGCTGGAAAATGAGGAGGGATAAAGAGATTTTTCTGTTCCATTCTATCTAGAGCAAGTTTGGAATCTGAATGAAGGTCGAAGTGAGGGTGGGGTACAGAATACCATGGATAACATCTCTTAATTTTTGGAAAATGGTTTCAGGAAATCCCGTAAGCCAGAATACTGGGAGAAGTTGATGTGAAAGAAATTCACAGGCGTAAAAAGGAGGAGAGACTTGTCTCAGTTACTGTATATTGATCTGTAAAGTGAGAATAATGAAAGGGATTTACAGTCTGGTGGTTTTAGGACTCTGTTTAGCCAAGAAATTCTTGGTTCAGCCAAATATTACTTAGATACATAACGAAATAAATAAAACACAACTGTTCTGTTTCTGTTTTTATTTGGTTGGGAACCATAGTCTGTTTTCCATTTTCATGATTTTTTTCTTCCTCAGACATCTTCAAGTCAGTGATTTTGTATATCCCTACTTAATACAGTTTAAAATTGGTAATTATGTTTCAAATTAAATTTTATGACCCTTGAAGTCTAAGGCCATATTTTGACCTCCTACGTGGCTTTACTCAGTGCCCAATAAACAGCATTATGTATTTAATAACTACTCTCAGCGTTGGTCGAAAGCTATTGACTGACCATCGGCTGAGGGGAGAAGAGTGTACGGTACCTTCATGCCTTAATTCTGGATCTGTTGGCAACCTCTGCCCTCATTAGGATAGTTGTCTCATCTATTATTGTATCTATAGTATCTACTTTTGTACCTGGAATTCAGCATACTCACGATCAATATGTTGGATGAAAAGACTTCAAGTTTCCAGCTATAAATTGGTTCCTATTGGGTTTTGAAATGGATTTTTATGGAATTTGGTAAAGTTCAGCAGCATCCATGAGAAGTGCTTGAGTATTTCTTGTTCCCACTTGTATATCTGGACCTCTGATGACTGATGTCTGGCTTTTATCCATCACTGTTTTACTTACTATAGACTACGTGAATAATCAGTGACTCTTAATACTCTGTGTTTCCATCCATCCATCCATCCATCCATCCATCCATCCATCCATCCATCCTTCTATCCGTTGTGGAATAACTTCCACTCTACCCTTTTTCTGGACCTCTGTAACATTACACATCATTGCACATCATTTACAGGCTCAGGAGTACAAACCAAGATGGAATCCTGTTTATTATCAGTATGAGTTATCCATGTATGCTTCAGGCTAATGTCTAGCTCTAAATGGCGTGGGAAGACTAAAGAAAAAAGATATTTACATTTCTTATAAGGAAGGTCTTATTATAATGCAGAGGCCAAGATACATGTTAAAACATAATTTTGACCATTCTATCAATAACAAGTTTTCACATTTGAATAAAGTTTTCAGTTTATAATTTCACAAAGTTTTCAAAATTATTTCTGGCAACAAACGCTGTTAACAGTGTGATTATTATCATCAGTAATTAGTAACAATGGCTGGGTGTCTCTGAAGAACCTGGAAATAAGGAAAATATTCTTTTTTTCTCCAAGTATTAGCTTTTAAAATCAACATTTATTAGATAAAGAAAGAGATGAGCACAGTCACCCATAAGATTCAACTCAAATTTGACAGAGTGCATCACTATATTTTTTAAAAATGGTGTCAAAATGGGCATTGATGAGCCATGAAGACAGAATAATTATTTACAAAGACAAATGTTAGAAATAAGTATTATTCCAAGCACCATCCAGAAGAGAGAGCCTTAAGAAATGGACTTGGACTATTACAATCCCATTGGCAAGATCAAGCCTTGCTATTATGACATTAAAACATAAGGCTATAGGAGTATGATGCTATTAACATTTCAATTTTGATGACTTATTTTGTGCTGCTTCCACATTTCACCAAATAAGCTACTTATGATTTGGCTTTAGCTGTAGATCTGCCTATAGGAGAGAAAGGACTGATTGCGCAGCTTCAAGTATACTGGGTTATGGGATAGTTATATTAGTTGGATATTTTGGGCTGCAAGTAACAGAAACCTATTTGTGCCAGCTTAAACAAACAAAAAATAACTAAATGTGAATATGTGAATTGGTAATGAAGATGTGCTGCGGGAAAAAAGAAGTGTGTCTTGGAGTTTGTGGGGTTGCTTGCAGATAGGTCTCCGAAGTGGGCTAAAATGAAAAACCGGAAAGCCACAGAGAAGTCACAGGTACTCTATCTCCAGCTCTCATTTTTCTTCTCCACATGGATGCTTCCTTTTTCATTTTCTATAAACAATTATTTCTGTTTCTCTAGACTACTTGGGAATTACAAGATTTTTACTTTATATTTCCCTGGCATACATGTTTTTATAATTAGCCGTATAAATAGAAACTATTTTATTTCATTTCTTTTTTATTATTGAGGTATAATTGACTTATTACTCACAGGTCCATGGACTGAGGGCCTTCCTCTTGTGTGCCCCTTAGGTAAGACTCCCATGGAGCTTACCAAAACCTCTCTCTGTCTGGTTTGAATTGACCAATCTGGCCTTAGCCTGGGAATACCAAAGCACTCCACTCATGTACCGTAATAAAGACATTTGCTCTTGTTCCTGCCACTTTCTCTGCCTACACCCTGTTTGATCTCCCCATGTGGCCCCTCAAGGTTACCATATACCTGTTAAGTCCAGGACCTGTGTATAATAAACTCCTCTCTTTCAATTTCTTTTGCTCTTTTGTCGAATCATAGCTTACCATCTGACACCCTGGTGATTTACTTAACAAGTATTAATTTAAGAAAGTCACAACAGGTATGAATTTTAAGGTCAGCTTGTCAATTTCTGCAAAGAAATCCTTCTCAAATATTTATTGGAATTATGTTGAAACTATACATCAGTTTGGGGAGAATTGACATGTTAAAATTTTTGAGTCTCCTGACCAATGAATAAATTTGTCTCTCCATTTCTTTGGGTCTTCTAAAAATTTTCTTTCAGTAAAATTTGTAGTTTATAGTGTACAGAACTTGGCACATTTTCAGCCACATTTATCTCTGTATATGTTTTACTTTTTAATCTATTGTAACTGGTATTTTCTATTCCAATTTTCAATTGTTTGTTATAGACATAGAAATTCAATTATTTTGTATATTGATCTTGTATCCTGTAATGTTACTAAACTCATGTAAAAGTTATAGCAGCTTCTGGGTGTTTCTCCCACATTTTCTTCATAGACAATTATGTTATCTGTGAATAAAGACAAGTTTAATTTTGTCTTTCCTACCTGGATACCTCTTATTTCTCTTACTTTCATTATTGCTTTGGCTAGAAATTCCACTAAAATATTGAAAGGAAGTGGTGATGGTGGACATCCCTTTCTTCTTCCTGATTGTAGAAGAAAACATTCAGTCTTTAAATATTAAACATAATTATAGCTGTAGGTTTTTTTCTAGATGCCATATATCAGGATTGGGATACTCTCTCCTCTTCCTACTTTGCTCATCAGTTTTTTCAGGAATGGATGCTGCATTTTGTTGAATGCTTGTTCTAAGATGATTATGTTTTTGTTAGTGTCTGTGTTGGGTGGGTGGTGTTTTTAGTTTGGTAACATGTTGAATGATCATGATTTAATTTCTAATGTTAAATTAACCTTGTATTCCAGAGATATACCTCATTTGGCCTTGATGTATTATCTTTTTTATATGTTGTTGGATCTGATTTGCAAGTATTTTCCTGGATACTTATGTAGCTTTGTCCATGAGGCATTTTGGTCTATGGTTTTCTTTCTTATAATAACTTTGTTTTCCATATCAGGGTAGTACTGGCCTCTGGAATTATTTGGAAAGAATTGCATTTTTATGTTATTATAATGGAATTGTTTTCTCAGTTTGCTTTTCAGGTTGTTTAATGCATGTTGATCTTGTACCCTGAGACATTGCTGTATTCATTTGTTAGCTCTAATAGATGTTTTAAGGATTCTTTAGGATTTTCTATATATAAGGTCATGCCATTTGTGAAGAGATAGTTTTACCTTTTCTTTTCCAATTTGAATGCCTTCTATTCCTTTTTATTGCCTATTTGCTCTTGCTAGAACTTCCGATGGAAATTTCAGTAACTGTGGTATGGGGAGCATCCTTCTCTTATTCTTCATCTTAGGGTGGAAAGCTTTCACTTTTTTTCACTACTAAGTATACTGTCAGCTGTGAGTTTTTATAAATGCCCCCTATCATATTGAAGAAGTTTCCTTCTATTCCTAGTTTTCTGAGTATTTTTATTATGAAAGGTGTTGGGTTTTGTCAAATGCTTTTTCTGAATTAATCAAGATGATCATTTGTTTTCCTTCATTCTATTTATATGGTATATTATGTTGATTGATTTTCATATGTTCAACCACTCACATTCCTGAGATAAATTTTACTTTGTTGCGGTCTATACTCCTTTCAGTATGCTGTTGGATTTAGTCTGCTAGCATTTTGTTGAGAATTTTTCCATCTATATTCATAAGTGATATTGGCTGGTACATTTCTCTCCTTGTGATGTCTTTATCTGACTTTGGTATTAAAGTAATGCTGGCTTCATAGGATGAGTTAGAAAGTCTTCCCTTTTCCTTTTGTGGAAGAGTTTCAGAAGAATTGGTTTTAATTCTTCTTTAAATGTTTGGTAGAATTTGCCATTGAATTCGTCTTGTCCTGGGCTTTTCTTTGTTAGAAAATTATGTTTTGTTTTAAATTACTGATTCGATCTCCTTCTTTATTATACATTTATTCAGATTTTTAATTTCTTCTTGAAATCCATTTGGTGGTTTGAGTGTTTCTAGGAATTTGTCCATTTCATACAGGTTATTTCACTTAATGGAATATAATTGTTCATAGTATTCTCTTATAATCTTTTTTCTTTTCTGTAAAGTCAGTAGTAATGAGCCAACTTTCATTTCTAATTTTAGTTATTTGCATCTTTTCTCTTTTTTTATTAATCAATCTAGCTAAAGATTTGCCAATTTTGTTGATCTTTTAAAAGAACAAACTTCGATTTCATTGATTCTTTTTATTGTTTTCCTGTTTTCTTTTTTGTTTATGTGTGCTCTAATCTTCATCATATCCTTAGGATGGAAAAAGCCATTCTGAGTTGCTCTCTGGTCATTTTACAGTATGACAACTCAGCTCATACCCAGAATCTGGACATTTAGATAAGGACCCAAGCTTAGGATTCCCAGCACAGGTTCCCACCTTGCTTTTCCTGAGGTACCTTTTAAAATAACCACTTATATTTGAGCCCATGAAAAATTCGTGACTGCTGCCACAACCACCGTATAGCAATAGGTGCTTGCTACCCTCTCTGTTATCTCCTGCTTGCTAGTGACCAGGGGAAGGAGCAGAGGACCTCCCTTCCCCTGGCTCATTGCGCCTCTATTCTGGTATCTGTAAGTAATAAAACTATGACTTTATTACCTTTGTGTGAGTGTATTGAAACAGTACCTTCAGTCAAAATACCTTCTGGGCTTTCACTTCCCTAGAGTGGGAACTTGGATGCTGAGGGAGCTGCCTGCCATCTTCATGTGGATGGCTTGTGCCCCTCATTCAATGGGTCATAATTGGCATATTCTTTGACAACATACCAGCTACACGTTTTTCAATATAATCCTTCCTTCTGGATTTAGTTTAGTCTGCTCTCTTTTTCTAGATCACTTAGATGTGAAGTTTGCTGTTGATTTGAGATTTTCATTTTTATATGTTGACATTTACAACTATAAGTTTTCTTTTTTTAGGAGAAATTTTACTAATATATTGGAATATTAATATTATTAAAATATAAATTTTAATAATATATTGAATTTAGCCTACTATATCCAAACATCATTTCAACATATAATTACTATAAAAATATTAATGATATATTTTACACTCTTAAGTCTTCAAACCCATTGTGTACTTTACATTGATAGCATATCTCAATTCTCTGACTAGCCCCATGTCAAGTGTTCAGTAGACACATGTGGCTGATGGCTACCATATTAAACAGTGCAATCTAAACCCTGAGCTCAAGATTTCTCTCCAGAGAAATCCTGATGGTCCAGATTTCCCTCCACCAATGAGACTTCCAATTCACTGCAAGGATACAACTTGCCCCTCTGATATACACGGTGAGTTTCCTGCCCAGATGGAAGACTAGAGAACCATGAGATGTGGCTGAACCAGTAGGCCTGGACCACTTCAGTATGAAAGTGTCAAAAGCCCATAGCCAGGGGACACAGTGAATGTTCACACATTTCACTTTAGAACTATGGTCTTTGAAACTTGAGGAATTCACCTGTCAGCTTCCTGACTCTACCTGCCTGGGCCACTGTGCTAGACTTCCCATATGTCTGACACCATGTTTGTACCCTCCTTGGGGCTCTCTATATACGTTTTCTTCTAAGCACTGTTTTCTCTGCAACTGGTAAATTTTGATAAGTTTGGTGTTCATTTTCATTTGTCACAAAGTACTCTCTAATCTCCCTTGTAATTTCTTCTTTGACCCATTGGTTATTTAGGAATGTGTTGTTTAATTTCTACGTATTTCTTAATATTCCAATTTTCTGTCTGTTGTTGATTTCAAGTTTCATTTCATTATGTTTAGAGGAGATACTTTTATGATTTCAGTCTTTTTATATTGAGACTTGTTTTGTGGCTTAGCATATAGTCTGTCCTGAAGAATGTCTCTCGTGTGTTTGAGAAAAATGCATATTCTGCTATCATTGGATAGAGTGTTGTCATTATGACTGTTAGGTCTATTTGGTTTTTAATGTTATTCCAATTGTCTTATTGTTCTCTCTCTGGATAGTCTCTATCCATTACTGAAAGTAGAATACTGACATCTCCAACTACTATTTCTGTCTGGTATCATAATTCTTCCTGAAGAACTGCTTTTATTTATTTTATTTTATTTATTTTATCCCTACCTGCATAATAATAATTAAATTCCATTGTCTTTGATGTTTTGACAACTTTAAGTCATATAAAAATCATAGCTTTACTTACATTTCTTTTTTAATTTATGTCAATATGAAGATATAATTTTCAAGATTCAGAGGATAAAATTTTTCTACTTAATTCTTTATTAGCTTGATTTATAACTTATAAGTATTTAGACATGGTTTACAAAACTCTATCAGAGTCCCAGAAGGAGAGAATAGAAGAGAGACAATTTTATTTTATTTTTAAAATTTTTATTGGAGTATAGTTGATTTAAAATGTTGTGTTTCTGCTGAACAGCAAAGTGAGTAAGTTACACATATACATATTGGGATCGACATATACACAGTACCATATATAAAACAGATAACTAATAAGGACCTACTGTATAGCACAGGGAATTCTTCTCAATACTCTGTAATGACCTATATGGGAAAAGAATCTTAAAAAGACTGAAGAACTGCTTTGAAATTTTCTCGTGGTACAGGTCTTCTGGCAATGATCTCTCTCTCTCTCTCTCTCTCTCTCTTTTTTTAACATCTTTATTGGGGTATAATTGCTTTACAATGGTGAGTTAGTTTCTGCTTTATAACAAACTGAATCAGTTATACATATACATATGTTCCCATATCTTTTCCCTCTTGTGTCTCCCTCCCTTCCACCCTCCCTATACCACCCCTCCAGGCGGTCACAAAGCACCGAGCTGATCTCCCCGTGCTATGCGGCTGCTTCCCACTAGCTATCTACCTTACGTTTGGTAGTGTTTATATGTCCATGCCTCTCTCTCGCTTTGTCACAGCTTACACTTCCCCCTCCCCATATCCTCAAGTCCATTCTCTAGTAGGTTTGTGTCTTTATTCCTGTCTTACCCCTAGGTTCTTCATGACATTTTTTTTTCTTAAATTCCATATATATGTGTTAGCATACGGTATTTGTCTTTCTCTTTCTGACATACTTCACTCTGTATGACAGACTCTGGATCTATCCACCTCATTACAAATAGCTCAATTTCGTTTCTTTTTATGGCTGAGTAATATTCCATTGTATATATGTGCCACATCTTCTTTATCCATTCATCCGATGATGGGCGCTTAGGTTGTTTCCATCTCCGGGCTATTGTAAATAGAGCTGCAGTGAACATTTTGGTACATGACTCGTTTTGAATTATGGTTTTCTCAGGGTATATGCCCAGTAGTGGGATTGCTGGCTCATATGGTAGTTCTATTTGTAGTTTTTTAAGGAACCTCCATACTGTTCTCCATAGTGGCTGTACCAATTCACACCCCACCAGCAGTGCAAAAGTGTTCCCTTTTCTCCACATCCTCTCCAGCATTTATTGTTTCCAGATTTTTTGATGGTGGCCATTCTGACTGGTGTGAGATGATACCTCATTGTAGTTTTGATTTGCATTTCTCTAATGATTAATGATGTTGAGCATTCTTTCATGTGTTTGTTGGCAGTCTGTATACCTTCTTTGGAGAAATGTCTATTTAGGTCTTCTGCCCATTTTTGGATTGGGTTGTTTGTTTTTTTGTTATTGAGCTGCATGTGCTGCTTATAAATTTTGGAGATTAATCCTTTGTCAGTTGCTTCATTTGCAAATATTTTCTCCCATTCTGAGGGCTGTTTTTTGGTCTTGTTTATGGTTTCCTTTGCTGTGCAAAAGCTTTGAAGTATGAGATTAGATCACTCCCTATCACCATACACAAAAATAAGCTCAAAATGGATTAAAGACCTAAATGTAAGGCCAGAAACTATCAAACACTTAGAGGAAAACATAGGCAGAACACTCTATGACATAAATCACAGCAAGATCCTTTTTGACCCACCTCCTAGAGAAATGGAAATAAAAACAAAAATAAACAAATGGGACCTAATGAAACTTCTCTTTCTCTTTTCCTTTTCTTAGAAGGTCTTGATTTCTGTTTCATTTTGTAAAGATAATTTTGCCAGATATAGATTTTTGTGTTGTGTTGATTGTTTTAATTCTTTAGCACTTTGAAGATGTCACTCACATAAAAGTCTTTCGGCTTTTATGGATTGTGCCATGAACAATAAATTACTTTATTTCTAGTAATAATAGCAAATAATGATACAAATAAGCAGTTATAGTGCTCAGTATATTTAGGTACAGTTCTAATAGCTTTCAAATGTTAATTTTAAGCATGTGTTTAACAAAGTGAATTTAACTGTCTTGTATACTTCTTGAAGGAATAAACATGCATACACATTTATGTACATACATACACCCATATATGTTAAAAAGAAAAAAAAATGACTAGTATCAAAGCAGCAGAGATCTACTGTAAAAACTAAAAATTGCTTATTTAATTTAGAAAATGAGTGGTTGATAATGTTCTTAGCAAAATTATCTTTTGTAAAATATTTATAGGACTGAAATCACATTATAGTGGGTTGCAGATTTAAAGGCAATCAAAGGGAAATTAGGGTGATATAAGTTTTTATTTCGGAAAGTTTGCATGAGAAAATGGAAAAGTATAAAAATCATAATCAGAATAATTATAAAATTGATTATTATGATAAAATTATGAATATAGAATGCTAATTTTAAGCATTAGTTGCTTATGCTGAGGACTTTGCATAAAATATTTTAGTTAATTTTCAGTCTTATTATTTTGAGTGAGATTGTATTATCTCAATTTTACAAATAAGAAAACTGAAGCATAAAAATATTAAGTATCCTATCTGTATTTTGAGAGCTTTGTTTAAAAAAAAAAAAATCTCTCTCAGCACCCAGAAATACTCTAATTAATTGAATACAAGTTCTGTTTCTTTGTCTTGCTTGAGATAGATGGAGCATAACATCTTTCATTAAAAGATTTTTTTAGCATTAAGAAGTCAAAATGTTTACCTAGATATAACTGCCATTTGAAGCATAAACGGTAAAGACAATTTGGAAAACACTTGGCAATATCTACTGAAATTTAAATGCTCATTTTCTTTTATTGTGTATGGAATTTTCCAGAAATGTTTCCCCCAATGTGATGATGACATTCTTCCAAAAGATCAAAAGTAACATCTATATTTCATTCCCTGACAACTAGAGGGCTGAGGCCTTAGATATCATAGTGTAGACACAGGCCATCCCTGTTGTGCCTTGTTTGAATATCTGACTCATGGAAACCATGAGAGATAATAAATAATTGTTGTATATAGCCAGGAAGTTTTGAAATAATTTGTTACCTAACAAGAGATAGCTAATTGCCTTTGTTCCAGTGATTCCACATTTGGTATGTATTCAAGAAGAATCTTGCACGATAAGGTATATATGAAATATTTGTTGGATCATAATTTGTAAGAGCAAGAAACTTGAAAAACTAAGTGTCCATAAATTGGAGACTGGCCAAATAATCTTAGAATATATATACTATGAAACACTGCACCATAGTTTAAAAAATGTATATATCTATGTGAAAAGTTTTTCAATTCATGCTGTTAGATAAAAACAGCAAGGTACAGAATGGAACATAACATTTATGTAAAACATGTACATAATACCTCCAAAATAATATTACACGTTTTCAACTGTAATATAAAAATAAGAGAAAAGTGGTATATGGTGTACACGTATCTAACACATAAAAGAGGTAAGAGTAGTATCATAAAGTCAACCTAATATGAGTTAAGTAGAAAGAGAAGGAAGTTATTTGGTGGCCTGTTCTGTGCCATGTGTTGAGCTATGAGTCTCTGGTATTATATCTCTCATAATAGTCCTATGAAGTATATTTATTATCATGGTTTTAAAGAAGATAAACTAGGGTAAGGGTATTTAATATGTTGTACAGAGACTAACCATGGCTGATCAACTACGTGATTGCCTCTAGAGTCCAATTTCTGTCTTCTTAGTACATATGGACCCCTCTAAAGGTACATATTGCTTTTGAAATGTATCTTTAATTAAATAACTTACTAAACCCACCTAACCTTAGTTTCCTCATGTGCAGTGCCAAGAGGCTAACCAGAGGTATTATGTGGTACCTTTAACTGTGAAATTCTGAAAGCACGTTGTACTTTGATCCAAACTAAATGGACATAAGCTTACTGGTCTCAAGTTATTTGTTGCTTTTTAAAAATTTCAGTAGATATTTCTACTATACCAAAGGCTGAGCACATGCAAATCAGGGACATTCAGAGTTCTTCAGAGTTCTCTTTGAGCATTTTGAAGAAGGATGAATAAAGTTTCCATGCCTGTTCTGAGAAGGCATGGAAAGGCATATTAATTCGTTGATACCAACTCCACAGGCAGATGCAACAGGTCATCTAGCTGAGTGTAAACAGAGGTTGCTTAAGGCTGGATTCAAATCTCATTACCATAATTGAGGGGTCTTGACCTTCTTCTGTGATAGCCTCATCAAAACCGTGTCCTAACCACTTGACTGTGTTGTGGTTCTGTGAGAAGTGGCCTATCACATGTGGCATCCACATGTTGGCTTAAGTTAGTTCCAGTTCAGTTTCTTTTTCACTGTGAACCAAACGTTTCTGGAAGAACAAGATCTACTCTGGTCCTAAATTAGAGCAAATAGTAAGGGAAGAAAATCAGTTTTAAGTGGAAGGTACTAGAAGAGCAAAACCCCAGTGGTGTCCAAGAATACAAAGTAGTCAAGAAACTGAGGGAGGTCAGGTTGGCTGGTTACAAGCGTGTTCTTTTATCTATCTATTTTGTGTACTGCATGCATATGGGAAAATATGAAACAAAGGAATAGGGGAATGGGCAAAGGAACAAGCTTCAAATGATGAGATCATCTTTCAGGACAGGAACCAAGTAATGTTGGCCTAAGGCATGAAGAATTTGTTATATTCAGATTCTTTGTAATGTGTTGGTTCTTAATTCCCACCTGCACTTTTCTTAACCGAATACAATTTAAATCCCCGTGAACGTTCAGGTATTCCAGTTTATCATCTTATGTCAGTGCTATCCATTCTTGTATGTATAGTGCCGTGCTTTGTCACTTGGCCATTTTACTACCCATTAGTTTCCTTGAACATATTCTTTTCTATAATAACGAGACAGTGTCAAGAAATCTTGTGGTAAGATCTTAATATATTTTTAACTGGAGGACTCCTTTAAAAAATGAGTCAATGATGAAGGATTATCTTGTACCGAAGGAAAAAAAAAAGTAGAAAGGTAATGAATCTGGACTTTGACATGCCATATATCTTATGCAGGGACACCCAAGAATTGTTGAAGAACGTTGGAAATATGCCAGAAATCATCGTGGCAGGACGGTAGCCAGGTTGATGATGATGCATTGTCATTTTACTTTTGGAAAGTCCTGTGAGGTTCGCTATGGAGTCTGGCGATAGCAATTACCATTACTGAACTTCATTTTATTCACTTGGGCAAAATAATGTCATTCCACGTAAAACATACAAAATTACAAACTAATAATGAAGCTCTCTTAATGGCCCTTAGAGTGAGGAGTTAACCTTGATGATAAAGTGATGTAAGACTTAATAAACCTTGTTTCTGGCTGAGTCCCAGAGAGAGTGAATTCTGTGTGATTCAGCTGTGTGTAATCAATAATAACTGATGCCTGACACTAGTTGAGTATGAGGTACTTATGCACAATAATTACACAGGTATGGAGATACCCAGGCTTTCTCTGCCACCCTCACAATGCTTCCTTTTTGCTTTGCTTGTCATCAGATGACTCGCCTCTGTGATGTGAGCCTCAACTGCTTCGGGTCTGTGTTCGACTATGCTTCCCTAACAAGTACCGTCTCACTATGGAAGCAAGTTAAGCACATTTATATGTTTTAGATATTTAAGTGCTAAATAATGATAAACCTTAGGTAAATATTTGTAAACAGCCAATAACAAGCTTTGCAGTAAATTGGGTAAATATACCAGAGTTATATTCAAAGATCCTTTATTGTTGAGCAACTCCACTTAAAGCTGTCACTTAAAAAATTTACAAAGCTTGGAGATTGGTGGAACATTTTAGACGAAGAACATGCATAATGTAGAATTTTGAGGAAAGGACATTGGGGCCCCATGTAAGAAGGCACTTGCCTAACTAAATTCACTTCATGTTCAGTCTTGTACATTGAGGAAAAAACCTTTCTTGTGAGTTTTCTGACATAAAGAAAACTGAGGATGTGGAATTATGTAAGTAAAACTCTTGAGTGCATGATGTACATAATATGCTAATATATTCATATACAATAAAATGTGTGTTTGTCTACCAGTATATTTATTCCCTGTACAAGTTAAGAAGGTAGCTTGTCGGAATATTATTTAAATGAGTCTAAAATCAGTCTAGGGATGATTGGTTGTGTGGTCCAAATGTGTAATGGCCTCGTGTAATATTTGAGGCAGATAAGATTCTTGGGTTAGCTTAACAGGTGTGCATACCTGTGGCCAGTGCTGGGCAGCATCTTCCCTTTGCAAGCTGACCCATCGACACTCTCATTGCCCTTTTCGTTTGACAAATTTGATAGAGTTTTTCACTGGATATGTTAGTTCTGTTTTACATAAATAGTAACAAAAGTACATTTATTGTATAAATAGTGATGATGATTGGAATACAGTGAAATCTAAGAACCGGTTTAACTGCTGAGAATTTGTAGGCATACAGTGAGGGTCTTGGAAGATGGACTCTAGGCTCAGAATTCCAGGCTGAATTTGGGGTGTGATAAAACACTGTGACAGTTTTATGGATTGTGGGAATATAAGGCTATGTGGTCCACATCCTATATGGAACACTGGGATGGTAGGCGAGGGAATATTTCCATTACCCATTAAGTGGAGAAGAATACAGCATTTGCAGGATGTGAGAAAGAGTTCAAATGAGCTGGTCAGGATGCTAGAAAATATCAGGTTGGGCTATGTAATTGGAGGCCAGTGGAGACTGTGTCCAGGAAAGCTGTTGCCGGTGTGGAAGAGCCATGACAGCTGGGAAGTAGCGAGGAGTTTACAACTCAGCAGGGCCATCATGGACAGAAACTAACCTCTGATCAGACTTTTTCTCTTGAGGTCACGATCAAATTAACTGTGGATACCGAAGTTATCCAGCCCATAGAAAAGGAAAAAGAAAAAAGCAATCTTAATTGGCTGAATTTAAACTTGAAATGGCTGAAAAAAAAAAATGATCAAGCTTATCTAATATTAACTAATTGATTTTTCTACCACTACTGAGAAAATAGTTTGAAAGTAAAGATGAAGTTAATATAAAAAATCAAGTTATATTTTGCCCATCAGAATTTGTGGCTTGAAAAGCCACATCTGCTTTTTGTTTGCATATATGTGTAAGTGGTTATGGAGTTTACACTGGAATTTAAGGCACTGAGAGCATTATAAAAAAAGATGTGTTGTTGAGGTTTTTTTTTTTTTTTTTTTTTGAGCAATAGAGAATTCGGGTAGCTATAATTCAAATTTATAAAACAACTGTTGACAAATATTTCAATATTATTGGTTTCATGACAATAGATATGCTATCTTGATACAATTTTATGATGAGATTTGTAATCCAGAATTAATGTTGTTGACTTTGCTGTTGGTTTTCTTTAAAAATTCTGTTCAGTAAATGTGTAAAGCTTAATGATAGCATGTGGAGAAGAGGAATTGGGAAATTCCTGACCACATTTTGAGCTATAGTGGCCTCCAGGTAGCTTTAACTTCTTTATTTCTCTTATACAGCAATTTATACTAATTACAACAATTCATTTTAGCTAACACATGTGGAAACAAATAAAAATGTGGAACTATACACAATGAAATAGAAACCGATCATAAAATTTTAAAATAAATTTTAATATGAGCAGTTCCATGCAGCTGCATATTCAGACTTTCCTTCTTCCTATTTACTTCCTCAAATCGTTCACTAGTTTTTGTTATTTCGTGATCAATGTGAATGCTGCAGCCCAAACAATTCTGAGCAATAAATAATATAGGAGAAATTCATTATCATATAAACTTCTTAGAAATAACATTGAGTGTCAAATCACTGGAGATAGTAATAACCAAATTGTATGTTATGAGACTTTACTAATATAAACTGTGTGTTTCCACATTCTATTACTTGAATACTTGAGCAATTAGATGCCACCAGCAATGTTAGATTTGACTAAGGGTTTTAGGCCTAGTGCTTAAGAAGCTTAGCTATGAACATTAGCTAACTACCTTTTAGAACTAGAAAAAATAATCAGAGTATTACAAATGAATTTGATTTCTTTTAATCGTATTTGATTGTATGATACTAGAAATCAGGACAGTGAAAGTACTAATAGTAGCCGAAATGAGCAAGTTTGCTTAATTGAGTAATGAAGTGAAATATACACTTATTTTGTTCCTGCCCTGTGCCAGGTAAAATTCTGGACTCTGAGAAAACACAATTATCTAAGCATTTTTATTCTCACAATAAATTAAGAATCTATTTGGAGAGAAAAGCATGAAAAAAAAAGAACACAGAATGTAATCTAGTACCATAGATAGTATAAAATAAGTGATGTACAAGGGGCAGTGAGAGCTCAGTAGACTTAGGTACCAAGTGAAGAAGAGAGAGTTAACTGACCACTAATACAAAGTTGTTAGAAACGATGTTTTCCCCCAAAGGACTGCACTTTCCAGGCCTTCTTACATCAATGTGCCATATCTTCTCTTTCTTTAACTTTTGCCTGTGCCAGTAAGGAAGGTAGTGCCTCAAGATGGAAGGATCTGGGGTCCGTGAATCATCCCTGATCAAGAACATTGTGACTGGACTAACATGTGAACATATCAGTTCTCTGACATTATAGGAAAATTTATTAAATCAACGAAATGCTACCCTAACTAATCTATCAATTTCTACCTAAAAGGATTAGGAAATGCTTCAAAGTTTATTCTTTAATTATATGTGAGTTTTTTTAAGGGGTACATTTAGAAGAGATGGGGGTGGGGTGAGGTGGATCAATTATGTGCAGAAAACAGCATGAGCGAAGACATGTGAATCTGAAAAATGTTCATATGAAATGTTTCCCATCGTACAGTATGTCTGCCTTATCTGGTATGAGGAGGAGAGGGCTATGGAGTGGGCCGGAGCCATATTATGGAGAATCTTATAGTTCCATGTATAAACTTAGGACTTTATGCTGATTATTTTAATGTACATTTCACAGAGCTGTAGAGTTCCCTTAATCATTGTGACTGCCATTTTCTTAAGGAAGAAAGAGAAAGAAAGTGAAAGCGAATTGGGGTTGATTATGAGGCTTGAAGGGAAAATTGACCATTAATAGTAGCCAGTGAGGAAAATCATAAAGTGTGTAACCAATGACCAGGACAAGTATTTTAGAGTGATATGGGGTTTAACTAATGTTATGCATCAGAATTTGTTATATTGCCCATAGATAGTTTTATTCAACTGAGCTAAGCAGCCATAGTATTGGAAATGAAATGCTGAAAAGGAAAACTGTTCAGAGATGTTATAATATAGAATAAGTCAGTATATGGGACTTCCCTGGTGGTCCAGTGGTGGAGAATCCATCTTGCAATGAGGGGGACGCCAGTTCCATCCCTGGTTGGGATACCAAGATTCCACATGCTGCAGGGCAACTAGGCCCGCTTGCCACAACTACAGAGCCCATGCACTCTGGAGTCCGTGCGCCACAACTAGAGGGCCTACTTGCCGCAACTACAGAGCCCACGCACTCTGGAGCCCGTGCGCCACAATTAGAGGGCCTGCGTGCTGCAACTACAGAGCCCACTCACTCTGGGGCCCATGCGCCACAACTAGAGGGCCTGCACACCGCAACTAGAGAGAAGCCTGTGCGCTGCAACGGAAGATCCTGTGTGCTGCAGCTAAGACCTGACCCAACCAAAAATAAATAAATATCTGTTTTAAAAAAAGAATAAGTCAGTATAGTATAGAATGAGTTAAGAACAGAAGCTATCCTGTGGTGTAACAAACAAAACCCAACCCTCACATCTCAGTGTGTTAAAATAATAGTGGTTGATTTCTTGCTTTCATGTGTAATGCACGTTAGGTGGTGGCATAGATTGAACTGTGCCCCTGCAAAAAAAAAAAAAAAAAGTATTTTGAAACCCTAACCCCTGTACCTAAGAATGTGATCTTATTTCAAAATAGGGTCTTTGCAGATGCTGTCAAGTTAAGATGAGATCATCAGAGTGGGTCCTTTAACCAGTGTCCTTATAAAATGGCAAAATCTGGACACAGAAATAGAGGGCAGTCGATATGAAGAGACACAGGGAAAAAATGGCTATTTACAAGCCAAGGGGTGCCCGAGGCTACCAGAAGCCAGGAGAAAGATGTGGAACAAATCCTTCCCTAGAGCCTCCAAAGAGAGCACAGCCCAACTGACACCTTGATTACAGAGTTCTGGCCTCCAGAACTGTCAGACAATGAATTTCTATTGCTTAAGCCCCTTGGTTTGTGGTACTTTGTTAGGGCAGCCCTAGTAAACTAATGCAGGTGGACTTCTAACTTTTTATAATTTCACCATCTGAAAGATGCCTCCAAACTAGCCTTAACAAAAAGAAGCATGTAGGTTGCACACTTTCTTTTCTGCCTTGGTGAGAAGAGACAAGCATCACTTCCATTCATAGTCCAGTAACTAGAGATACACATATGGCCTCAGTTTAACTGCAAGGGTACCTGGGACATGTAGCAAAGTGTTTTGAGTATTTGGTGTACAAATACAGTCTTCAGTGCAATAGCTGTTGAAGTAGATATATCTTGCCTCTTAATTCAGTTTAGGCCTCTTAATAACAGTGGGGAAACTGTTCATATCTCAAACATTAATTTCTAGTTACATTAAATAAGAATAATCATGTCAAATTGATATGAAGCACTCCGAAGAGCACCTGACACAGAGCAAATAAATTCTCAATAAATTATTGTTATTTTGTGAATTAGGAGTTTTTACAGTGAATTCCGCAGAAGAATATGAAGACTTAGTGCCCTGACGATAGTTCTTTTTAATATTTTGAAGATTTTTGGAAATATTTTAGGTCTTACATATTACCAAAACATTGGCAGAGTTTAATAAGAATCCAACAATTTAGGAATACCTATTTAAGCACTCTGTCTCTTTACTTTCACTGACTCTTTTCACCATCTATATATGAATTGATATATGTCATTTATGATAACTTACTAATAATTAAGCCTCTTTCATTTCCTATTTTGATCACTAAGGAACAGCATTTTAAAAGAAATTTAAGAACAGACCAAATTTAAGAGCAGGTAGGCAAATCACCAATGATTTATCCTGGATAAAATTCATTTTACTTGGCATCTTTTTTATATTGAATCCTTCTTATACTAGCCAGACATATCTTCGGTTATACTGAAAATGAAAGCTAAGGAAATTCTGATTATCTATTCATTATCAAGTGAATGTTAGAAATTTATGTTTCCAAATAACTTTTATTTGAAACAAAACCATTGTGCAATTATATATACGGCATTGAAAAGAGAAAATGTCCTACAGTCTCTGTTCGTTTACCTTCTAAACATAATATTTATTTGTATATTTAAGGACCTTAGACTTACAAGAATGGTGCCAGGAAGCAGCTACAATGAACAGCATTAGGTTTTTTGACTTATCTTCAATGATCCCCATCTTAATAAAATTTCCACATAAGTAGCTGAGTAGTGTGGCTTATACTAATGAAGTCAAATAAATAAAGATATTATCAGTATGGGAAGAACATGACAAAAGGAATCCATGTGCAAAGTATTATTTAATCTTACAAAGGATTCTAGGGCTAGGAGAAAACTTAGTATAAATAATTGCACAACAGAGATGGGAAGAGGCATAGAAAATCAGTTGAAAGTTTGCATGATGATTAAAAAATACAGCTTAAAAACAGTTCCAACAATATTACAAATAATATTACAATAATTATTAGGATTAAAGAAGGAATATGATTTTTGGGGGGTTTAAATCAAGGGACAATTTCATCTTCGATGCTGTCACTGAAAGTGCACCAGAAACAAGTCTTTGCCATCCAGAAAGTATGAACACCACAGAGAATAATAATGGAAGTGACAGTGATTAAAGAGAAAGACCTATTAAAGAATAAAGCAAATGAATATTTAATATTGCACAGTGATTAATATAATTTCCGAAAGTCATTGATTCTACACCACACTATACATTTATCATGGGGTGGTAAAAGAAGAAGGGTCAGGTATGACTATTCTTTAATGCATGTGAGCTATTGTGAAGTCTTCCCTGTCATGAGAATCCTTGGTTGTCTCCTACTATTGCAGAAAACAACTTTTCTTAGTTTTGACAGTTTAGAACTCTCCACTCCCTCTGAGAATATTCAACTTTTTGTTCGTTCCTGCTCCCATCCATACCGGGGACACATTGTTAGTAGAAGACATGTGAACTCATCATTCATGAGGCTGCAGTTTGACTATTTTCTAAATGCCTAGGGTTTTGCCCCCAAAGTAGATTAATAGCAGCAAGTCACTATAATGCTTACCTCTTAAAACCCTTATCATTTTCCTTCACCAGAGGCAGCATTTTAGATTGAACAGGTATATCAGAGAAAGGTAAAACAGATAAGTAATGACTAGGTTGAGACTAGAGTACTGTGTCCTTTAAGTGATGTGGAAAACCAATGTGTAGTAATGATCTGAATCCTGAAATGTCGTGCCAGTTTGTTTTGTTTTGTTTGTGAAAGCCAGAAATTTGACAAGCGTAATTAGAGAATGGCAATTATTTTCTTTTTATTTTTCATGTATATCCAACCATATAACAGTAATAAAACAGTATTTTCCAATTGGCCTTTTGAAGATTTAAAACATTATTTAATACGTAATATTGATTGCCCACTTTTTTTTCAAGTCCCTGGCCTCTCCCAGACATTTTCAATTCCTCTAAAATATTCTCCAGATATGAGTGAAGAATAACATTAATAGCTAATGTTTATTGAGTATTTATTATATGCTTGACACCGAGTCCTTCACATCCGTTAAATAATTGTTCTTCTCAACAACCCTATGGGGGTTGGCACTATGTTTATTTCCATTTTACTGATGGAAAAACTGAAGCAGATCAAAGGTAAATGACTTTCCCTGGGGGAAAGGACTTTAAGCCAAATGCAGATTTAGAGGTGTGCCCTCAATGACCACCTGGTGCTGGTCTACAGTAGAAGCATCTTCCTGCCATATATCTGTCTTGGACCCTTTTACTGGTAATAAATAACACAAAGAGAAGAAGCCTTATTCAATTCAAGCTTCCCAAATTCTGTATTCATCAGGTCCAATGGAGACTTTGTTAACACGGTTTGTGAGCCCCATCCCCAGAGATTCAGATTCAAGGGGCTGAGGCCTACACATTTGCATTCTCATGAGTTTCCAGGGTCCTGTTCTTACTGCTGATCTATAGACTATACTTTGAATTTCACTGTTACATTATATTTAATTAAGTCATTATCTATTCCTTATTTACAATATATCCCAACTGTGTATCTTTGAGAATCTAAGAATGTGGCTGTTTTTCTAACCAGTTCCTGAGTTAAGAACATAAAAGCTGGGCCCTGTATGAGAGTCAAAGGTTTGTTCCCTTAGACCAAGCAGTGCCACTTTGTATTCTTCTTAGTTGTGGGGAAATCATTCCTATGAATAGATGGGAGCAACAGAGATTTAGATTAATGTCTAACAGCAATTTTCAAGAATATTTTTTCATGTCATAAGAACAGAGGGATTAAAGTTAATTCATTTTTGGTCCCAAGATTTTGAGCTTTCTACTTAGCTATGCATATTTTGTTGGTTTACGGGGAAACTTTATCTTGAGCCAATTGTTGATAAAATCACTTTTTTTTTCTAATCTGTATATTTCATCACACAAAAATTACCAGCCACCTGAGCTAGTAACTGAAGCATAAATGAAAAGAGTTGGAAAGGCACCTGCAGGAAGATAGAATAGTGCTTTCAGAGCAATTATTATTTCTTATTTTAACATTGTCATTTTCCCTTACAGCACTTGTGCCCATAACATAGAATTTACTAAAGTATTTCCTGAACATGTAAACTTAGCAATGAACCAGTTAAAAGAAAAGAAAAACTTTTTTTTCTTTCTTTTCTTTTTTTTTTTTTTACTGTCTCATTCCACTCAAGCCTAAATAATTTTTCCCCCTTTGGAAAGAGACATTTTAATATGTCACGTTTCAGTTCCAGCTCAATAAACAGCCATTTATTTACAATTTTAAAGCAATCTTCAGCCTAGTCAGGTAAGAATTATTTCAAAAGAATAAAAACATTTTCATTTCCCATCACTGCCAAAAGAGAAAAGAACATGAGTTATGAATCTTGCTGTGTTGTCTTAAGTTGATTACTATGGAATGATTAAAAAACTAGCTGTGCTGTCAGTGCAGAGGAGTACATTATAAGTGTAATAACAGCTTAGGGATACAATCCATCAATGCCGCACTTGGAAGAAGAAAAAAGTTGATCTATTTTTTTGGTCATCATTTTCAGCATATTAGATGACAAATAATTGTACATTCATCAATAACAATAGATTAAAGTTGAAATGATTTATTGCTATTACACTGCTGTTATGATGGAGCACCGGGTCAGTCAAGCGTCAGTGAGGTCTGTATTTAATTTTCACGGGTCTCTTAGCAGAAATAATAGACAGAGAGTAAACCACCTGAAACAAGGTAGATCAAAGTTGTTGACAAGTGATTTGTAGGTTGGTTCTTCATGGGTGGAAGAGAGGCAATAGGACCTCTTTGGCGGGCTTGTTGAACCACTAAATCAAACAGACCTTGTGGAGCTCATGCCAACATCCAGCCAGGCAGCACATGGAAATATGAAAGCTGTGCAAGTATGAACTTCATTTCATATTACTTGATGGTAATGGAATACAGTACATGGTCCTGGGACCAAACCAGGTGATTTAAATTGTCTGCAAATCTCAGGTAGGCTAATGAGAATCTGCTCCTCAGGAAGTAGCTTAATTGTTCTTATACCCACTGATGGTCAGTCAATAGGTTAGTGTAATCATGGAAAATTATGTAATATATTCATCTTATTTTTATCATGGCTTCCTTCTTAAGCAAGGTTAAAATTATTTATATTCAATATGTTTGAGCATTTAAAGTTAAATTCAAGAAGAATTTATTAGGTACCAAATAGATTAGATTTTATCAAAATTTGATCTGTAGACTATCTATATCAGAATCACCTGGAATTCTTGGAAAAACACAAGTTACTGGGCCCCATCCAGATGTACTTAGGGAAAATTTTGGGGATTAGGGTTAGGAATGTGCATTTCTACAAAATTTCCGTGGTGATTCTGATGGAATTTAAACTTTAAGAACCAATGTATTAGGGCCAGATACTGTGGAAAACAAAAGTAGCTATACTGTGTAAGTGGGTTTCAGGAAAGCCTGCCCATCTTGGAATTCAGGCACACCCCTAGACATGTAAATATGGTTTATGAAAATCCAACTGTACATGGAACTTCATTTTCTTTACCTTGGGCTTATGAGTGATTTCTTTACATCTTAAAGAGCCTATGTGGATTTCTCATATCAAACATTGTGACATAATCCCATTTATAATAGATACCTATTTTGTTACAATCTCCTCTCAGTGTACTCTGGTTTGCTAGTCTATGAAATAATAATTTTGTGCATCATGTCACCCAAAATGCATTGTCTTATTGATTTATTTTATATTTACTGATCTCTGTGGGTTTTTAAGTGTATTCTTCATTTTATGTTTCAGCATTATCTCAATTTTACAATTCACAGGAGGTACAAAAATGTTTAACAAAAGCAGGTAAACAGCATATATAATTAATTAAGAGAAAATGTTTGATGTGGAATTTTGAAATAACTCTCCGTTTAAATAGCATTTCCAGTTATTTTAAAAAAATAGATGTCAATTTTGGAACTAAAGAATAATAAGTTTTTTACAGTTTAAAGTAGTGGAAAATTTGTCATTCTGAGGACTTATCCTCTGAGGTGTGTTTTTAGCAGGGATTTATCTGTAAAAGGCAGGGTGAAGACTTGTTTATAAGGTACCTTTCATCTAATTCATAAGTAGAATACCTTGAATTGTGCCTAGCCAAATGAAAAGCCTCAAAATAATTTGGTCTTGTAATTAATTATAGAGAAACGGCCAGTTCAGAGTGGAAGGAAGTAAACTAATAAAACAATACTTGGTTTATTGCTCCTGCAGTAGAAATCAGGATATAGTGTTGCCAGTACCCACTGCTGGATTGCCAGAGAATTCCCATCTCATAGGCAACAGTGGTGATCGGTAGTCTCTGCCCAGAGTGCTGTGTTGAGAAGTCACCCCAAATTAGACCCAGAGATGAGTATCTTATTTGGCAAATTAAGTGAGAAAGTGAAAGGAGAAAAGCTAACAGTGGCTAAGTTAATGTGAAGTTATTGCCGTAGGCCACTGGGACTCAGTCCTCCTGGAGACCCTTTAAAACGTTGTGCAGAATGGCTCAGACTTTTCACTATGAGGGGTAAGGAATCTGGGTGTTAACACCGACTTTCATCACGCAATGAGTGACGGTGGCTTCTCTGACATGCTCTTGGGTCTTTAACACTTGGCCTACCCCATGCACTGGTCAAACAGAGTCCTTAGAAAGAGACGCTTGGGGTAGAAAGCCACTGGTAAGTGCTGGAACTGTCCACAGTAGTGCAAGCTGACCTCTGAAGTGGGTCAGGGAGATTTGGCCAACACTCTCTGATTAAAACAGATTCTTAGGTCAAATCTGAACTTAACAAATGAGATTGTGTCCATAGATGTCTTAGATGTGCCTGCCGGTATTTGCCACCTCTTCTTAACTTAGGAAAGTCATGACTGCAATTCATGGAAACTAAACTTCATCAAATGTTTCCTTGGTATATATGTATTCCCTCTGCATTGCTGATTGACATAAAAAGAAATGGAGGAGTACCACATAGATACTCATATTGTCTTTAATTAGAAGTATCATTAGGGACATAGAAATGACTTTATATAGTGGAGAAATAAAGACCAACAATGTTTCTATTGTTTAATGATGTTATTTGGGGTGGCGAAGGCTGAGTTCTCAGATTTAATTTGGTAAACATAATTTTATCTGAGGTGGTTGTCACAATACTGCAAATATGTGAAATCATGTCATTACATTCCCAAAATTAAGGCTTTAAAAAAAAGACATATTTTATAGTCTTAGCTGTAAAAGCGACGGTGTCTAACAAGAAATCTGTCCACTGACGTTTGTAATTTGTAACAATATCCCTGTACAGAGCAGTGTTCTAACAATCTCAGATAGTTTTAATTACTCCTTTCAGTTTAAGAGGAAAATGAGAAGTGCTTAATAGTCAGTCTCAAGTTTATTAGGAGCCAAATTCCATTGGAGGTGAGAGACAGTTTTGCAGTAAGAATGCCAGAGGAGCACATCCAGCGGCCCGGAGCCCCGCTGAAATGAAAATCATTAGAAAACCGTTAACGTATGTGGACTTAGCAAACTAGATGACTAACTGGCTGAATTAAGCTTTGAAAAGTCCCACACCTGTCAATAGTTATCACCAGCAAAATAGTACATATACTTTTAAAAAAGCTTTAATTTTCTGTCCAGTCAAATCTAAGTGTATCACATGCAATTTTCCTTCCTTAGTCATCTAAATAATTTCCCACCTTGCTCATGATGAATGTCTTGCCAGTTCCTACTCAGTTCCTCCACTTTACACGACCTAATTAAAGAAAACATTCCATGATTGCCTATTTTTTCTCATGCATGACAACCTATTATTTTTTCTACTACCTGATTAGGGTTTTATTACCCTTGGATTTAGATTGATTTGCCGAGCACTTTAATAAAACACTACTTAGTTTGATTTAAAGGACTACAGGTTTCCTTCATTCATACAATTATTCTTATAACCATCTCACACTCCAAGTATACTACAGTCCCCCAGAAAAGCAGTTTTAGACTGCCACTGAACAAGGTTATAAAATCAGAATCACAGGTGACATTCCTGTTGAATATGGCAATGCGGTTTCTATTGTGGGCAGTCATGAGAGGCCATTCTGCAACATAATTTGTCGAGAGTGATAAATCTATTTCATCATATCTGTCAAGAACGGCTCCTGTGTATTAAAACTACTATAAAGTTTGCTCAAGATAAACCAGAACTTTCATTTGATTAAATAATAATACATTTATGATGACAAATACCATTTACCGTGTTATCTACAATGCAAGCCAAAATTAGATATAGTTCATGGACAAGATGCATTTGATTTTATATCTACCGAATGTTTATTAAATGAATGTGCAATATTTATAAAACTGTCTTTTGTTTTGGACCTTTTATTAGAAAGCTGTATCCTACTTGGGAAAAGTAAAGGAACATCCAAATCCACATTGCATTAGTTACTAATTGAATAAACTGCCAATAGAAAGATAGAGAAAATACTTAAAAATTAACTGGAGGCTAGGCAGTCACAAATGGAAAGAAATTCTAGTCTTGAGGATGAATCATAAATCCCGCCCTATACTGGCCAGACAGGTGTTGTTCAGCAGTAGACAGGAAAAGATAGCCTCGTGAAGCCCACTGGAGTCCAAGAACTAAAGAAATATTGACAGAAGTTTCAGTTCACCCCACTGGAGTCCAAGAACTAAAGAAATATTGACAGAAGTTTCAGTTCCACGTAATCTAATCAGAGATTCAATCAATTATTTATTTATTTACTTATTAAATACATGCTATGTGCAAGGTTCAGAACAAAATGTTTTTCAGGATTTTAAAGAACCACAAGGGGCTTACAGTCTCATTGGAATAACTGGGTTTATTTGTCAAAGGGAATTTAAGGAGGCCAGACTTAGAATATGCCCTGAAAGTATTAAGGTACCTTATAAATCCCAACTATTCAATTTTAGGATTCTTTAGTCAGAGAACTCAAATAGTGCAACTGTGAAGTGCTGTTTGTTCAAATGGAAATTCCTGTGACTTTCAACACCACACGCACACATACACACACTGGCACACGCACACTTTCCTTATGCTTGTTAAAGTCAGAATCCAGTGCTGTCCAAACTTGGTAGCATTCATGAATCGTATCAAGGCATTTTAGATAAGTTTTCCAGCACCTGCTTCAGATCTGCTGAATTGTGATTTCTCCCTAGGGATTCCTGTGCAGCAACCAATCCTATACCAGTTAGCCTCTGGAAATTTGGGAGTCATTGGGTAGTCAGTTCCTATTTTGCTCAGTGAGAGAATTCAGAGAGAATGCAAACATTCACCTGTCGAATAGCCAGGATAGAGGAATATGAGTGTTGTGAAGACTTTCGATTTCTGTAGAGCATGAGGTAAAGATAAATCTAGACAAGTATTTTGAGGAACATATAACAGAGGGGTTGGAAATGTGGTAGATGTAGAGTGACCAAATAATATATTGTCCAGTTTGGAACAATTTTGAAAGTAGAAGTGGATTCTGGTAATGGTTATGCTATTGTAACAGGCATAACCCTGGATTGTCCCAGGCTAGCAAGACATAAGGTCACCCTAGGTAGCTACCTCCATGTTTCTCATTACCTTTGTCTCCTGATTCCTCCTCAAACACCACAAGACATGGATCAAGAATAGCAACTTCAGTTTCAGTGATGCTTGTATCATCATCTTTACCATCTGTGTCTTTTATGGCTGCCATTTTCTTCATGTTAAGCTCTTTCCTCATTGAAACTTAGCTGCTGTGTCAATTCTTTTTTATTTCATTTCTGCTCTTTGTCATTCTTCTCGATAGCATCCATGTTGATGCCCCATCCCACTACCTGGCCTCTTCGCTCCTGAATTTCCTTGTCTGTAGAACCACACTGGTTGTTTCAACTACACTCAGCTGTTCATTTTTAGGTGTCCCATTTTAAACTATGTTATCACCAATAACCACATTACCAGCAAAATCTTGATTTCAAGCATTTTCTTTTCTGACCACCACATCTTATTTTTCTACTTCCTTACTTTAATACTCCTGCTGTAGCAACTTTTAATAACTCCAAACCGTTTACCCATATCATTGTTTTATTATCTGTCAACACACGGCTCCTTGCATGTTTCTTACCTCACTTACTTTAGAGTCTATGACCAATTATTATGACCACTCACTTGAAAATACCCTAAAAATTTACTCCACTCTTTCCACCCTATACTCCTGGCCCAGCCCAAATTTAAACCTACTTCTCCAAATCTACATCAGAGCAACTGAAATTTGGTTGGGACGGGAATCACTCTACAGAGCAATTATTTTCTCTTTCTCTCTCATCAACCAGTAAAACAGTCACACATCGATCAGTGTCACAATGGACACCAGAAGTATTGGCCAAAGGCTAGTCATGGATGAGCCTTATATGGGTACTGTATGCTTAATCCCATTATATTTCTGAAGCAAAATCACTTTCCTACTCTTCGAGAAAACTATAATTTCCTCTTTCTTGCCAAATGTTTTCCCACTTTTGCCTTTACTCAGTCACACCTGGTTGAAAAAATAGAAACAATCAGAAACAAATTACCTCATCTTCTCACTAGAAGCCTATCTCCATGATATTTGCATTCTTAGTATTCCTCTGGATCCCATGCCTTCTCTGCTTTCAGTAGCTCCCTCTTCCATTCTCGATTCCTTTCTTGCTCTCCACCCACTGACACCAACCTCGCCAGGATCATTTTTATGGGTATACAAACATACTTTAGCATTGCCCATACTAAAAAAAAAGGAAATCTTGAACCTTGCATCCTTCTACAGCTACTACCTCATTTCTCCATTCCTTTCATGGTAAAACTGTTGAAATAAACACGTTGAAATAATTGTTTACTCTCACAGCCTCCATTTCCTTGCTTCCCATTCACTAACCAACGCTTTTCAATCTTGTTTTGTAACCATCTTGTTTGTAACCATTATTCCTAAAAAACTCATCAACAACCTTCATGTGGTCAAATCCAATGGATACTTTATCCCCTAAACTTGCTTGACCTCTTGTGAGTATTCAGTACAATTGGACCCGTGACTTCTCATTGTAACGTACTTGCCACTCCTTTGGCTATATCCTGTAAGTCCCATAATCTAGTTGTCACTTTCTACCAACCTCTGATTTTAGAATTTCCCAAGGACTTAATTCTTGTCTTCCTTCTCTTCTCTGTCTATACCATCACCCTCTGTAACCTAATGCATTTCTGTGGCCTTAAATTGCATTTATATATCATTTAAATATAAATTGCTCTATCTCAGCGTTCTCCTCTGAGCTCCAGATTTTTATTTTCAACTGCCCAGTTGATGTTGTGTTTGATTTCTATTATGTACTTAAGACAAAAATTTTGATTCTTAACCTTCCAACGATACCTGTTCCTCTTCTAGTCTTGTCCACCCGAGTAAGTAACACTATCATCCAGCCAGTCTCTTGGCATGGAAATATCCAAGAACCTTCAATGTATTCATGGTTTCCAAACATACTCCTCCCCTTACCCATTGTGCAGTTGCTACTGTATCCTCATGGTAATCAGGGTTAATTACCCCATCTAGTATAACAGCGCTTTTATTTGCCCCCTGTCAGATTTTATGAAGACCCCGAAGTGTATAGTTATAGCTTCCAGTTTAGATCAGTTTTTTTGATGTCCTACAACAGAAGTGTTTATCAACTCCCCCCACCCTCTGGAAACGAAAGACCCTCTAAAACAGAGTTTAAGGTTATTATAACAATATAAACTCCACAAATGTGTCCCTTAGAGAGGTGATGAAAAGAGACATTCCTACTTCCAATTCTTTGTTCCTCTATGTTCTAACTATTATTGGCTGTTGGTTAAGTGTGTAGACCTCATCGTATTGGACTGCCGTTCAGGCTTACAAGGTTTTGTTCTTCAGCTTGCACCTTAGCTAAGCCTTCAATATATAATTCCACTGTTAGATTAGGGCAGCTGTGTACAGGGTAAGGGCAAAGAATCTCACAATTATCTCATTATATGCTTGTGTAGTAATAGGAGTTCTGAGTCTGGGGCAATGCTGTATGTGATACCGTGACAATGGATTAAGCCCTTGGATGGTGTGGCAGAGGCATTTGAGCAGGGAAACTCTATAGAGCACATTACTCTATATTCTGTTGCTCTCTTCTGTCAGGCAGCTGCTTCTGGGTGATGGAATTCATACTCAGGGATTAAGGAAATAACAACTAGGTGGGTCTGAGTACCCACTGAAATCAATAGGAGATGGACTCGCCCAGCACTCATGTGGCCCCAGATAAAAGGAGGACCTTGACGGTGGTATTTCAGGTCCTTCTGTATTATGTCAGCTCAGATCCTGTGTCTTATAGTCCTTAAGAAGTCTGGGTATTCCCTTTTCTATAGTGCACAGTTTCCCTGTTAAATAGACTCAGATTCCTTGGGGAAACATTAAAGTGCTGTATTTACTCTACATCCTGCACTTGTATTACAGAGTCTCCTCAAGGGGAATCCCAACTTCCCTTTAATCAGTAGGCTCAGGATATAAGAAGTGACTTAGATCTAGGACCTGAAAGAAGACCATGATTTTCCTTTGAGGTGAGCCTTCTCTTCACCAGCTTTTCTATTATAGTTAAGATTATGCTTATTATTATTCAAATCGAGAACATCCTAGTCGACTATCCGTCTATATTGACCTTCAGAACATCAAGATGTACTAGCCATTGTCTTAGATCTCTTAGGTCAAAATACTCTGATTGCTTCTATTTATTAAGATGACTGATGACTTACTCTTCATTTAAATAGTTTCATTTACCTTTCCCTTGTTGCTTAAGTTCTTCCACCTAGTCTCTGCTCTTCTCAAATTCTATATTCTAATTCAATGGTAGCATCTCCTAATATCAAGCCTGGCTTGGGGATGGACAGTAGCCATTACCAAATTTCTCAAATTTGTCAGTGCTCTTCTTCATAGACACATTCCTTATTGACCTAGTAAAGGCAGAGTCCTCTGGACCCTTGGAGAAAACAGATTGTAGGTTATCAGTCCTTATACAATAAATGGCTTCACATCTTTCACCCCTTAGCTAACAAATCACATGCAACCCTATGCAGAGAAGTCTTCTCCACTGCTTCCTTATCATATCACTTGATTTATTTCCTTCAGCACACTTAAGGAGAATCTGGAAATTACCTTATTTAGACAGCTGATAATTTGATTCTTCTCTGGCTCCCCAATAGAATGTGGAATCTCAGTGACAGGAACATTGCCTGTCCTACCATAACTTTAGCTCTTAGGAACTCAAAAAATACTTATTTTTCAGGAAAAAATGAATTTGCTGTTTACATTTTATGGTCCATAGAAAGCTCTTACACCTTCTTCTTATGTGTAGAAAGTGCTTTAACGCATAAAAGGTAGAAGAATATCTGCCAGGGGCTTAGTAAATGACGCTAATTCTTATGGTTCACAGATGATTACCCAACAGAGCAAACCATATGTTAGTAAAAGTTAATTTTATTATTTGTATGTATTTGAAATGTTATTACTATTATATTATACTCTTTTCTGTTGATATTGTGTGGAAAAAGCAGAGGACCAATGGATTGCATTTTATACTAAATAATACTTTCAAAGTAGTAGATATTATAGTATAGAAGTAAAGAGAACACCCTCATCTAAATTTTGCAAAAGAATCAAATAACAATATTTGGAGACTTCAGGTCTTCTATATTGTGGCCTGAGACAGTGATAACAATGTGTGTCTCCTTTAAAATATCTTTACATATTAGGTATTCTTTTTTTTGGTTAACCGCTCATACTGTTTTCCTAATTCAAAAATTACAAAAACATATATGCATTAATTGGGAGTGGGAAAGGAGAGAGAAATACCATAAACCAATAAAAATTCTGCGATGAGAATTCTGAAATTTTACTGTAATCAGAAGACTCATATAATAGCTATGGACTCAATAATAGACTCAATAATAGACTCAATAATAGACTCAATAATAGACTCAATAATAGACTCAATAATAGCTATGTCAGTTTACATTCCTGCCAACAGTGCAAAAGTGTCCCCTTTTCTCCACATCTTTCCCAACACTTGTTCTTTGTTGTCTTTTTGATATAGCCATTATGACAGATGTGAGGTGATATCTCATTGTAGTTTTGATTTGCATTTTCCTGATAATTAGTGATGTTGAGTATCTTTTCATGTACCTGTTGGCGTCTATACAAGTACTGTTGAAAATATCAGTGTCATTTCTTTTTCCTTTTAAGAAGTTGGTTTGTTTAGATCTTAGTGCACTCAGCAGAATCTTTAAAATTTGTATAATTACGAGAAATATGTATTTTATTTTTACCCTTGATATTCTTGAACCAGAGTAGAGCAAAATTTCATATATTTATTTTACATCCAAGATATTACATATTTTAAGATTGATGAGTAGTAGATTACTGGTCAGTAGGCAGTCAAGAGAAGAGCATATCAGGCAGATCATAGAGTATGGAAAGTGGCTTTGTTGCTGAGTGACATGCACTGGGCTGTTTAATTTTATTCCAAATATTTCAGTTTGTAAGTTTAATTTTCGTATTTTAGAAAACTTGATCACAGTTTTTGAGAGTAGAAGATGTTTTTCATGAAGCTCCAGAACCCCAAAAGGAGAGTGTCTTTAAATGGGGTATGGAAAGGAGGGATGAGGGCAAGGACAATGTTGCCAACTGTGTTCCTGTCTCCATGTAAATCAGAATTAATGGGGGTTGTGGAATTCATCTGCCTTGGAAATCTACCAAGCTGAAGATTTCCAAGGTTGTAACATGTACTGGATGAAGAACACTAATTTACAAGCATAAAACCTAAAAACAAGACAAAAGAAACGTACAAGGAAATGATAGATTAGGTGGCACAGATAGCAACCAGAGTTTCTTCCAGTATTGGTAACTCTCTCTTCTAATAAAGTTGCTCTCTATGCCTGGCCCTGTGGTGCAGATAATCCAATCTTCAGAAGGAAAGCAGGGATATTTTCACACACATATTCTAGTGCTCAAGTACAGCATACAAATATGTGAGTATTATTAGTCATTACGGTATTGTTTCAGTGGTAGTTAATTGTTCTTATTTTATGAAATAAACAATCCCATGAGCAATACACAAAAGTTGGGTGTCTTAGTAAACTAGAAAGTACAAAAGTGTTACTAATTGATCTTTTTTTTGTGCCTCACTTTGCTCTTTTTTGAATAAATGACAATTAATAGGGTTTTCATCTAGTGCAGTTTGATTTCCAACACATTATTTGAAAAGTTTGTAGTCTCTGATGACAAATGGAATTTTCAAGAAAGGATTGTTGGGTGATAAGATAGTAGGTTTGCATGATCTTCTTGATTTATGACTTAAGGGGATGCTTGCTTGCTTACTCTCCCAGTTTGTTGTGTATTCATCATGGAGAATGAAGAAACTGTCAGGTGGGAAATATACCATTTCAGTTCCAGACACCCTGACATATTTTAATGCTTAATAGTTGGAGTTATTCAAATGCAAAACAACTACATTCAAGTCAGTACATGAAAGCATGTTGAAATTTTCCTTTTATCAAAATATGAGGCAACTACAAACAGTAAATGCTGGGGAGGGTGAGGAGAAAAGGGAACCCTCTTGAACTGTTGGTGGGAATGTAAATTGATACAGCCACTATGGAGAACAGTATGGAGGTTCCTTAAAAAACTACAAATAGAACTACCATACGACCCAGGAATCCCACTACTGGGCATATACCCTGAGAAAACCATCATTCAAAAAGAGTAATGTACCACAGTGTTCATTGAAGCTCTATTTACAATAGCCAGGACATGGAAGCAACCTACGTGGCCACTGACAGATGAATGGATAAAGAAGATGTGGCACATATATACAATAGAATATTACTCAGCCATAAAAAGAAACGAAATTGAGTTATTTGTAGTGAGCTGGATGGACCTAGAGTCTGTCATACAGAGTGAAGTAAGTCAGAAAGAGAAAATCAAATACCGTATGCTAACACAAATATGTGGAATCTAAAAAAAAAATGGTTCTGAAGAACCTAAGGACAGGACAGGAATAAAGACGCAGATGTGGAGAATGGACTTGAGGACACGGGGAGGGGGAAGGGTAAGCTGGGATGAAGTGAGAGAGTGGCAGGACATATATACACTACCAAATGTAAAATTGATAGCTAGTGGGAAGCAGCCACATAGCACAGGGAGATCAGCTCGGTGCTTTGTGACCACCTAGAGGTGTGGGATAGGGAGGCTGGGAGGGAGAGACGCAAGAGGGAGGGGATATGGGGATACATGTATACATATGGCTGATTCACTTTGTTATAAAGCAGAAACTAACACACCATTGTAGAGCAATTATACCCCAATAAAGATGTTAAAAAATTAAAAAAAAGACATGATTACATTGCATTTTGGTAAATTAAAAGAATAATTTTAACGAAAAAAATATATTTATGAGGCAAGACCTGCCCAGATTCAAAACAATTATTTTTCGGGGGTAGATAACATAAAAAATAATTCTCTGCATTTGTTGCTGTTAGAATAAAGTGCTTTATCAGTGTAATAGTTGAGAATGATATGCTCTAGTAGTATTTTGATGAATTACATGATTATAGTTAAAATGAACAATTTCATCATGCTTGAACTAATATGGTACTATGATTTGGCAAGTACTTCTGCAACATTCTCTAACTCATCACTTCAGAAGACAGACCTATACAGCCCATGAGTTGTTTTAGAAAATATGAGTTGATATACAGTTTTAAAAAAAGAAGGGGCAGGAAAAACATGTCAGCTATGGAAACTAATGCATGCCCAGATTTTCATAACATCATTACTTGATTACATTACCTCTTACTGTTCATTTTAAACTGTTGCATAATTAAAAGTGAGTCAAAAAATAAAGAGACTTTTAAAAAATGTTTTGTTGTGTACCAAATTTAATTGAAAATATTACATACTCCAAGGTACTCCTGAGACATGGATATTGTATGTGTATGTGGGTTATTTTACATTTAGCTTTAAGAGGATTAGAAAGGGTAATATATAATCAATGCAACATTCATTTGGGTATCAGTCAAGTAAAACACACACACAGAGAGCTGAACATTACATAATTTCAGTCATAAAGAGTACAAAGTGTGAACTGATTTAATATATTCATAACTAAGTACTCTCCTTTAATGTAACTTGCAATTTGTTCACAAAATTATTCCGTTCATTTACTTTAAAACCTTACATGCCTGGATACATTTTCTTAAAAGATACATGTAAAGGCACTATTTTAAGGATTTATACTTATACTCTACATTGTAGATGAAAGATAGTCAAAATTAACTTTTAAACGTCCTTTTTTTTTTTACAGAAATATTTGAATGTAAAGCTAAATCACAAATAGATTATTCTTCCTGCTTGAAATAATTTATAGGTATTTAATAAGAATTACTGTAATATAGATACACAATGAACATTCAAAACCAATCGACATTTATCATATATAGGTTTTTTTTGCACTTTCTTAAGTGATATATAGGTTTTATTTCATTTCTAAACATTGTGTATTCATTTTTTGATGCCTCTTTTAGCAATCTCAAAATGCATCTGTATTCTGAAATGTTCTATCTATAATTGTTTGGGTGGTATCAATAGGACAAAACCTCTTATACTATTTAAAAACTGGTGTATCTTATTAAAATGTAGGTTTTTTATTTTGATGGACTTTAATGTGTGTGTTGTTTTGAATTTGAATTATAAAGTAAAACTAAAATACCTTTATGTTTCATTTATATCAAAGACATTTATATGTAAGGATGTGTTTTTATCTCATTGTATACAAAACTAAGCAATGATTCTGGTCTCCATCCTTAGAAAGCTATCCAGACGTAGTGAAAAGAGATTTGATATTATAATCATTTGGTTAATTTGATTACTTTACACAATTGGATGCTTCAAACCTTGGAACTATTATACAGTGTCTCAGAATGTATTTGACAATTGCTAGAGATTTGCCTCCCAAATTTGAATATAACTATTTTGAAGTTAAAGAAAAAGCAAAACAGTGCCATATTTTCCTGTATCGTCTGTTTCAATCAAGCGAAATAATGTTTATGTTCTTAAAAGTTGTGTTTATCCACAAACACGAGCAAGTGTTAGCAACTAAATTCTGCTTATCTGTGAAAGTCAACCTTGTGTCATTCATGAGCTCAGGGAGAAAGTCATATTTAAGGTCAATGTATGACTGAAAATTTTGTGTGTGTCTTGAGAGCTTCATGATATAAGCAAGGCACTCACATTTCTAACCAGAACATGCTACTCGGCAGGGAGAAATGATGATTATATTAGTGCCTCAGAAACCAGTTGCAATTTCTTAAGTCCTCAGAAGCCTGCACAATCAGCTTAAAAATAATCAGTTTTATTTGTTTGTTAATATGTTTGCTTTTTATATTCTATCACTAAAAACTAAATATCTTTCACCAATTAATACAAATTCCTATGGTCTGTGTTTTGCTTATAAACTTTTTTTAACTTTTTATTCTATATTAGAGTATATTTGATTAACAATGTTTTGTTAGTTTCAGGTGTACAGCAAAGTTATTGTTATACATAAACATGTATCTATTATTTATCAAATTATTTTCCCATTTAGGTTGTTACATAATACCGAGCAGAGTTCCCTGTGCTATATAATAGTAAGTCCTTGTTGGTTATCCATTTTAATTGTCCTTAGTTGCATCCCTGCCACTTTGAACTACCCAAGTATCTGTCCTTAAAATTCTGTGTGGAGACTTCCCCTTCTCCAAGTGCCAAATTAGATAAAAACTGAGCACCCTTCTCACCGAGGACACTAGAACTGTATGGGGGGGTGGGATAATTGCTAGAAGTGTCTGCTTGAAGGCATCAGAGAGCTAAAAGGTGTGAAATGTTTTCAGCTTAAGATCCAGGAGGAGATGAAAGTCCATAGCATTGGGTTGCTTTTCCCCTAGGGACCTTTGCAAATTCCCAAAGAGGTGACTGAAGGCTGAGTAGTTCTTTTGATCCTTTCATGGCCAGGAAGGACAATTTAGAATAGCAGGCTCACAATGATAGTGACCCTGGTATATCCCCTTATCTTTAAATTGGGATGGATAGCTCCACCAGAAGACAAGGTAAACTGGAAGCAAATCAGGCATCATACAGACTTTAGCCCATCTACTAGTCATTTAAGTGGCCCGGAAAATTACTGCTCAAGTTGGATTAAGGTATTCCGGATGTTAGTTCCCCCCACGTGTCTAACCAGAGCAGTACAAGAGCCTAGACTTCAAATTATTATCTACAAGTAAGTTATCAAATACAGTGTCAAGCATCAAATCAAAAATAACCTAAGAGAGGGCTTCCCTGGTGGCGCAGTGGTTAAGAGTCCGCCTGCCGATGCAGGGGACACGCGTTTGTGCCCCGGTCCGGGAAGATCCCACATGCCGCGGAGCGGCTGGGCCCGTGAGCCATGGCCGCTGAGCCTGCGCGTCCGGAGCCTGTGCTCTGCAACGGGAGAGGCCACAACAGTGAGAGGCCCGCGTACCGCAAAAAAAAAAAAAAAAAAAAGATAACCTAAGAGAAAAGGAAATATGGATGAGAACCAGTACAAAAAAGGAGAAAATTGAAAGAGACCTGTAGGGGCTCTTGATGTTGGAGGTATCAAATATAGACTTAAAAGCCAATGCTTACTATACTTAAAGTCATTTTAAAAAATAGAAGTTAATGATCTTAGAGAATGTAAAATGACAAAAAGAAGGCTTAAACAAATATGAATTCTAGAACCGTAAATTGTAAAAGACAGGATAAAGAAGTTTATGGATAGTTTAACAGCAGAGTAGATGTGAATAAAAGAGAACTGGAGATATCTAAGAGAGATAAGGATGAAATATCAAGAGTGGATTATGGAGAGACAAAAGATAGACAATGTAGAAAAAAGAGTAAGAAACAGAGAAAGCACGATCATTAGACCCAGCATACTTTTATTTGGAATCCACGTTCAAATGAGGATGGATAGCTGAGAATTTTCCAAAACTTATTAAAAATTAATTCATAGATTCAAGGGATCATGCTAAATCCTAAGCAATATCTTAACAGAAACTCACAGTTAGATTATCACAGGAAAACTACTGAAAACGAAAGACAAAGAGAAATCTTAAAACCATTCAGAGGAAAAATGAGGAGAGAAAGATTACTTAAGTGGGATAAAAAAAATTAATCATAGATGACTTCTAAACAGTATCAATGGAAAAAAGAGTAAGATGAAAGAAAATAGTAGCTAATCCAAAGTTTCTAAGGCCACTGAATATTTACATCTATAGTGAAGATGCAATAAAAATATTTTTAGACAAGTAAAATTAAGGAAATAAAGAAATAATAAACTGAATATCTGGTTCCTCTTATCAACCAAGATTTTTAAAAGGTATAAATAGTATTAAAGAAATTATTGTTTTGAGTCAAGCATAAGGCTATAGTGGATTTCTATCATATTTATCTTATGTGGATCCAGTTATGGTCACATATTAGATTATGATAGAGAAAAATAATTTAGAGCCAGATATCAGAAAACCTGCTATGCAAGAAAAATATTCTGTTGGATCCCTAACTTACCCCACTCACAGAAATTAACTTGAAATAAGAACTTAAACATAAAGCCTGAAACCATAAAACTCCTAGAAGAAAACATAGCGAATATGTTCCTGGAAATTGGCTGTGGCAAGGATTTTTGGATATAAAATAATCAGTCAGCAAATTAAAAAGGCAACCTACAAAATAGGAGAAAATATCTATAAACCACAGCTCTGATAAGAGGTAAATATCCAAAATTCACAAGGAACTCATACAACTCAATAGGAAAATAAAAGAAACAGATAATCTGGTTTAAAGATGGGCAAATGACCTGAATAAACATTTTTCCAAAGAGGACATACAAATGGCCAACAGGTACATGAAAAGGTGCTCAACATCACTCATCATCAGGGAAATGCAAATCAAAACCATAATAAGATATCACTTCACACCTGCCAGATGGCTATTATCAAAAGGAGAAGAGATAACAAGTGTTGGCAAGGATGTGGAGAAAAGGGAGCCCATATGCACTGTTGATAGGAATGTAAACTGGAGCAGCCACTATAGTAAATGGTATGGAGGTTCCTCAAAGAATTAAGAATATAACTACCATATGATCTAGCAATCCCACTTCTGAATATGTCCGGAGGAAGTGAGATCACTGTCTTAAGGAGCCAGCTGCACTCAAATGTTCATTGCAGCATATTTCCAATGGCCAAGACATGGTAACGACCTACCTGTCTGTAGTGGGTAAAATAGAAATCCTGTCATTGGTGACTACATGGATGGACCTTGAGGGCATTATTCTAAGTGAATTAAACCAGACACACAAAGACAAATACTGTATGACCTTGTTTATATGTGAAATATAAAAATGCTGAATTCATAGACGCAGGGTAGATTGGTGGTTGCCAGAGGCTGGGGAGTAGGGGGCTAGGGGAGGGGTGGCGGTGAGGAAATAATGGTCAGAAGGTACAAACTTCCAGTTATAAGAGGAATAAATTCCGGGGATCTAATGTATAGCATGGTGACTCTAATAGTTGACAATACCGTATTGTATACTTAAAATTTGCTATGAGAGTAAATATTAAATGTTTTCACCTTAACAACAATAGCAACAAAATGTAATTATGTGAGGTGAAAGATACGTTAACTAAACTTACTGTGGTAAACACTTCACAGTTTACAAGTGTATCAAACCATCCTATTGTACACCTTAAACTTACACAATGTTATATGTCAAGTATGTCTCAATAAAGCCAGAAAAAAAGCTAAATACTTTCTAATAAGAATGTGACATATATCTGTATTTTGGCTGAAATTTGAAGGATGAGATTTGCTAAGTGCATGACATGAAATAGAGCTTTAATGTTGGCATATTAGGTGTTGGGATCAATATACTGGGTTCATGAGTCCTGTCCTGTCATATTCTTACTTTATATACTACAAAAAGGGGAGGCTGAATCCTCCACAGAATCTGTTATTACTTATTTAATGCCCATTTTCAGCGAGTAACCTGCCAGGCATTACAAATGGGGAATATGAAGAAAGCAAAGATGTTTATGGAATGTCTTTCTCCTCGATAGAGTTTTCTATCTAGTGAGAATGGAGTTGGCTGTGTAGTCATGCATGGATAAGACATAGAAGTGAACCAATTTGGGTGGAGTACGTGCTGAATGTGGACTGAGAATGGAAGTCTAAAGCTTTCCAATGGGAATCCTGTTGTTGAGCGTGGGCTTTTTTGAGGCGCTGCTTCATTTTTAAATCGTTCACATCTCTCAGCATACAGACACTTTAGCATTAAGTCTATGCCCTCTCTGAAACTTTGGATGCATTTATCATCTTTAGAACCTTAGAGCATACAGACGTTCTTTTGATGAAATCTCACCTCCCCTGGAAGACTCCCTTGAACCCGCATCTCCGAACTTCAGTGATGTACGTTTATAGAACTTTATAATTGATCCTCATGTTATAGTCGCTTAAATTTCATGGGTTTATTTATTCACTAAGTCTCAGAAATGTTTGATTTTCAAGGACTTTATTAGACACTTGAGAGTGATAGAAGATATAGATCTTGCATAAAACTTTGGCTCGTCTTGCTTACTAGTGTCTCTGCTCCTCTTTGATTAATTTTACACTGATCTGTTTAAATAAAGACTGCTCTCTTTTGTGAGTAGAAAATTGATGTCATTTTTTTCCTTGTTTTCACATACAATACATGTCCTGTAGTTCCAACCATGGATCAACTGAGTGAACCATCTGTGGACACCTTATGTCAGTGTACCTAAATTAAAAGATCGAGTTATGAGACCTTAATTAGTTCCTTGAAAGTAACATTTGTAGTTTTCAGATTCAAAATAATGGAACAAACTTCTTCTGGTTAATGGTAGAGGCATTATGAAAAGAAATCTACTTCTATACAGATTCTTTTCACAAATCAAAAGAATCTGAAAACTACATAACTACTAGGTTATAAAGCATGCTTGGTTTTATGATCTTCATTCATATATCTGAAATTTATAAGTTAATTTGTCCACTGTCCGTGGTAAATAATTGTGATTAGATCATACATATAAAATTCTAAATGATTAGTATTTAACTTTTTGTCTTCAGAATATTAATGTGTTTACTATGGGGAGAAGTAGAAAATATTCAAAAGCAAACAGGTTAGCTTCAAAATACTGATTATCTTACCAATCAGAATCAAATTTAGTATATATTTTTTCCTACCAATATATGTGTGAGTGTATTTATGAAAATAAGTTTATAATGTAATGGAGATAATTTCTCATAGGGCTGCCAGTAGGATTAAATGAGAACATGCAGCAGACTGCCTGGTACTCCACAGGTACTCAGTAATGTAGCTAATATAAGTTAATATTGAGAACAAATGTATGGACACCAAGCGGGGGAAAGCAGAGGCAGGGGTGGGTGGTGGTGGTGTGATGAATTGGGAGATTGGGATTGACATATATACACTAATATGTATAAAATAAATAACTCATAAGAAACTGCTGTATAAAAAATAAAATTCGAAATAAAATGTATTTACAATTTTTGAACTTGCTTTTATCACTAGACTGAATGTAATAAACATTTGTTGTGAGTAGATGTTCATTTACCATTCCTGGGTTTTTTTTTCTTTTAGTGATGTGACTATATTCAGTTGTATGGATAAACGTAATTAATTTTTCCTTATTACTGGGAATAAATTATTTAAAATTTTTATTATAATAACCGTGAGGCAAAAATCCTTATTATTTGAGCTTTAAAAAAATGTTTTCCTTAAACCTTCTTTAGTTATTTTAGCCTGACAATATGCACCTGTGATATGTTGTAGTCTAATTTAAAATTCGACCATTTCTCCAACAAAACAAGTACCTCACATAAATTTAATTGTTTATCCTTGCCCCATCCTTTATGCTGTAACAGTCAAATATTTTATAACAGAATATTGTTTATTATATGCCAATTATAAATTTACCTCTCAGCTTCAAATCTCTCCTGCATTGCCCTAGTTGGTGATGCTGGAGGTGGGCCCTGAAAACATTGCTCCTTTGCCGGTTGGCTCAATATTAGGCTTTGCAGTAGAGGGGCTGAAACACACACTGCAGCACAGAGCAAGGGACTGGGCTTGTTCTTCCGATTCTGCTGTGCTTTTCTTTTTGCTTCCTGTGGCAGTGCTCTTACTATACGATAATGTCCAATGGTTTTCAAGCTGCTTCGTTTCACTAGAAATCAAGTGACTTCCTGGTAACCAATCCCAGTCCACTGCATATGGACCAGCTCTTTCCCCATAATACCCAGTGAACTTCCCTACCTTCCAGTAGGCCATAGTATTTCTCTCTTCAGCAATGTCTGAATCTCAGCTTGGTGGTGGTCTGCAAGCAGGGAGTCTTCAAAGTATATTTCTTCCTTCGGTAGTTTTCCTCAGCCTTCGAGGTAAAAGATTCTCCCATTTGCTATTCCTATATTGTTTAAAGTTCTCTTAACCAGTTTTAGTAGTTAAACCATCTCTTGCTAATTACTAATTCTTTATATTAATATGAATTAATTTATATTCAATTTATTCCTGTTCAAATTATTGAATGTTTTATGTTTCCCGATAGAACTTGATCCACATTGTAATTTTAAGTAGTTTTTACTTAAATATTTATCTTTTCTGATCATTTTATTCCAAACTAAAGCTTTGAGCCTCCAACTGAGGGCGTGTTTCTTCATTATGATGAAATCCGCTTAGTATTTCATAGAGTGCAAGTGTGAGGAGTACAGAGTCTTTTGTTGATTTGATTTGGTCTGAAAACTTCTGTATTTTACCATCAGCTTAAAATCATATTTCTGGTGAATATATATTTCTAGATTAATAGCTTCCCCCCCCCTTTTAGTACTTTAAATATTTCAGTCTATTGTCTTCTAGCTGCCAAAATTTGGTTGATATTCAGCCATCAGGATGTGGTTTCAGTGAAAGTAATTTGTTTTGCTTCTGGTTGCTTGTCAAATTTTATCTTTGTATTTGATTCTTAGTAATTGGCTATGAGTAGTTTTCTTTGTACTTATCCTATGAAATTCACTGAGATTCTTGAATCCGTGGTTTGATTCGTTAGATTATTACTTCATTTTTCTTTCTGTGCCATTATCCTTCTCTTGTTCTAGGAATCTGAAGTTTTTCTGATCTTTTGGTTGAGTTTCACCTACTCTTCTCATCTATTCTTTTTTTTTTTTTTTCATTTGTTTTCTCTCTGTGCTTCAGTTTGGACATTTTCTGTTGACATTTCTTTGACTTCACTAATCCTGTTTTCTACTCTGTGTAGTCTGTTGTTAAACCCACCCCATGAGATTATCACCAAACTAGGAAGAAGGTTCCTTGTATTTTTTATTATTAAGGCTGAATCTTCATATGGTGTAAAATTCAATGACTATTGACAAACTGTGTACATCTTGGTACAACAACAAAGAGATATAGCTAATTTTCATCATCTCAGAAATTTCTTTCACATCCACTTTCAGTCAATTGACATACCTTATAAATAAGAATTCTTCTTATTTCTGAAACCATAGACTGATTATCCCTGTTCTTGAATTTCATATAAGTGGAAGCCAACAGTGTTTACTCTTCTGTGTCTACCTGCTTTCATTCAAGATGTTTTTGAGATTTACTCATGTAGTTATATTACTACTACTATTGCTGCTACTACTATGAGGCAGTATTCCTTTGTATGAATATATCACAGTTTGATTATCCATTATCTTGTAGATGGATATTTGGGTTGTTGTCATTTTGTGGATAGTATGAACAAAACTGCTACTCAAATAATCTTGTACAAGTTTTTCTACTTGCATATATATATATGTTTGTATTTGTCTTGGGAAAATACCTAGGAATAGAATAACTGGGTCATATGGTAAGTATGTATTTAAATTTATAAGAAAATTCCAGTTTTCTAAAGTGGTTGAAACATTTTATTCTTCCACACCAATTAGTAAGAGTTCCAGTGACTCCACATCACCAACATTTGGTGTTGACAGTCATTTTCTTTTTTTAACCATCCTAGGGGGTGTGTAGTGGTACCTCATTGCCATTTTAATTTATGTTTCTCTGATTACTAAAATGTTGAGCACTTTTCTTATGCTTATTAGCCAATAATTTATCTTCCTTTTAGAAGTTCCTAAGGGATTTTCCCCATTTTTATTGGGTTATTATTTTTTTGTTACTTACCATGAACAGTTGTTTACATAGGCTAAATATAAGTTCTTTTCCAGATATATATATATATATATATGTATGTATGTATTACAAATATTTCCTCCCAGTGTGTGACTTGCTTTTTTATTTTCTTAAAGGTGTCTGTTCATGGGGAGAAGTTTTTAATTTTGATAAAGTCCAATTTATCCACATTTTTTCTTTTATTGAATCTCTAACTCTCTTGCATTTTCTTCTAAAAGTTTTATAGTTTTGCTCTTATATTTGTGTCTATGATCTATTTATAATTAAGGTTTTGGTATGGTATGAGCTATGGGTCAAAGTTTTTTATTTGTTTTTGTTTTCCTATATATTTATCTAGTTTTTCAGGGACCATTTTTTGTAAAGATTTTTTTTTTCCCTCTTTTTATTGCCTTAGCCCGTTGATGAAAATCAATAAACATTCTGGACTCTATTCTGGTTCATTTAGGGAAAATTGACATCTTAACAGTATTGAGCCTTCCAATTTATGAATATATATCTACTCTTAAGATTTACTTAGGTGTTACATTATCTAGAAAATATTCCAGGACCCTTGTATCTGACCCCCTTAGAAGAGCAGCTAGACAAACTTAGTTTCTATAATCTTGGTACAAACAAAAATAGAGTTAATTCTTTAATAATGATACCAATTCATCTATAATGCTGGTTTAGGAAGAATTTAAATTCATCTATTTTATTTAAACACTAAGAGCCAGGCGTTACTCTTCCGGCTGAAAACATAAAGATAAGTACAATATGAATCGTAACCTCACAAACATGGGGCTGGTATGATTACTAACTTCGTTTAAACAAAGTTCTTTCACATTTCTAAACATATTAAATTGTAAGAGTATTACTTTATATAAATTTGCTTCCATTTTTCATTCATTTCCTTGAATCTTATAAATCAGTTGTAACTGTTATTATGGAGGTATATTGTGAATGTGTGTGAATTTATATCAGTTTATTAAAGGCTTCCTGTCATTTCTCTATTTTACTCTTTTTGGATTTTTAGGAAGTGCAATTTAACTCTTCCACGTCTATCCTCATTCTTTCATTACCACTCTCCCCTTCAAATCCTTCTGAGATTCACGTTATGTTCCATTTCACTGACTAGCTCTTCAGTTTTATCTATTTGAACTATTTATTGAGTTGCCTATTTTAATGGATATTTTCACACCCAGAACCCCTACTTGTTATGGTTGTTATATTTTATTACGTTTTGTTCCTGTTTCAGGTTTACAATATCCCCCTTTGCTATTTGACAACACTTAAATGCTTGTTGAATCAGCTTCATCCTATAGGTTTGGAGTTTGTTGTCTTTCTCTTGTATTTATTGAGCTCTCAAGATGTCTTTTTTTGCTTTTCTTTGTAAGTGTATATTGCCTTTTGGGGATTAGTCATCTTTACTGGGTTGTGTAGTTTGGGATGGGGGAAAAAATCCATGTCCTGACCTTTGTCTCTCTTGGTGACTTTAGCGGGTAGGGGAATGCCAAGGAACCGTCAAGGGATAATTTATACATTTACCCAGACACTGTTAGTTTTAAAAAGCCAGCACTGTACCTGTTTTCTTTCCCTTACTTTTTTTTTTTTCTTTTTTTCCCCTTACTTTTTAAAAAAGCTAAATTGATCCTATCTATACTGTTTCTACTCCAGGTTCTTCTGCCTTTTATTCTCTCTACCTCTACCTCCCCCTCTCTGTCACTCCCCCACTCACACACAGCACTAACTACCTTCTTTTGTCCCAACTGATCCACCAACCTCTCTATGACTTTGACTGGCTGACAGATCCATCAGCCTCTCTTTCTAGAACCTCTTCAGGTTCTATATATATATATAGAAGGAGCCAGACGACCATATTATTTTACCATATTTTCAGGAACTAGAACTTGGAAGAGTCCCTCAATGGATAAATATAGAGAAATATAAATTAACTCCTTAAATTATTCTCACCACTGTAGAATCTCAGAAGCTAAATAGCATGTCAAAATTTAATGAGAAACCTTTTTCTCAGAGCTCTTTGAGGACAAATAATGGAACATATCCTTTCACTTGTAATTCCCTGTATCAGGATTTAACTCAGAGTAAGGGGGTCTATAAATGTTGTCACCTATGAATAAATTTCCATATAATTTCTTATTAAATTTGAAAGGTATTATGACCAAATTGATTGGACTAGCTAGGAAAAACACAACAAAAAAGTATGCTTTTTGAGAGCTAATTTCAGAATAGCTCAAATCATTGAAAATTTGTTAATACACAATCACCCTATGACTCCCTTCATTGATAAATACAGCATACATCCAAGACTTCAATATGTACTACCGCACATACAAAAATTCATGGTTTAGTGTTTTTTAATACTGATTTTTGTACTTATTAATCTGATATGATTCTATAAATCTTTGAAAGTTAATACCAAACAAATAAGTAAGAAATAAGAGATGTGAGGATTTCTGTTAACTTGGCCAACAGTTTTAAAAAGAAATACAATCTGATAGTGATTTTATTTTCTCCAGTTCTATATGGTTAAAAACGGAGGGGGATGATTCAATGAGAAGAGATGGCACTCACCCATCCATTTAAAATCAGTGCTATATTTCCAAGGGCTAAAAGAGTTACAGTTGCACTGTTCATTACTTTGGAAGTGTCACATTTCCTAGTATGACAAGATGTATTATGGATGGGGGTTTTTACAGATGTGGAGAAATCTCTTTCCAAGTTTTTTTTATTTGATTTTCTCCCCTTCTGCCTCTTTGTACTTTAGCGGCAAACCTCGGGATAATGGGATTACTTTATGCCTTCCACATCAGGCTCTGGATGAGTGCACAGAGGCCAGTGGCAAGAGAAATAAGATGGCTGTAAAAATGCAAACAGTGGGTGTTAAAAAAGGTGCACCCAATAACTTGCCCTTAAATTTAAAGGGAACTAAATGAGGAACTTCTGGACAATTTATCTTTCTGTTTACTGATAACAAGTCACTTTGTTTTTATGTGCTCAGTCTAGTATTCCATAATTTATTTGAAAGTAGATGAGAAATAATGTAGATAAATGATGAAGTGTCAGGGTCTGACGCTCTTAAATGAAGCTATTATGGTCAAAGAGAAAACGTAAAACCTGCGGCTCATTATGAGAGTGTTCTACTTGTCAGTTAAGTGAAAAGGCCTGGAATGATTTCCAGTTTATTTGTCATTGCAGTTATTAAAGCTGTCTTTTTGGTGCCATGAAAATGAATTGAAGACTTTATTCGAAGTAAATTTGTACTAAAGCTTTCAGATGTATCTTGTGTGAGCTCAGTGAGGCAGGGAAGCAGCTTAAAAGCTAAAATATTACAAGGAGACAGCTACCAAAGTCTTTGAAACATACCAGAATATATAAGAGTCAATAAATAAAGCATTTTCTTGACTAAGGAACAAACTCTTTGACTGATGTCTTGGGTAAGATTGGTAACAGGATATAGCAGTTGCTAATTGTCGGTAGATATTTTATTCCAGCAAGGAACAAATTGCCTACATATTTGAGTAACACTTATAACAGAGTATCTTTCCTAAGATTGATCTCTAAGAAAAGTGAAAAGATGCATCATTTAAAATAAGACACACTTATAAAAATGTAATGAGAATTAACACAACGGACACATCACAGAAGCAGAAAAGGTCTCGTGCTTTCTGAATAACTGTAACTACTAGGCTCTAAGAACAAGCTTTATAAAGTTTAGAAGGTAAGACGTTCAGAAAGCCTGAGCTGTACAACCTGTTTTCCTAACTGAATTACTGGACTACAATCGGCTACATCTGACTACAGGGGATGAATATATTATTGACATTTTTATCTCACATGTCTGTTCTTAAAATATTTTACATTCTTGCTGAGGTGTGAGAATAACTTACATTTTAGCTTACATTAGAAGGAGGTCAAATCAGATAGACTTGCATATGGTTGAGATGGAATTCTTTTTTGAAGCATTGAAAAAATTAACTCTCTTGTATTTCCTTATTTCATGATCGAAAGGGAGGCATTTGGTGTTTCTTTGAACTAGTCTGGCAGTTAAAAATACGTTTTTGTATGGTTTAGCTATGCTTTTTCATAATTTAAAAATGGCAATTAATAGGTGTAAATAAAGGAAAATGAAAGACCCTTTCTCTACATTGGTTTCAACCCCATCACACGAAATAAGTAGAATCACTAAACTGAACGTTTTACTTCTGCCAGCCCTGTCTTTGACTCTTCATTGTGGATATTAAAAATGTGTTGACACAGCTTCAGGGTCAGTTTTAAAACAAAATGGATTCTGCATCCCCCTCAGAGGTTTCCTTCAGATTTTACAGCCATTTTCAGTGATACTGTCAAAGTAAAAGGTCTACCAGGCTCTTTATTATATGCCTTATTTTCTGGCATTTAGATGCACAACAAAACCTTCCTTTGAAATAAAACTCAGTGTTATATTTGGGATATTTTGAATATTTCTATAACTTTTTATGCTAATAACTATAAGAAGTCTCAATGATTTAAAAATAAATGCTTTACAAAATTATAGCTGCGACAATAGAGAAATCTACGTTGTAGTAATTGCTGGTTAAAGGTGTAGAGTTTAGATTAGATACAGACAGATTCAGATTGAGACTGTGTTTATACTCCCAGTAAGATTTGAAAAGAAGCAAAATGGTTGAATTCTGTTGGATAAGCAGTTACTTGGGGGAAAATTTTTGATAATTCATGTGTTAATATTTGTGCTTATAGATCTGCTTTTTGTGTGTAGATACATTCCATAAGGTCCTTTTATTTTTGAGCATACTCAAGTTTGTATTTCAAGTTAGTTAATTCACTTTGGCTGGTCAATCAAATATATTTTATCCCATTTTACTTATTTAATATACAGATGTCAAACACTAAATTAGTTGAATTACAAACATAATTGCTTTTTATTGAGCTCATGGAGTAAACAGGATCATAAAATGAGGTATATAGTATATGAAATTAAGTGCAGTTAAAGGATGGCATAGGGATTTAGGGGCAGTTAATTTAGCCTAGGTCCATAGTAAGGAAGACTTCACAGTGGGAAAGATTCCTGACCTCAAATATTGAATTCTGAAAAGACAGAAAAATCAACTCAGTGGGACTAGGTCAAAAGTATTCTACATTCATGGTTATATAACCTCCAACAATCCAGCTAGCTAATTCCTTTGTTGCCATGGTACTAGGCTAAATTTCTTTGGGTAAAGACCACTGTGCTTTTTCTTCCCTGAAAAATACCTAAAGTTAATGTGGGACTCTAGCCAAATTAACCATAGAGAGTACCTTATCTGTTAGGTTAGCCACTGGGGACTAAACCTGGTTTCCTTTACTATAAACTACCATGGACTGAAATCATACTCACTCTCCTACAGTATTTCTATAAATATATATTCACAATGTCCACATAGAGAATTAATCAACATGTGTTGGTTTATTAACAATGGAAAACAATGAGGAAATTCAGCAATAGGCACAACCTTTTCATACATAAATTTGCAGTCAACAAACTTAGAAATAAAAGATTTTTTTAAATGCTCCTGTTGCTTTTCTTGAATTTCCAATTCTCTATTTTTCTCTAAAGACATGAAAAGTAACTTAAAAATTAAACTACAAATTATTTGGTGTTATAGTTCCTATTAAGGATTCAGTTTCCAGATTAGACTGTTTATTATAATATGCCAATGTAAGCTATTAATCAATGAATACATGTTTATTGGTTATGTTTAAGCATTATTTTCAGGAAAATAAATTTATGCCTCTGAGGCAAATATCAAATGAACATTTGTCAAAGATTCTGTTTAACCCATTAATTAATGAGTGAACCAGTCAAGTTAAATCAGTTCAAAAGACGTTTGATGAGGTAAGTACAGAGTTAATTTTAAAAAGAAATATTAGGGTAAGATTAGATAAACAATAAATATTTAGATATAAAACTGAGTAATGTCTTATATGGCCATAAATGGTAACTTTTGGGGTTATTTCTTTCATTGGACAGAAATTATTTACATCTCTCCCTGACAGAAATCTACAAGTTAACCTCTATTCCTACAGAGTTTTTAAAATGACAAATAAATACAAAACCAAGGAATAAAAGAATACCTAGTAATCTATTGCTTATTTCTAAACGTCAGGTAATTTTTTCTGGTATTTGTATGTAGGTGGTATGGTCTTTTCCTACAAAAATATTGCTCTGAAATAAAGTCACTGCACTGGCATGTCAGCGTGGCTTGGTTGGACTGGTGAGGCATTTCCACAGTGCACCAAAGTAGACAGTGTTCTTGGCTTTCATATTAGATCACTTACTTAAAATTATTGGTGTGATCAACAACTTATTTCGAATTAAATTTTTTTTTCTAATACGTTCTCTAAAATAAATATAGCTGATAAATATAGCTACATTAATTCCAAAGGAAAGTTAAATCTTAGCGATGCTTATCTTAAAGAGATGAATAAAGAACAAGGAATCTCCCCATAACCAGGGAATACATAAAAAGGTTCCTGTAGTTACCAGATGCTTGTTATGGATTGAAGTGTGTCCCCCAAAAATTCATATGTTAAAGCCTTAACCCCTGATATGATTGTATTTTGAGATAGGGTCTTTAGTGAGATAATTAAGGCTAAATGAAGACATAAGTGTGAGGCCCTCATCTGATAGGACTGGTGTCCTCTTAAAAAGAGGAAGAGACATCAAGGATGTGTGTGCATAGAGGCAAGATCATGTGTGGACACAGTGAGAAGGCAGCCATCCAAGCCAAAGAGAGAGGCTTCAAGAGAAAACAATTATGCCAGCACCTTGATCTTGAACTCGCAGCCACCAAAACTGTGAGAAAGTAAATTTTTGTTGTTTAAGCCATCCACTCTGCAGTGTTTTGTTATAGCAGCCCTAGCAGACTAATACAATGCTTTTTTTTCACTAGAACATTTATGTGGTATTAAACATAACCTATTTCCTATGATATCTAAAGCTGGTATTTTACAGTTTGTATAAATTCAAATCCAGTTGGTCATCATCACTTCATTGCTGGAAGTGCAGACTAGACAAAATTGAAAAGCAAACAAAATAAAACTGCATAATGGTTTACCAAAATATTTACTGTAAAATGTCTTTAAGCACTCTCAGCTCATTCCTTTGCCCTTGCCAGAACGTCTCTTCTATGTTTTTAAACCAATTCATCCTCTATTCTCACTTCTCAAGATGCATTTTCTCCATTCCTTGAGCTGAAGCAAGGATAAATTTCTTGTTTATTTCAATTACTTCTCAGAGAAGATACCACTAGTTTCAAAGAGTCTGACTCCATTGGACAGCTGGTCATGTTTCTTTATCCCAGCTTGCGTTGCTTCTGGCTAGTTCTACTCACAAGAAGGTGTTGAATAAAAAGGACAATTTGAATCACAGTCTTGTCTTTCTAAGGCTTTGTACAGTGTTATCTGTTCATATTTCTACAAGAAGCTTAGAGATAGACTAAATGTGACAAGCCTGCAGCTGTCGCCAGGCACAAATACTGTTGAGAAAGCCAGATCCTGGCTTTTGGTCAGTGATATTTTATTTTTCCTTGAAGGATGGTGGACCAATGTATAGGAAAAAAGAATAAGTAAATATGAACAAAAAGTCATTCATTTTATCCTATTAGTACTTTAAGAAAAAAATGTTTGTTAAAAATATCTGATTGAATTCTTATTATTTCCAACATGCTACACAATAACAAAGCCCTATTACTCCCCCTTGTCTTTGCTTTCCTTACCTTTATTTTTCCTTATTTCCCTTTTGAATTGTCCATGCACTGTATTTCTTTTAAAAAATAAGATCACTTATTTTCCCCCCACTCATTGACAGTCTGCGATTTCCAACCTCTTCTGACAGCTTTCCACATGATAAAAATGTAAAGCCTGGTTGTGTAAATCTCTTACGGAAGCAGTGCAGTGTAAAGTCTCTTTTGTAGGCCAGAAAAGGAAAGTCAGCCACCACTGTAGTTAATGCTTGTTAAATGAAATAAAACATAGGCACATCATGCTTATTCACTTGGTTTGTTTCTTTGAGCCCCACCTTCACTGCTAAATCATCAAGAGCAATCCATATGTAAATTAAGTTATTTATTCCAGTAGATGGGAGTAGCAAGTTATTTAGTGTGTTTGTCTTTTCTTTTGAATGGATAAAATCAACTTTCACTGTTAATTACACTGATTTTACTGAGGTAGTTAGAATATACAGTTTGCATGGCCCCATATGTTGGATGCATACACTGAGCCTAGGGGAATTTAAATGACTTTTGTAAGATCACCCAAGAACCATTGGAGGAATTCTTCCCCCAGAACAATGATTTTTCCATTTTGCCATATGGCTTTAGAAACCTATACTTGATCTTAAGTGTATTCCTCTAAATAAGGGTAATCAGTGGTCAGACATGTGGTGAATTATTAGGCCGCTGCTATTACTCTGGAGTGCTGTTTTTTGGGGGCTTATGAATAGGAAATGTAAAGTTATCTGCAAAGGGATTTTATTCTAATGTTCTTTCAAAGAATGAAAGCTTTTCTTTGAAAGGAGTTAGGATGACAAAAACCTAAGATTATTGGAAACCTGATAGCAGATCTTTCCTTGGCAAGATTAGTGTGAGTTATTACCAGTAAGTGGTAAACAGGGTTAATTCATTTTCCTTTTGTAAGTTGAACTTCAGAGAAACAGTTGCCAAAGGCATCATGGCAGATCATTCAGTCACAATGCATTGTATTGAAGAAATATGGTACCTTTTTAACCTTTCCATCTAGTATCCTACAGCTAGTCTCTCTACCTGGACTGAACATTAGATATTTTGATTGTTAACGTTCTAACATAGCCTCGTGTTGGTGGATAATTTTAAAGCGTCTTATTTTTCATAATTTCACTAGACTGTTTTCCAAGAAATTAGTAGGCATTAAAATGCACTTCTTCTCATAACGTAAGAATTCTTAATATGCTATACAATTTATACTTAGCCATGTCAGACATTTTCTTCCATGGAGTGATAACCTTAGTGACTGTGTGTGAAACCTATCTTTTTATTTCTAAATACCAATTTCAGTAATTTGATTTAAGAAACCAAAACGAAAAGGGTTCAAGAAATAGACTCACAAATAAATGGATTCTACTCTTTCTGGCTTCCTTGTGAGTAAAGAACTTTTCTACCATGTAGATTCTATGTGCTTTTCACATAAAGAAATGGTCTCTCTCATGATAGATGTTCTTCCTCAAAGTAACTTCATTGCCCAAATCTCAAAGGTAGCGTTTGACTTCCTAATGATTGTGACTTTTTTTTCCTATTCACTAATGGGATAATGAAGTCTTTGTTTTTTAAGGTGTCAGTTATGGGGGTATATATAATCTTATGGGACATTGACTTTGCTTAATCAAAGAACATTTCATAATATATCATAGAAAATGCAGTAAAGAATTTAGGGATCATAAAATCACATCCTAAAGACAGCATTATTTTGTTGGTGTGAGTTATAGGTAGAAAAAGAAAACTTGCATACCTACCCTGAGGTAAAGGCAGGCGGAAGAGTGAATCAAGTGTGAATGGGATTCTTCAAATATATTTTAATCAACTGAATATTTTGTTTAAATGCATGTAATAAAACTTGGTGCAACTCATATTCAAAGGTGTTTTCCATCTTTTATTGACATGATTTGCATCTTAGGATATTTAAGTATAGCAAAGTGGGTATTTTTATTCATTTAAGGAAAGGTATTCGGTAGGAAATTATTATTTTCGCTCTTAAAATTGGTTGTAAAGATCATGTGCCTTATTTTGAAGCCAAGGTTTTAACCCGGGGGTGCAGGGGTGGTCCCTTTATGTTGCTGACCCCAGGGAATATAGTGCTGTAAGTATTAGTTAAGTTTCTTAGAATTACAAGTAAATGAAAATATAAATAAAAACAAACCAAGAAAAAACAACTCCAGCTAGGTTGTAGATCCAAGAAGTAGATGAACAACCAAGAATCCAGATCCGGGAACATGAACTAGAAGCTTTCATAGGTATTCTCTTTAAATTACTGTAGTTAAATTGACTGAGTTCTAAAGATGTTTAGAACCTGACCCCTCAGTTACAAATGTCCAATTTCTAATGATATAGAGAAAATTAGCATGGCCCCTTGTGCAAGGATGACACATAACTTCCTGGGTGTTCAATATTTTTCTTAGATGACAGGCTTTCTCCTGCTGCCTGCAAGCAGAGGACTCAGATCATGAGCAGGAAAGGAGAAAAACAAAGGAAAAGAAGGAACCCAAGTAGCTTAGTGTCGAACCTTCTTGCCCTTTACCTGTGTGCCTCTGAGCTTCCAAGTGGGGTAAAGCTGTGTATATGTGTTTTGTTTTATTTATGAAATTGTAATATGAAAACATGGATTCAGGAAAACTGTTTTACCCCCTTAAGATTTCTGTGAGAAAAGTCTCCTTGGTTTTACTTATGAATTGTTTTTTTTTATGGGGCATTAAAAGTAAAATAGAAATTGGATACTGATGATAGGAATTTGATCATTTAAAAAATACTGACCTTAATTTTTTTAATTATGTTTATTTTGAGGTAGAGATATTTTCTCTCAACTTTGGTCACTTTGTCCAAAGAAAATAAATTATCGACATGGTACTTGCTTTCTTTGTATATTTGTGTGTACTTTTCTGTGTCATAGGCATCTCTTCAAATTGGGTTATTGTTGCATGTGATACGTGCTGTTTCCTGATATATTAACTTACTTTAGGTAGTAATAGAAATAACTAACATTTTTCCAGGCAATGTCATGTTTAGACAAGCATCAATAATTCTACCCTAATAAAACAACAGCTTATTCTGTATCAGGCACGGTGCTAAGCTGGCATCTGCAAAATAGTAGAGCCTATGTAGTTCTAGAGTTACATATATGTGTAAAGACCCATTACCGACTGAAGAAAATGTTGTGTGCCCTCTGATGAAACGTTTGAACTACTCTGACAAGTACGTTAATGGGCTCAAATCAACTATGAGTATTAAAGATAGAGATGCATCTTAACTTTACACAAAAATGATAAATTAATGAAGTAGTTTTAAAATATACATTTGATTCTGAAATTAGAAAACAGCACACATTTTAACAATTTTAAGAAGTTAACTACTAAAAGACTTATAAAAACTATTTTTATAGAAAATAGTTAATGCATCTATTGCATAGATTTCACCAGTTAAGTAGACAAACACCTTGGCATGTGCCTTCTCCATTCTAACAAAAAAAGTTTTTATTCTGCCTATTAGCTGCTCATTTAAATAATTTACAAAAAAGATTATCTATCTGAATAAACTGTTTTACAGTTATAAGCTCCTCTGTTGGGGAAAAAATATTTGAAATGTTTTTATTGTGATTTGGAGCAGGCAAATGACTGAGTTTTACTTTATCCTCTGAACAACATTCTCTGATTCCATACTTGGAGCTGTTTCATCAGGCTTCATCAACCTGTCATTAAGACATTCTCTATGAAGTCAAATATATAGTCTCTTTATGACAGTGAGTTACCAAATGCTTAAAACTATTACATTACTGCATGACCTTTTTATCCCCTGAGTAAATTACTTGTGTTCTTTATCATTCTTCAAAAGAAACACAAGACCTGAGCACAGCTCTAAGCTAGGCAATTTTTACCCAAGGATTCTCAGGCTTCTGATTCTGCATCCTTGTTCTCCACTTCTGGACATTTCTTTCTGTCTGCCTGAAATTACATCAGTGTCCCCTTGTACACTGTTATCAAGGAAGGATAGAAATCTCTTTCCAAGAACAGTAAATGACTGTTTGCAATTTCAAGTACTGCTTTTCTGGCCATGCTTATATTATATCCATTATAAAAGAGATCAAAGCCTTGAGTTTAAACTTGGGTCTTAACGCCATTGAGAATATAGTATAATAATGCAATCAGGCATTTCTTGAGGAAGAAAAAAATACATACAATTTTCCACAAAATTTTAGAGAAAGACAATATCTGGGAAAGCTATCCAAGGAATATGCATTAAAAACCACACAATAAAATGAATAAACACGTTAGAGTATAATTCTGGATATCAATGAGGATAGATTTTCTTAGATCTAGAATTTTCCCTTCACCCATGTGCAGAAGGTCAGCCTGGTTTAAAGCATGTTATTTTCTAAATACTATATATATTTAAATCTTAAAACTCCTTTTTATTTACCCATAACCTCTCATTAAATGTAGAACTCCAAGATGGTTACAGCTTTCCTAGAAAGTGCCAAAGTAGACTACTGTAAAACAATTAGTTTCTAGCTTTGAGATGCTGTGTCCTTTAATTTGTGTTGCATTTATTCTGTAAGCAATGTAAATTCCATTTTTGTTTTTTTTAAGCAAAAAATAGTAAATTTCTCCATTTGTATGTCTAGTTGTGTAGCATACATTAGCACTATTTGTGAAGTTCCATGTTGAAAGTGATATTCTATTTTTTATTGCCAGCTATTGAACTATAAAAATTTTAAATCAATAGATAAAACTGAAGACCCAGTGTTTGACTTAGCATTGAATTTTCCCTTCTTAGTACTTTGCATCATTTCAGCATATTTACTAGTATGTCAACAGTAAGATTTTCCTAGTTTGTTCTATGTATAATTAATAATGCAATCAGTAAAAACTATTCTACAGGGAACTCACTCCTAAAGTTATATATGAATTAAAGATAAAATATGTGATATTTTAGTACTCTTTTTTCCCATCTGACCTATATATAATTCAGATTGCCTAACTAAACTTAAGTATAGATATGAGGGTTAGGGTATTTGCAAAGTACTAAGCTGACAAATACAGAGTGCCGGCTATTATTTGTTTGGAAGTCAGAGATTTGAGCTATTCATTTTGTAGTCTGACAGTCATCACTACAATTCCTTGAATTCCCAAAGCTTTTCATACAGCTTCCTCAAGGACAGCTATCATGTCTTAGCTACTGCAATGACAGATGGGATATAACATGTCATGTGATGGATAACTCTGGAGCCATAGTACTTAATCCTTCTAATACTAATAGCTGCATTATCATAGAGATTTATGGGAATGTCAGTTTCAAGTTCCCAGTTCCATTCATGGGTTTTTAAAACTTCAGCTGCAAAAAACATGCATCCATCCCATTAATTCTAATTATCATGGTTCATCTTCTCAGCAGTTTTGCACTCCGGAACCTTTCAGTGCAAATTAACGTACCAAAAAAGTGTATTAATTAATATTTGTAGCTTTTAATTTCTGCAAGAGTGTTGTCTGGAAGCAGCTGGCAGTACAGGGCCTCTGCTATTGAATCTTTGCCAAACAAGTGCAGATGTAATTTTGTTATCTCTTGCTTAGTCATTTACGCAAATTAATTTGAACAATTAGCCTTTTACTGGTCCTTCATGAATCATGCAAAAGGGATCTGCCAAAAATTGCTAGTTGACAGAAAAGAATTGGTTAATGCTGTGCATTTTGGGGAAGGTAATACAGAGTGAAGCTCAATGTTATTTTAGACTGTAGACAATTGCCTAAATATTCTGTTGTAAGATTTACTTAGCACTCTAAAACTTGAGAATTCCCCTTCGTGAAGAGTAAATCTGCATACTGGTGAAGGTTCAGTTCATAGGGGGATTCAAATTTTTTGTGAAATATAGAGCTTGAATATGTCTTAATCAAGTACATATGTAAAATACGAAAGGAGTTTTCACAGAACTAAATTATCATGTTTTTCAGGTCACAGGTCCTCATTCCTACTTACTTAATATTTGTGTTCATGTTTGTGTAATTATTTATTTGTTATATAAGGTAGATATAAAACACATTTGTAGCCTCTTTTGGTAGCTTCTGATAATCTTCTAACTTTCTAAGAAGTTAGAGATGGAGAATATTTTTAAATAGTTAAATAGCTAGTTATTACATTTTAAAGGAAGATCTGGATAAAAGAGACTTTAAGTGTAGGATACATAATTAAATCACCTGAGAAATGACAGAGATCTATTTTTTTGGTGTTCAGGTAAAGTTACCAGTATCTTAAAGGAATAAAAATAAAAATAATAAATGTAAAATTTGCAATTTTTTTCCTTGGAAGTAGCTCAAACTATCTGTGATTTTATGTTTTCAGTTTAATTCCAATCTATTTTTTGGACATTTTTAATCACTAGAACTAAGGATTTTTCATCTACTAGTATATACAAGTGTTTGTACATTGTTATAATGTCAAACAAAAGCTCACAGAAAAATAAGTCTTTCTCTACTTTGTATAGAATTCATTAGAAAAGTCCAAGAAATCTTTCATGGTGTTTCCTTAGTGTTAAGGAATATTGACAATTATGCATTTACATGTTTTAAATACGTGTATATATGCTCACATGAAAAGTGTATTTATATTTGTTTAAAATGTGTCATTCTATTTCCTTCTTATTATTTAATTATGGAAGAAAATTATTAACCTCAGACTATAGTTTTGAAAAAGAAAGAGAATTCATTTAGCTGCCTGTCGCAGCCTAAATAGATCTTAAAAGTGAGTCTACTTGCAATAGGATTAATGAATCCTCTACTGCAGAATATTTCTAAAATCCAAGTCACTGGTCACACCTGGGTAATAAATCATTGTAGTCATATAGATTAAAAGCATCATGAATGTCTAAAACCGCAAAATGATTGTTTTTCAGTTTTTCGCTCCATGGTAAAATTTAAAAATTTCCAAATATTTCTATAAACCTAACATTTATGGAAAAATTAAATCAAATATTTGAAGTATTTTAAATGATCATTTATAGAAAATCTTACTTTAACTCTGTTGGTCTCAGTCATCTTGTAAGTAAATTGCTTTGGAGTCAATAGTGCCAAATCAAGCTTCATGTAAAGTAAATTCAGTGAATATTTAGGTAATTTACAGTTTTAAAACACAATCAATTTTATGTTTCCTGTTTAAAAAAACATTTTTCCACTGTTGAAAACCTAAAAACTACAACAAAGAAGTATTGTAAAAATCACCTGCAATATCACTTTTGCAGAATAACTACAGTTAAGTTATTCATCTTATTCCAACTTTGTTCTACATATTTTTAAAAGCATCACCATGCTGTAAGTAGTAAAATCTTACGTAACATGAAGAATGGGCTCACTATTAAAAATCACTATTAATATAATTTTAATAAATTTATGGTTTTAAAATTTAATTGCTCATTTTGATGTTACTACATATTAAGTTGTATCCTTTTCTTTCAGTTATAAATAATAAAGCAATGGACATCTTTACTCATCAACCCTTCCTGTATTTCAGTTGAATTCTTTAGGCCTGATTTTCAGAAGTGGTGTTATTTACTTAAATGGTATGAATACATTGAAATTTGATACACTATGCTTCATTACTTTCCAAAATGGTTCTGCTTTTCCTTAGATATACGAGAAAACTTAGATTACCACATCTCTAACAGTATCAGATATCATCATCAAAACAATGACAAAATAAATCTTTAATATTGTAGGTTAAAATTAAAAGTAGCATGTTTTTATTTGCTTGCCTCTCATTATTAAAGTTGAACATTTTCTCACATACTCTCTGATGAACAGTTTTCTCATCTGTAAAATGGTTATTAATATAAAGTTCAGTGATTATTTTCTGCGATTTATTTGCAATAATTTGTTTAAAAGCCCTTTGTAAAATTTTATACAAATACAAGCTATTATCAGTAACATACTAATGAATAACTTCTCCCTCTAAAATCCTGATTTTGTAATTACACTACGGTTTTTCCAACTTAGCATAAAAATAATAAGATCATATGACTCCAGAATTAGATGTTGCTCACTTCTTTGGCTAAAACCCTTTTCAGAAAAGTTATTTTTCTCTCTTATTATTATATGGATCATTGCCAGTATAAATAATCAAAATTTAATTTATATTATAACAAAATATAAGATAATTATCAAATTTTCTAACTCAATCTATGCAGGTTCAGCCGATTTTTAATTTCATCTTATTTTCACTCGCAAATAGTACTGCCATGTAGTTACTTACTGTATAGAGTTAGCCTATATTTTATGTAAGACATAGTAAAATTCCTTGGCTTTAATTTTATTAAAAAATAATTCTCCCATGTAGCAAATCAAAAATTGAATGGAAAAAAATAAATCAACAAAATTTTTACGATTGTTTTTTATTGAATTTACCAAGGTAACTTGGTGATCATCTTCACCATTCACTAAGCCACATGTACGCAGAGTCTACATTATTGTCACAAACATCAACTATTATACAATAGCTATCCAGATATAATTTTTGTAAGGAATTATGTGGTTTAGTGTAATGGTCATTATGATACTATACAAACATTGAAGGAAAAAGACATAGGACAACATACTTCCATTTTTCCTTGGCTACGTAGGTGCATTCTTAACTACAAAATGAGATGAATTAATGTCATTTATCTGGCTACAAAGCAATGTGTATTTGATGTTGAGAATGCAGAATTAAGGAAATAATTATGATTCATAATCATCAAAAGATAAGGGCTGGTTATATGTAAATGATTATACTTACAGGTTTTTTGTTTGTGTTTTTGGTACTTGCATATATTTTAACAAAATAAACCAGCTTTTTTTCCACTAAATATAATAAAAATATTTCTCATATTATTAAGAAAAAGTTTTTTAAGCATATTTTTATATTATTCAGTTTTGGGGGGGATGATCCATAATTTATATAATCAATTTTCTATTTAAATATTTATGTTGCTCTAAATATTTGGTGTTATGAACAACACTGAAACAAATATTTGCATATATCCAGCATTATTTTCTTGAAATAAGTTCCTTAGTTGAGTTTTCTATTGTAAAGCATATTTCAGCATGTTTCTTAATGAGTGTAGGTTTTAAAATACTAATAACTCATTGTTAACAGTGAACACCAAGGGATTCAGACTTGTAATCATTCTTAGAAATGATTAATAGTTTAAAATAGTTTACAGTGTTTTGGTTTGTTGTTGGCAAATCTACAACTAATGTGTTAGTAATGTGTGTCTAAACCAAGTTGGCTGTTTATTTCATTGCTGTATAACTGACTAATCAGAAAAAAAAAATGCTCCTCATCCATACATACTGAGAGCGATGAAGCTAGTCTCTCTGTAATTGAAAGTATCAGTGGTAAACTTGGCTGGAGCTTGATTAATAGTATATTAAAATCATAGTCTTCTTGGTGAGTGCTAGATAAGGAGTTCTGGGCAAATTACTTGGTTACTGGGAAACCTTTAAATTTTAATCATGGAAGTACTTCAGTGTCATTAGAAACTGAAAGGACAATGGGGTCTGCTGGCAAGTTTTCTGAATCGTTGAGCTTTTCAGGCTTTCTTTCTGCCGGCTATTGAAAGCCAAGCATGGGCTGCAATCGAAAATCCTTTGCTCCCCATGACTTTGATTGCTATTATTGTAATTTAATATTACACAGTATCTTAGAATAAAATAGTCCATGGAAATGAGAAGAGATAATGCAGGAGGTAGGGGTGGGGCTGGAGGCAACTGAAACTGAACTCAAAATCAGACTTGAATATAGTTTTAAGCTTGTAAATCTTTCCTCAACCCACTGCAGTTGCAGTGAGAAAATCAGGATATTAAAGATGTTTAACTCAAAATAAGCAACAGGCATACAAGACAGAAAACATTCCATTCTTGAACCTATCAAACCATATTATTTAACTCGTTGCAAGGTGAGAAATGTAATAGCAAGCAGAGAAAGTTATCCTACCCTCAGCATGTTTTGACATTTTATATATAGTATTTATATAAAACATGATATATATATATATTTATTTGACTATATTTTTATTTGAAGAAGGATACATAAGGCAGCTAGCTATTAAAATTTTGTATTAAAGTTATACCATAAGATTATTTCATGCCCCAAAGGCAAATTAATATTTTTTTTCCTGTGTATATGAGTTCTAGTCAATTTGAGCCCCAGTTGCATCAGAGTTTTGAACAAGATTAACAAGGGAAAGAACCATAAACAGTAAAGTTAGGAATCTTAGAGATTGCCAATTAGCAAAAAGAAGAGTAGAGTGGAAACATTACCTGATCAGTATGGTGCAACTAAAACAAGTTTCTTAGAAAATTGTCAGCATAGTTTACAAGTTTGGGGGATTCGTTTATTACATTTGACTCCTTTTTAAGAAATAATTTTAAATGATTTATCCACATATTTTCTAGAAAATGTCACAGAGAACTTGCAAGATTTGGAAAGAATTCTCTGAATAATTCTAAGAAACCAGTGCAGTTACTATGTGCATTGGTGGAATGCAAATGTTTTGTGTTATGCACTGAGACTCGCTTCCCATTTCTCTATGTTCTTTAATACATGTCAAAACTTTTCTCTTTTATGGAAAAAGGAATACAAACCAAGGCTGATTATTTATAATCCAACTATGATCAAAACATGATCTGCTAAACCATAGCTATCAACTCTTTTAAGCAGTAGAGCCATAAATATATAACATAGAGTAGATCACAGGAGAACAATCACTTACACACATTTTTTCAGTGCAGTGTGGTAAGCGGATTTGCAGTGGCACATACAAGACTGAGTAGTGCTAGGAAACTGGTATAGTATAATCAGTGCTTGATTATCTTCAGTTCCCTAACAAAATTTTTAATTATTTATTTAATTATTTAATCACAAACTTACAGAAAAGTTGCAAGTATGGTACACATAACTTTTTGGTTGTTTCCTGTGCCAGTTGAGTGTACATTGCTGCCCTGGTGTCTCTTCACCCCTAAATGTTTTAGTATTTGTTTCCTACATGACCAATACAACCATCAAAACCAGGAACTTAACATTGATATATCATTGCCATTTAATTCTCAGAGGATCCAGGTCAGCGTCAAGAAACATAGTTATTATATTTCCTTAGTCTCCTCCTTCAGCCTAAAACAGTTCATCAACCCTTGACCTTCATGACCTTTTGAAGATTACAGGCTAGTTATTTTGCAGAATGTTGTTCAATTTGGACTGGCTTTCATGATTATATCTAGATTATATAACACTGAAAGGAATATCAAAGTATCAGTGCTGTGTTTTCTCACTACATTCTGTTGAGTAGATCACATTTTTTTTTGTTCAGTTACTTACGCTATTCATTTTATGGCTTTACCAAAGTAGTGTTGTCAGAATTCCTGAAGTAAGCATACATCATGCATTTCACCATTGATTTTGCGCAATTATTCAGAGGAGTCTTTACAAAGCTTGCAAGTCCTCCTCACCATTTTTACCTTTGGAATTAAAAAAAAAAAGTTGTGTGGAGAAAGTACTTCAAAGTATGTAATATGCTCCTTATTTATTTGTTCCTTTATTCATATGTGTTTGGACTCATGATTTTCTATTTTATTCAATGGCTTCTAACCAACCACTATCACTTACCTTCGCTTGTCTAGTGGGAGCTCTTCAAGCTAGTTACTGTGTCCCATCATTATCTGAGTGCTTCTTTTTTGTTTGTTATTTTTGGCAGACTAAGATTTCTTGGCTTATCTCACACTTTCCCTGCTCCAGTACTGGAAACAGCCCTTTCTCCAAGGGGGTTTTTTCAATGGTGCAAAAAGTGTTTATTTTGTCAATAGTGAGTGATATTTAGAAGCCAAGGCCCAGTTTCTCTCTAATTCCTTGTTGCTATTGGGGTATCACTGCTCTCAGATCCTTCAGTGGAGGAAGCTAGAGAATGTTTCTGTATGTGTTTCACATATACTGTGTTGATATCTATCACTGATCTATATCCAATATATATCTCTTAGATTTACATCTATATTTTCAACATATAACTATATATATACACATATATATGGCATATATATGTATGTGTGCACGTGTATATGTGTAAGTGCGTATTCCCACCAACAGCTCCAATTCCAATCTATTACCACAGGGTTTATTCTAGTTCTTTTTACTTTTCCATATTTGTAAATCAGTTCTACAATGAGAAAACCACCTCCCGTTATCCTCAAATATACTTATTTGATTAAACCACTGTAGGCACACAAACTACTGTCTGTACTGTACTCGTTCCCTGGCATGGACTCCCTGTTGACACAGCTTGGCCTCCAATACTCCATGATGGGCTTATGTTCTGTAAGTCTACCCTCCTTGATATTTGGCATCTCCGATTAGACTGCCCTTCCATGGGGATGCCTTCCTTACTCTGCTTAGGCATCCACAACCTGTTCTGGACCACTACCCACATATCCCTTCTCCATCCACTCACCAGTAAGTTGTTCTGCCGCACCTAGAGGTTTTAGGGCTAATTCAGAAGGGAAAGGACTAAGAAAGAAATGCAAAGGAAGAGAGCAGAATAGAAAGAGAAGAATAGTAAAAGCACTATATGTTCATCCACTCACCTACTTATTTGTGCGAATTATGATCATTCTGGCAAACCGTTTATTATTTTTTCTTACACTAAGAGCTATTAGGAGAATTTCACTGACTCTCTGTGAGAGTGTACTAAGTGTGTCCATGCCCTTCAGAAATATGCGGTATAATGTTTTAAAAGAAAATCAAATCAAATAGGTAATGGGAAATCACTGGAAGGAAAAGGAGCAAATAAAAGCAAAAGGGTATTAGATATTGTCAGCTTAGGGAATAGCCTGTGAAAACGTCTAGAGGTGAGCAAGACATTGTTTGGATGAAGAACAGAAATGCGGTCTGTATATTTTTAATAGCAGAGGAAGATAGTCATCTAAATAATAGCAGCCAATAATTCGAGCCCCACTTCCAGACTTTTGATTGGTTATGATAGTCGTACGTGATGATTCCCCAGCTGTCCAGTTTGACAGTCTTCTCAACTCTACATATTCTGCGTATCCATTAGCTGAATTGGACAGGATGTTTTGGGCAGAATTCATTGACCTAAGAGATAGAATGGCCAGTTCCCAATTGCCTTGCCAAAGGACTGTCAAAATTGTCCCATGTTAATATATGGCTACATGCAAAAGACAGCTAGAATAGAGAACTAAGGAATCTTTAGAATATGAAAAGTTACTATTAACTTGGAGAGAACCCCTCTCAAGTTCTTATTTCCACAAATTCGAAATTCCAGTTGTATGGATGGTCAGCACTGATGTGTAAGCATATTTGAGAGAGCAATAGCCATTATCAAACTTGATTTTAAATATCCCATGTAAGTAAGGAAATAGGTTTTACTATTAAGTAATCAATAATCTAGGCAGCTTGATTAAAGATAAAAATGCAATTTTATAGCAGTCTTAATCCACAAGCTGACACAGAACACTATTAGATTGTGATAATAAACAGGCATATTGAACAAGTCTTTGAATTGTAAAAGTCTTCCTAGAGAAATGGCTCAGAGAGAAGCAATGATCTCAATCCTTAATTCCTATGAATGATGCTTTGCCTGAACTGGTGATATTGCTGTCATTCTGGTGTAGTATAATTATAATATTGGTTAACATGCAGAGATCTTTAAAGGATTGTAAGCTTAAGAATATGAAATCTTCCAACAATGATTTATGCTGCTCTGATTCCTGATGCTGGAACCATCAGTCAAACACCATAGAATTTTTGTTTCTCATTGGCTCAGGGAGTATAACCGAACCAATGATTTTATTTTATTTTTTACCTTTCCTCCTTTTCTCTTTTAATTTTTCCTTTCTTTTTAGAATGGTCCCGTTGGTATAATAGTATTGATATTTGTGTAGTTAAGCTTATGTACGATCACCTTTGAGGAAGTTTGCAATTTTGTGTTATGAATATGCCTACCCCTCGCTCCAAGCCTCCTATATTTTATTCTTATTAGTGCTGCACTCCGAATCCACACACTTTCTCTGTTTCTTATTCTGTGATGCCACCCATGACTCAGTGGGATCTTAGACAAAAGTGTCAAGGGATGCCGCAGTGTAACCTGATTACTCTTTGTATGTGTGTGGTCTTAACACACATGACTGAAACTGGAGAAGCCATGTGTGTGTGGCCAGTTGGGTGTGATTGCCAAGGACAAAAAATGGATTTCAATATAACACTCACGTTTCGAAATTGAGAAATACTGGGGAAACTGAGGTAAGAGGGCAAGCAGGATTAAGATATAACTGGAGCAGTTGAGTGTATCCTCAGGCTATTACAGTACATCTTCATGGAAATGTCCAGGGGGTCTATGTAGGACTGAAATTTGAGATAAAAATCAACATTCATTTACAACTATTTCACACTTAATAATGTGTAGTGCTTAGAGTTTCTGCGTGTTGGGGAAAAAAACCAGCATCTTTTTCTATATCTGTATCCTTCTAGATGAAGTCGGAGTTAGATTCCTTTGAAATATTAAGTTTGCTTGTGGTTTTCATTGGGCAATGTGAAAATGACTACTGGTTCTTTTGAAGTTATACTTAAAAATTTGAAACTTTTCAGACTTAATTGACCATAGATAGTTGCAAGCTTATTCCAATTATTTCAGTTAAGGGATGAAGTATAGACAATATTAAAAACAAAATCAGGAAATGATTCTGATTAGGATGAAAGTTCCATCATAAATTAAGAAATAAAAGTGTAATTCTGGTGCTTCATGTTAGAGCAACCCACTTAAAAAATCATGAAGTGAAACATAAGAAGGCTAGAAAAATTTGGAGTGGGCTAGATAAATTATTTAGAAGGCTCTGTGCTAATCTGCCATAAGTGTAAGAATCAATTTGGCTGATAGGCAATGAGTGACTTGTGTTTGATATCTGAATTTTTCAATCAGCATTTTCTGAACATGGTTTCTCATTATGATAATGACTAAAGGATTAATTATCACCATGAGAACAGTGATAAAAGCACTTTGAACTGTACTTGTCACCATATGACACAGACTATTACTTGTTTTTTTTTTTAATATTTTAAGAAAGATATGTGCATTTGAAGCATTTGATTCACTTGGTGAAAGTGATACTATTAAGTTATTGGAGTTAAATGATGAGGAGACAACGTTTTTAAAACACTACTTTCACACTGGCCATCCTTTTTACAGTTTTAATTGACCAGTTAAAGCAGATAATAATTAACAGTCTCAGTGTGAATGTTTATGTCAAATGGATAGTTCAATTAGAATATATGCTGGTTTCTTCTAAAACTCTCTACTGTAGCAGATAGAATGTTGTAAGGAATAATATTGCTAATTACCTTTCCAAAACAATATCCTTCACTAGCTCAAGTGCAACAGATTAGATGTAAGGCATTTAATGAGAATGGCACAGCGTACTGGGTTTTAATTTTAGATTATTGGATACATGCATGGTAGGCAATGATTTAATTGAGAAATGACTATATTACTAATTGATACTAATGGAGGCAAAGCGTAGATTTTTTTGGTGTCATTGTTTTTTATAGGGACTAGAAACAGTGTTAAAGTAATCAAGTTAATTATGTAAATAATTATATTTTCCTCCTTTTCCTTCTAGAGTGCTCCATATTTGCCACATTAAGGAAGGCTGCTGAGTGATAAGCATAAAAAGTTCTGAAATACGGGGTACAGTTATTGTAGCTAGCTGCCATTCTTTGATTTATATAATGCAGCCTGTGGCAGCATGATTAAGATAAACACTTGACAGTCATACATGATACTGCTCCTGTTGCTGCCACTTCTTGCTTAGGTGAACTCTAGAGCAAGCTTTTTAATCCCTTTGTACTTATGTTTCTCCCTCTGTTTACATAGGTTGTTTTAGTGCAGTAGTTTTCAAACTTTCCTGACCTAGTCCCATAGTAAGAAATACATCTTACCATGCATACCCACATATTTTCATACATGTAAAACAAAAAAAAGTTTCACAAAAAATTGACCACTAAATGGATGGATTCCCCCCTGTAGTTAGAGAAACCCTGCTGACAGCACCTTGCTATTAGCTCACTGTGGTGGAGGACAGTCTGAAGGAATAAATAAGTCAGAGACTGCAACTCAATAATTCTACATACAATGCATAACAAATAATGCAAATAAATGAGAACTAAACAGGTTTTTAAGAATAATGTTGTAGTGAAATGTAAGTGTATCTCGTACTGAATACAAAATCTTTTAAAATACTAAAGGACTAAGCTGGGAAAGAAAGTTACTATTAGTAATTCTGATATGAAAATCTAATAATTGGTAATGTTTGGCATATGAGTTTTTGGTAATTTTTCATATATATGTATACAGTGTCTTAGTAAAATATATGTACTCTTTTGTAGTGTACTTTTTCTCAAATATTATTTTATAATATGATGTTTAGTAGCTGCAAATTATAACAAATCATTATTGGGGAAAATTTCAGTTTGAGTCCTGGGGTTAAAAAGGTGTCATGACATAATAAACGGGATTGCTTAGCTGCCCTACCAAAGAATGGCTTCTCCCTGGCTATGCCAGAAATCTGTAACTTCCTTTTCCAAAGCATAAACGAGTGAATCCTTAAGATCTAGTATTTGTTTTTCTATGTTAAAGGTAGTAGATGGAAATATCTCAAAGTACATGAAACACTTGAAAATAAAGTAAAGTGAAAGTTATTCCATATAATAGAAAGATGATAAAAGGCTAGAGAAAGAGAGGAGATTCACAAACATAAAGTTGAACCTTTGACTTACTGAGGGAAAAGGAATGTTGAATGATCTCAGATCATAACTCCTTTTCTGCATTGGAACTTTCCACAAACAGTTGTCACTGCAAATGGCCTTGGCTTCAGGATGCGTTAATAATACCTGCTATAAGACAGTAGTGAATCCATTATTGTGTATCCTCAATCTAATGATTTTAAGTGACATATAATTAACTCATATCTTATATATACCTAATAGTACTGTTCAATTAACATGAGATGACTATATTAGTAAATCAAAGTTAATGCTTTACTGAAGACACCAAGTTTAGAATGTTACTCTCTAAGTAAGTCTTTCATGATTTATCCATTTATATTTCACTAGTGATTAGTGTATATGTCCTTGAATTGTGACGAGCTTTGCCATTAAAAACAACAGCTCAGGGTCTAATGAGTAAGGAATAGTAAATTTAGTTAATTTGGTGAGTGTAAGTATTCATTTTCAGCCCAGGAAGTTTGCTCTACCGGGTGCAATCTCAGTCAGTGTTGTTGGATGTGCAGGGTAGCTTCCAGACCATGCTGTCCCTCTACTTGATTTTGGGGGCAATTTTGTCCTTTCAAATTAGACATTTAGGTGTTTCCTTCCAAATTCAAGTTTTTACTACCGGAAATAGTTTTTAAGCTCTGAAGGAATCCACGGGCCATCTGTACCGTACTTCATTCTCTAATTCAGTTGTGTTTATGCTGTTCTGAAATTGTTCACTTCCTATCTGCAATAGGTGTAAATTTGTTTATATTTGCAGATACAGCGTTCCAACAAGGTTGTAAGTTTGAACGCATGCTATTGCCCCCCCCTTTTATTTGTATTTGGGGGCAATAATATATAGCCGCTAAAGGTGTAGATTTTGAAAAAAGACTTCCTGAGTTTGAATCCAAGGTTCACTATTTACTGCCTAGGGGATTCAGGCCTAGGCATTTCACCATCGTGTGCCTTATTTTCTGATTTACAAAAAAATGGAATATAAAATTGTACCTCTCTCATAGGGTGGTTGTCAGAAGTAGATAAATGAAATCATGTAACACACATGCACAGTACCATTTAGTAAATATTACCTATCTCTGTATTTGTCCTTAGCCTCTAGCAGCATACAAAAGATAGTCATAACTGAATAAATGTTATTGGATGAATGAATACATATTGTAGCTGAAATAGCTCACAGACGTCTTGTTTACCCGATTACTTTATGTTGAATTTGAAGATAAAAAGAGCTTACTTTATATTCCCTAAAACCCCTCGTGTTTTATGCTACAAATGATATTTAATGAGTGGGATGTGAAGAGTGAAATTAGCAATAAATGTTACAAGACAAAGTGCACCCTATCCTAGAATAAAAGTCATTTATAATGATTTAATACGTATCAGTTGCAGGAAAAGTGTATCCTGCAACCCTCAAAGTCATCTCTCTTTCAGAAGTGATTTTAAATGTATACTGAATTGTAAATATTCATAAATATATATGAATTTATATGAACAATATATATTGAATTTTACACATATTTTTGAAAAGTAAAACAGAAGTATGTGGCTCCTGTGGACTTCAGGACTAGTCACATAACTGCAGTGCTATTAGAATATCTCTGAGACTCGTTCCCAGAATAATTTATTCTGGCAATGGATTAGAATCCAGAATTAAGACCTTTATATTCAGAGTGATTAGCAGTACTTAGTAGTATTAGCAGCTTGACCCTGAATTCTGTGATCTCTTCCATAGACTATGTATAGATATTTGTGTCAAGCAGTGTCTAACCAGTGTACAATAGATATTAAATTATAGGGAACACATAATAGCGGCCATGGAGGGACTTTGCCAGTGGCACGTGCATTTGGAAGTTGATGAGGGTGGGTGGAAGCTAAGAGGATGCTGAACTTGACTCACATATTTATCACAATGTAGCAAGTTATAACTTGTTTTTGATTTTCTTAGGAATTCTTGCCCAGAAGATAAAATATCCCACATTGTCTTTTAAATTTATAGTAAGAGACACATCCCTCAGAGTGCAGTCAAATAACATTGTGAGAAACTGAAGTCCACATTTGTAGTTTGAACCTGTTTTTGGTTTTGTTTTTTGTCTAACTGCTGATCCTTTTCAACTTAGGAGGAAAAGAATTTCACTTATATCACACAGCTCAGGAATGATTACTTGAGTTAAAATCTGGAATCTATTCTTAAAACTTGGGATAAAATCTTTTCTTAAATGAAAAGTTTTTTTTTTTAATGTAACTGGAAGAGGCAACTAGATTTCCAGCTACAAATGTTATGAAAAGATAGGTTCAATAAAATATAACTTAGCATAGGGAGAGAGAATCCGAGAAGGATGAGGTGTGGAAAAATGACATTATCTTGAGTATTTCTATTGCAACCGTAATTTTTTTAAAAGAACTAGAGTATATTTTAAATGATATATGTGAGTATGAGTTGTATTATTTCTGAATATTATAAACATAATGTCACTTGCTTAGATGCTACCTTTGAAAGTGATGTTATGGTCAAAATATGTAAAACTTATTAAACTCCATATTACCTCACTCCTTAGTTAAATGATTGTGAATTTGACTAATTTGGAGCTAGAAGACAATGGAAGACTATTCATTGAAATACATTTAATTGAACTTCGGATTCAACAGCTATATTTCATTTCCCCGCACTTTCCTCTCTTCATTTTCTTATCTTCCTCATGGCTATATTTTATCATTGTCTTTCTAGCCATAATTTATTCATCCCTTTGCCCCTTTCCATTCCTCCCTTTTTTGCTTTGGCTTTCCCCTTCCTCCTCTCTCCTCCCTTTTCATCAAACGGGAATCGCCATGGTCTAACCTCTGCATCTCACGTTTCATATGTACATGAACGCTAGCAAGGTCTTATAGAAAGAGAGGTGAACAAAAATCAGATAACTGTATTGCTGGTTGCTCTGTGCATAGCTATAAATTAGGTGTTAGTGTTTGCTGTAACCTGGGTGTTCATCTGGATGACTAGACCCTGATTTATCCAAATATGCGTGGAATTACATGCAGGCTAAGGATATCACAGGAGGGCAGTTTCTAGAGCAGAGCATCTCCATCCTTTCTCAGTCCTCTCCACACAAGAGAAAGATACTGTTATCGATTTGGGTTTTCATTGATCTGCAACTTTCATATAACCCAACAAATACACATATATAATATTGCTATAAATGATGTAAAGACAATGTTGGTGGAGTAACTTTATTTGTAAGGTTAGCATTTTTTTTTTTTTAACAGAGAGCCAGGATTACTAGCCTTAACTATATTTTCTCTCTCTTGAAAAGCATATTCTATCTGGAAAAGATCAAAATAATGAAGTAAAGAATGACTCTTCATACATGTCAATGTCAATGCACTGTAATTAAATATATGGCTATAAAATTTTTGTTTGTGCTTTCAGAGATATCCAAGTAGAACATTATTTATCAAGGGCCACTTCAATGTAAAAGCAATTGCATCTTTCAAAAAGCATCCTTTCTATATGTAAACAGAGTATATTTTATGAATTTTTGGATCACTCGTATTAACAAGACATTCTGTATTGGTGAGACCTTTTCTTTATTTTTAAATTATTACTAGGTTACTTTACATTCTTTTCTTACTAAGTCTTTTTTTTAACTGTGTTGGGTCTTTGCCGCTGTGCACGGGCTTTGTCTAGTTGCGGCGAGCGGGGACTGATCTTCGTTCCTGTGTGAGGGCTTCTCACTGCGGTGGCTTCTCCTGTTGAGGAGCACGGGCTCTAGGTGCACGGGCTTCAGTAGTTGTGGTGCACGGGTTTAGTTGATCCGCGGCATGTGGGATCTTCTTGGACCAGGGCTTGAACCCGTGTCCCCTGCATTGGCAGGTGGATTCTCAACCACTGCACCACCAGGGAAGCCCCTGAGTCCTTTTAATGATTGGCACTCTTCTGTACATTTTCAAATCCTTTTCCGTCACATATTTTTGCAAAGCTAATTTGTAAACTTTTAAAGATGGAGCAACTCTGGAATTTGTTTTTAAAAAGTTAGAGAAATAAATGGTTACTAGGAAGCACATTAAGAAAAAAGTATTTCCTTTAACCAAATTTAGTTTGCCTGAGTTACAAGATTATTTCTGTGGTGGCTAATACTTGCTTGGATTTTAAAATTTGCAGTGCTTCTTCTCTTTTAAGGGTCTCTACCTTATAATTCTCTGACTTACTAGTTTCGTCTTTCTACTGCTTCCATTTTTTATGAAAATAATTTGAAAGTTCAAGTGAAGGAATCTAAGTTCTTTGCTATGGGTTCTTTATAAAGAATCTATTAACAAGGTTTTCTAAATCAAGATGGAAGACGTATATTTGTAAGCTACCCCCACACACTTCTGGCCCAGTAACTTTGTGCAGGATCGGTTGGTCAAGGATGTGGAAATGCAGAGATGTCCTATCCGAAGGCTCTGTTCTCATTTATCATGCTAAGAAAGTGGAAGTCGGCTGGAATTAGTCACCAGGCTACAATCCTTGTTGTCTTACTGCATCCATTCTTTATCATTAATAGCAATAATAGAGCAACTCTCAGGGAGGTATTGCAGCCTCATTTTTCTTGGATAAATCCTACTCCCTCTTTGCATTCTAGCCATATTGGCCTTCTTCCATTTCTTCATATCTTTTCCAACCTCAGGGCCTTTGCACTTCGAGTGCAAGAACCTTAGGGCCTTTGTTCTTTCTAGCTGGGATAATTCCTGCTTGGTTTTTATTGCATTGATTGCTATCCATTCTGTAAATCTCAGCTGAAATGTGAGCTTTCTTTGAAGACCTTCCTTAACTACCCCAATTTGGTAGGTTTTCCAAATAAACTTTCCCCTAAGAGAATCTATTTCTTCCTAGCACTTAATGCAGTTGCAATGAATGAAAAAGAAAGTCTTTCTCTCATATCTGCTTTTGCATGCCTGAGAGGTCCATCACCGCTCAAGGACTGCATCTGCCTTATTGGGCGCTATGTCCCTGGTGCCTACCTAGCACAATGCCTGGAACCTAGGAGTTGCACAGTAATTATTTGTTCAAAGGAAAAAGGAAGGAGAGACAGATTTATGAAGAATGATTATTTTTCAGTTCCTTTAGTCCGCATTTGAAAGAACTGGTACATATAAATTATTTTTTAAATGTCCATGAGTTAATATATTTTTATAAAGTCATAATTAGATAGAGTGTCTGAAGGAGGTGCTAGAGTCATAATGTTATGGGGAAAGACGGTAACCTTACAGATACCACACTGGTACACAGCAGTGCAGAGGAAAGTGACTCTCTGGAACCAAGGTTTCAGACACATGGAGAATCATACGTGCAGTGATCTACATACACGTTTGAAATAGAATTTTGAGTTTGGTCAACAGCTGGCCTTTTGTTCATTCAACAGTTAGTAAAAGCAAACTCTATACAAAGCACTATGGAAAATCCTGCCAAGTTAGAGAACTCAAGGAAAAGTATCTTAACTGCCTGCAATCTAAAGGGCAAAACAGAATGAGGAGGGAAAAAAATGGGAAAATGAGTGAAGTGTGACACTGGAAGTATAGGCAGAGTCCTACAAGATTCCAGGGGGAATATGAGTGGAGAGCAGATATAAACTTGTGGAGGTGGGAGTATTCATGGCATGTACAGAAAATGGCAAGGAGGTCAGCTGAAGCATATTCTGAAGAGCCCTGAATGCCATGCTAAGGAATTTTGAGGGCAAGGAAAACATAATTCATGTTTGTTTTATTTTTCAGCAAGTAATGTTGAAGTCAACATGGAGAAGAAATTAAAGCAGGGAATGAGACAACAGATAAGAGCCTATTGAAACAGTTCAGGTAAGAGTTGATCAAATTGTGTTTTGTGCTATTGGTTAGTCAATCAGATATACAAAATAGGAAATATTCCTTAGATAATTGAAATGAACACTTTCAAGTAGCTGTTTGTTGAGTATTATGAAAAGTTTACCATGACTAGTGTTTAAGAGATTTATAGAAAACTAAGATTATTAAACTGAAAGTCAAGGATTCTGTAGCCTTCAGGTTTTACTGTGTTTGTAATATAAAATGAAAATATCCTTCCATCGTTTCATTTCATCAAAGAAACAAAGATGTGAAGAAGAATTGTCTTAGCACAAACATATTTCTTTATCTTCCTTCCCTCTTCCGGGATAGTAAAGACTGTGCTGCCTACAAACCCTTCCCTAGGATGATTACACATCATTCAGCTTGTGTTTAAGCAGGACTTTAAGGGCCAATCCGCTCATGAGGTGGAAAAGGCCAAGTTACAATTATAGTGAGACCTATCACTTTGAATTCCCTGAATTTTCATTCTGAAATATCAGTTACCAATCACTTGGCATGAATCGTTACTCTAAAACACAAGTTAGTAATCACTTGGCCTGAATTCAACGTATATATTCTTTTGTGTGGTGAAAAGTCACGGATATGATTGATGACCTTTAGTAATAGAGTCATAAAAAAAGTACACAGTAATTTCTATTATAAAACCCCTTTCTTAATAGTAGGTTAGGAGACTGTTTTGACAGTACATAGAAGGTATTTTAGTGTGTATTTATGTTATTCACTTGGCCAATATTTGCTCATTAGGGCTTTTTAAATAAGGACAAAGAGCATTTGAAAAGTTAATAATATTCATAATTACTGGAAAGACTGGGAAATACAGAAAGTATAAAGAGTAAAATAATATCACTTATAATCCTTCTAAACATTGATATCCTCTTCTAATTAATATTTATATTTTGGCATATTTCCTTTCAGTCATATATACATGAATATTTAATATATTTGCAATCATACAGCATACAATCTTGTCTCTATTTTGTTTCATTATCATACTGTGAGAACATCCCCAAATTATGAAAATCTGTTTGAATATCTCATTTTAATAGTCAAGTAATATTCAAAATTATGGGTGTATGGGAATTTGATATATCATTTTTTAACTGGTGTTTGAGATGTTTCCAAATACTTTTGTTAATATTTGTTAATATTTTGTTAATATAATATCAGAAACAATTATTTGATATGCATCCTTCTGTATACATCTTTCTCAAATATCTGATTATTTCCTTAAAATAAATTTCTATCAATGGAATTTTACATCAAATTAAATAATCTTTTACAAAATTCTTACTACACATTGCCCAAGAGCATTCTAGAAAGTCCGTATTAACATGTAGTCCAACCAAAAGTTTACTTAATTGAAGTTTTTATCTTTTCCTTTTCGTATTTATTTGACTATAAGCATGTTGACCATTTTTTGGCTTATTTTATGGTTTAGTTTATTCGGTGGATTGTTAGTTAATATCCTGTTGCCTACTATTATCTTAATCTAATAGTGTTTTTATTAATAAATCCTATTTTACATTAAAATTATTATCTCCTTTCTATGGATGGAGTTATATATTTTCTAAATTATTGGTCAGAATGATCAAACTGTTCATATTTGTTTTATAGAGAATTGTATGGTTTCTACTTTGTAGTTACGTCTTAGTATATCTTGTAAAAATTTAGTGAATTTTGGTAGATTTAATAAATCTATCAACCCCTTTGATCCTGAGTATGAATTGTAGATACAAGTAAGTCTAAATTAAATTTAAACACTAGTTAGAAATCCAATGTTGTTGAATTCCTAGAAATCGTGCAAAGACATTGATTGCTTTTAAAGACTTTTATAAATTGACAAATGGTCTTTTTGTAAATAGGATTCACAGTGTTTCACTTTATTTTGTGTTCTGTATGATAATTTACAAAGCACTTTTACCTATACCACAAATTGACTATTGGTAGCCTGCATCCAATTACAACATGCAAAAGAGTTTTACTTATCTACAAGTCGTGGCTATGGAGAAGGTTTGAAACCCAGTCAGGAATTTGGGTTGAGGGAATCTAACGTCTCCACTTTTGGCTCTGACACTGAGGAGAACACAAGGTGGGCAGAGGAAGTGTTGTCGAGCTTGACTGCAATGAGTTTACACAGTAAGACTTTCTATTGCTGACCCTGGGCAGAGTCTCCATGCAGTTGCTTATTCACTTTTGCCTATTGTTCAAGTCCCTCCCTCCACCTCCTACCCCCAGTGATGCTTCTCAAATTCCTGCATTTCCAACTGAATAACCACATAACAACCATTTAGTACTGGGTAGAAACTTTCCCTGTTAGAAGAGGTATGCATTAGCTCTCTTATTTGCAGATTATACAGGATATCTTCTGTTTGCTCCCCCAGATTCACTTTCTGTCCTTCTCTGCCTGGGGGGCTCACCTGTATGAATGACATCAACAGGACTTCCATTCCTCCGCTGTCCATTTGGTTTTAGCCAGTGGGTAAATGGGGGGAAAAAAAGAAGAGAGAAGTCAGGGTATTTATTCTCCTGGATAAACTCCCTGGAAGGTCTCCTGCCTTAGCTAAAGGTTACCCCTCATTGAATGATGGCCTCTTCTATGTGATTCTTGCTTTCCTCTGGTTTCAGTGAGCTTTTCCTCCATCATCTCTTCAGTTTTTGGTGTGGTAACAATGCTACTGCCGCTAGTCCTAGAGTCCCTAAATGTTCCTTAGCAATTAGTTATTACTTAATAATTACTGATTTCCAGTTCGGTTTTTCCTCTTTTGTAAACCAGTTATATTTGTTATCTGTTACTGTGTAACAAATTACCTCAAAACTCTAAGCTTAAAACAGTAATAAACAATTTTTATCTCACAGTTTATATGGGTCAGGAATTCAGGTGTGGTTAAGCTGGGTAGATTTGAAAGACAGTTCTCCATAGTTACCTCACATTTCTGCATTTATTGAGAGAAAATCACTGATTGCCTTTAATCTAAGCTCTCTCTTCAAGTATGTTTATAGAGTGATCTGCCTTGGAAGATAGATATTCTATCTCTCACTTAAGCAAATATAGGCATCCTTACTGTCCATTATAAAAGACTTGTAAGCTCAGGTTCCTGTCAGGTAATGCAGTCCTCTGTATGTGCAGGTGTCAGCTGGCCTTGTTCACATTGCTCTGTGGGAATTAAGACTCAAACTAGTGCAAGAAAATGCTAATACCGTGGTTATTCTTCCTGCTCTGAATAATAGAGCTCTTTGTCTCTAACCCAGGAACATTGTTTCTTGTGCAAGTATCCATGAAAATGAGGCAGGCTGATGTGTTTGTTGGCAAGTAGGGTAAAATCTTAGACCGTCCACGGTTCCTGACAGGTAGTCCTGGCTCAGGGTCTCTCGTGAGGTTGCAGTCGTGGTGTTGGCAGGGACCATAGTCATCTGAAGGCCTGACTGGAGCTGGAAGATCTGCTGCTAAGGTGGCTCACCCACATGGCTGGCAAGTTGATGCTGGCTGTTGTCAAGAGACCTCAGTTCCTTGCCACGTGGAACTCTCCACAGGCTGGTCTGAGCATCCTCCCAACATGGCAGCTAGTTTTCCCAGAGTGAATAATCCAAGAGAGTGCAAGGTGGAAGACCCAATGTCCTATGACCTGGCCTCGGATGTCACATCGCCAATTCTACCATATCCTATTGGATTCATTGGATGACACATCTGCTCAATATAAGAGGCGACTACACAAGCACAAGAATACAGTGTGGCAAAGCTCATTGTGGGCTGTCTTGTAGGCTGTGTCACGTAAATCCTTCTCAAAATATCCCAGTTTGTGTCTAATGTCTCTTTCTTGACTGGAAACCATGACTTAAACTTCTTTATATGTGCTCTTACCTCTTTGCCCCTTGAGGCATGTTTGTATTTGAATTTGTTGTTTACTCTCTCACTTAATCCATACAGTAAGACCCTCCTGGGGTCACTTATTCCATTTACAAGGAAACGACAAGTTAAAAATTTCAAATACTTTGGCCAAAATCTTGCAACCAGTGTGAGACTAAAGAGCCCCCAAATCTAATACTCCTTCCAATATTCAAAATGCTTTTTTGAATAAGAAATGTAAAAATGAATTGAGAGTAATCATCTTGAAATCTTCTTTTGTAAACCAGATTAACATGTAGACAATGTAGGCAATGCTTAAGTGGCATAATTTAAGGAATGTGTCTATTGAAATATTTTTCTCACTCTCCTACCAAAATGTCTCTAAAATGTCTACTGTAAAAATTTTTGTTGGAGAGCCATCCGGGAATTTCTACATTTTGTCTTGATAAGGCATTACATTTTATCAGAAGAGCAATGTATTACCTTAGTCTTATGTTAATAGTTTTAGAAATTATTATTTAAAAATTTATTTATAATTAAGTTTAATCCCTAAACACATACTATCATGTAGCAGAAAGAGTACACACAAACAAATTGATTTTAGGGGGCACAGAAGCTTGAGAAAGTCCAGAGATCTATATGGTTTTATGCAGTGGGGTTCTTGGACAGTTCAGGACTCTATTTGAAGGTGCCTGAAAGAATGACAGTAACCATAAGAAATTCTATCCCCATCAAAAATTCAACTTGCATTGACCCTAATAACAGAAATGCACTAATAATTCACTTTTTAATGAAAGAAAAGTGAACAGTTGTACCGTTCTCATTGAAACAAGCTCAGAGTACTCTGAATTACTACTTTTCTTTTAGTGAAAGTAAAGTACTAGGGGACTGCAATAGTGGTTAGAAGTATTCTGAGGTTAGAAATCATGTAAAACAGACCCTCCCCCAATTTTTCAGTAAAAATATATTTAGTTTTTGTCAATGTGTTGAAATGAAAAATTAGCTTACATTTATCTTTATTTTAAACTTCTTTCATTCTTTTCTTTTATCTCATTTCTATAACAGTTCTCTTTTCAGCAGCTTTCTTACCAGGAAAAGCTATTGAGTTTTCAAATTCAATAAGCAAGATTAGAAGAGAGACGTCCTTTGACCATACCTCCACCAAGGAACCTCAGATCTTAGCTTTGGGAGGTTTTTAGAGCCGTCAATCTGCTAAATCAGCTGACAGCTTGGAGTGCTTTTGTAGATGCCTGGGACGGGTGCTAAGTTGTTAGTGTAAAACAGTACATTCTGGAGATTTCTCAGCCAGAATGGGTCAACGTATGAGTACACTCATTCCTTCAAGATATCTCGGGGGACAGAGAGAGAGAGAGAGAGAGAAATGAACACAATTGTACGTTACATACTTGGATCCCTTGTGTGCGACATTAAAGCCCACTTTTTTGAATGATATACTTGATATACTTCATAAAGCCCCCTAGCTGAGACAGAAACAAAATAGCCATGTTAATGCAGTCTCTGCTGTCAGAGGTGTTGTTCAGGTTCAGTATTCAGCCTCTCTGAATACTTATCTTGGCAGTTAAGCATGGATTATTCTATTAGACCACCAGATTTGGGATTGTGAGACAGACTTCAGTTGTCAGGACAGACTTCAGTAGTGGTAGAAACACACAGATGCCTTCACAAAATGCCCCCCCTTCCTCTCCCTCAGCCAACTGACTCTCGGTCTTCTCTTGCCAACCGTAGATTGTTCTGAGATTGGGACAACAAGACTAAGTAAGGCTTATATTCATTCCATGGTTAGATGGTTAGAGACTGGCTCTCTCCCCTTCCTCCCTCCCTCTCTCCCTGCCTTCTTCTCCTCCTTTACCTCTTGCTCCTACTCTTCTTCTTTTTCTTCTTCCTCTTTCTCCTCTTCCCTTTCTTTTTTCTTCCTCCCCTCCCCCTTCCTCCCTTGCTCCTCCTTCTCTTCCTCTTCCTCTTCCTCCCCCTCCTCTCTCTCTTTCTCTCTTTCTCTTTCCTGCTAAAGATGAACAAGAGGAGCCCCAGTTACTTTTGCCAGCCATCTTAGGACTACTAGGAGAAACAGGCATGGGACAATAAACCAGAGAGATCGGAGAATTAAGTCCACTGATGACGTCCTTAAGCCATTCTACCTGTCCGGCTTGGACATGCCCTAATGCTAGGGCAGGAAAAATCAATTTCTTCATAACTGAAGCCACTCAGAATAGGGTTTCTTTTCATTGCAGCTGAAATCATCCACTCTGACACAGAGAACACATGGAAAATAGGTTAAGCAGAGGCCTGGCATAAGTGGCCTTGTTGTCATCCTCCGAATTGGGGTAGAGGTAAGAAAGGTAGAAGTACTGAAAAATTGTATCAATGTATGTCTTAGAGAGATCAGTTTGTTGGCAGTGATTGAAATAGAAAAATATGTTGGAAAAATAATCTTGGGGAAAAATTGTGCCTCTTCCATGTTTTTAGGTGAATCTGTAGTGGCAAGTTTAATATTGTCCTCTAGGAAACCACATCAGGGCCAACCAGTAGGCCCCTGCTCTACTCAGGGAGTTCTTCTCTTATCAGTTTAGTATGTCTTTGAATGAGATTTTGCCTGAAAAATAAAGAGGTGTACAATTAAATATTAGATTGAAAACTACTGTTTAGCAATAAGTCTTCATTCTTTAATTGTTTTATAGTGAACACGAGTGGCCAAGAAACCACTTATCTTGTGTCGTCCATTTCCATCTACACCTGACTCCTGGCAAGGCCATCACTGCTTATTGTTCTCATTTAGCCTGTCATCACCACCCTCTCCAGGGGAGGATGAGGAAAGAAGTATTGCCATTCCATCTCGTTGTCTTTTCTTCTCCTCTCCTATGCCACTGAGCAAGGACTATCCAACTTTTTCAACATTCAACATGGATCTTTAACCCACTTGTGTAGTCAGGTTATTGTTTCCTCCAGGGAAGAATTGGGCTCTAAGATTTCAGTTTGCATTACACTGTTAGAAAAAAAATGTACCGTTCATATTTTTATGATTACCAGTCATTTGTCTTCTGTTGTTGTTTTTTTTTGTGGTACGCGGGCCTCTCACTGTTGCGGCCTCTCGCGTTGCGGAGCACGGGCTCCGGACGCGCAGGCTCAGCGGCCATGGCTCACGGGCCCAGCCGCTCCGCGGCATGTGGGATCTTCCCGGACCGGGGCACAAACGCGTGTCCCCTGCATCGGCAGGCGGACTCTTAACCAGTGCGCCACCAGGGAAGCCCAGTTATTTGTCTTTTGTTGCTTATTTTGCCTCTAAGAAGTTTATGTATGTATGTATTTATTTGCTTACATATTTTTGTGAGGCTAGGTGAAGAGCAGTTGTTTTTTGGATCCAATCAAGATATATTGATTTCCCTGTTTAAATCAGCAAATTTTCTGCCTAAATATGGTAATTGTAGCAGAAGCATCAACAGCAACCTTCAGAGAGAGAACAACAAAATATTTTTTTAATCAATCCAGGATTTTTATTTATAACTCAATTGCTTTGGTAAAATATCTACTGGCAAAGCTGAACCTAAATAGCATTTCAGATGCATCCTAAACAGCTCGCCTGAAGACTGAAGCACACTCTGCTTATATACTTTCTGAAATCTATCTATATTTTATTTTGTCTTGGAAAAAGATTAAAGAATAGAATAATATTAGAACTGGTGGAGGCATGATCCATGCCCCCTTGATTATATTGAAACATTAAAATGTCATCAGCATGTTAATTTTGTCATCTCAACTGCACGAGATTTATTCAGCACTTCTATCTATTACATTACTCAGGAAACACAATTTATTCTGATTGTGGAAATGTCATAGGCAGCGACTAAAAACATCTGGAATTCTTAGTTTAGAAAGAATGCCTGGTTTCAATAATGCTATTTCGAAATTAATTTTATCTATGAAGAAGGCTGGAATCAAACATTTTTAAATTATTCAAATTGAAATATTCATTTGGCTCACCAATTTTAACTGACAGATCAAAAATCAAAGAGAAAAAAATTGAGACCAAGGAAGTATTCTTTAATGGTTGGGGAAATAAGATGGTCTCCAATGAAAGTCTAATTTCAGAAAAATACAGTGACGTGGTTTTTTTGTTTGTTTGTTTTTCCTCTTCATTATAGCAAGAGAGGCTTGACTAAGTCTGTGACACATCTAGGAAGCAGATGCAAGGGGGCGAGATGGGTAATTAATCCCAGGAAGACAAAAGATACAAAGTTGTCATAATGGCACAAGGAAACATGATTTTTGCTTTTATGTTTCATGTTTTCCTTTATAAAAACCTGTAAATAGAGTTACGTTTCTTGCTACTTCTGAGGTGAAAGCCACTCCCCTGATAAGAAATTGTATGTGGGGTACAGGGTGAGGAAAGAAGCAAAGGTTGGTTGGTGATAATTTAGGGATTTTTCTTAGTAAATATATCCATAATTTATTATCTGAGAAACCCAAGTCCTGAAAGCTCTGAAAGCTGAGATAAATGCCCCATTAGGTAGCAAAAACTGACCTGACCTAATGTGAGGCTATTTACATTCTTTAAGTCATTTACCCGAATATTCATAATTTCACTGCAGAATCACTAATGTGATCAAATACAAGGTGCTGCTCCAGACCTCATATAGAATTTGTAATTCCTTACTAAAATTTGAAAAACTCTGAGTTTCAAAACATATCTCGGGGGCTTCCCTGGTGGCGCAGTGGTTGAGAGTCCGCCTGCCGACGCAGGGGACACAGGTTCGTGCCCCGGTCCGGGAAGATCCCACATGCCGCGGAGCAGCTAGGTCCGTGCGCCATGGCCGCTGAGCCTGCGCGTCCGGAGCCTGTGCTCCGCGATGGGAGAGGCCACAACAGTGAGAGGCCCGCGTACCGCAAAAAAAAAAAAAAAAACATATCTGGTCAGAAAAGTTTCAGATAAAGGGATTATGGATCTGTAGTAAATTCTAGAGATTTCCCCCTACTCCCACCACTACCCCCACCCAAACAGGTTGTTTCCAACTTGTCTGGGCCTGACTTAAAAGTGTACTGGCTGTGAGCGTTATTTGAAACACCGGTACTCAAGTCTTAGCAAAATTTCACTTCAGGTTCCACATTTAGCGGTAAATTATTTTGGCAAACTGCATGGAAAATAAATATATTATTATGCTTTTTGGGGGGATATATTTAGATTTACAGAAAAGTTGCAAAGGTAGTACAGTGAATGCCCATATACCATCACAGAAGTGTTAGTCTGTTTCACTAACACTTCCTTGCTAATTTAAAGAAGCTGGTGTCACATATAGTAGGGTACTCAAATATCTTTTGTTTGGCTAATCAAGTTGTTCTCTTTTTAGTAAGTCCCTTATTAGGCTCTGTGCATTGCTTACATTTATGACCTTCAATTCTTACAGCAAGTATGTGAAGTGGATATTATATTTGCACAGTTTAGAGAGGAAAAATGTCAATTCAGGGAAGAATACTAGTTTACCTAAAGCAACAGCCCTTAATAGAGAACACAGTAGAACTAGGTGACTGACTTAGATCTGAGTGGCTCTAAAGCACAAGTTCTTTTCAAAATACACTGTCCTCTTCAGCTCCTGCCTTGTTGCTTGGCCCCTTGTCAGCAGAATTTGTCTTCCTCCCTAAAGTTCACAAATAGTCTTCTGGCTGAAGCTACACCCTCCCTCACTTCCTCAGGGCTGGAGGCTGCTTTTTAAAAAAATGTTCTCTCCTTTTATCTGGAGGAACAAGCTGTAAAATACCCTTAGGAAACCACTTAAGGGGCTAAAAGTAAGAATGGTTGTGAGACTATTGCAGTTTTTTGTTTTGCTTTAACACAGTGGCTTTGTTTATGTCACTCAAAGGCGTGGTAAGAACAGAAAGGGGAGAAATTCTACTCAGAGCAGCTGGAAGTGGAGCTGAGGTAAATAAATCTCTCCTCAGAACTTCTACCTCACTGAATCCCTTCTTCTACACTCACAGTTCAGCTCCCACCCTCGTTTGAGGGATACCTGGAAGGCAAGGACTGTTTTAGGAAGATGTGTATGTGCATTCTGAGTTAAAAAATCTACAAGTATTTGTCAATAAATATGTCATTATACTTGGTTAAACAGTTCATAGTCATCATAGCTACCCTCTTTTAAACCTCCCAAAGATCTCATATGAAAACGTCATACAGCAATTCCCAAATGAAATGTGTGTAGTCATGATATCACTAGAGTACATGTGAAATCAGTTGATAGTATTTCTATTGTAGAAATTGAAAGGTATTCTTATAATATCTGCAGATGAATTCCACTTGAATATCTCCAATATGTTTGTATTTCATCCTGTATTAATTAAAGCAACATTGATCAAAGGAGGTGTTTCTGATCTGTAAGCAGCTCTGAAGCTCCTTCCATCTTGTGCTTCTGTGTCTTCAACACATGGTTTCCAAGGTCACCATAGCAAAGCAAAGAATGTGAGAATCACATTTTAGGGGGCGCCGTTCTTAAATGTGGCTTATATAAGTTCTTCCCATACTGCATTGGCCATATGGGAACCGTGATTTATATGGTACCCAGAAGGAAAAAGAAAATGGTATGCTGGAGAGCTCACTAGTCTCTGCTGTGTTTAATCAAGTTAAAACAAATTCTCATTTTATTCAAAATTTCTCTCTGGCTCTAGTTCTATAAAATAAAATCTCTCAATTTTTCCTCCATCCTTTATTCAGAGTTCTCCTTTCTTCTTTTTTCCCAATCTCTCTCTAAACTTTCTCTTGCTTTAACTTCAGTTTTCTTCGCTACTACCCCCAAGTCATTGGGTTAGCCAGCAGTCCTCTTTCTGCTGTGTCAACAACCCCACTTCCTGGTTCTGCCACAGCTGCCCTGTCAGTCTTCCATACCTGGCCAATCCAATCTTCTGCCCACCCCACTTTTGTTCCACATGGAAAATACCACCACTACCACCACCAGAATCTAATTGGTCCTTAGTAACCTGTTTCTGACCCCTGCCTAACCCTAATAATGCCATTTGGTTGTCACTGACTTGTGTTCAGTTTACTTTTTCTTTCCTTGTGGCAAATATTTCAAACCTTTATAGTTTCCTTCGTTTATTTATCCCTACCTGCCTTAACTCAAAAGATTGAAAAAGAAAAAAAATTACATGCCATATTCCCCACTTTCTACCTCTGACCAAGTGTATGTGTGTGACCCTGCTTTGTTTCCCAGGGCTCTTCTGCTCAGGCTGCTCCTGGTCCTTGCTTCATTTTTTGTCTCTTCTCCTTTCTCCATTTGCTCCTTCTCTCCATCCTCTTGCTCCTAATTCCATTTGTTTTTCCCTCTGTGGAGGCAAACTTTGATTCATCCTTCAAACTGCACATGAAATACTATTTTAGTCTGCTCAGGCTGCTATAACAAAACACCACAGACTGGGTGACGTGAACAAAGAAATTCATTTTTTTCCACATTTCTAGAGACTGGGAAGTCCATGATGAAAGTGCCAGCAAGCTAGGCTTCATTATGAGACCTCTTCTCTTGAATTCTAGACAGCCACCATCTCACTATGTCCTTATAGGATCTCTTTGTGTGCCAAGGGGAGAGAGAGAGAGAGAGAGAGAGAAAGAGAGAGAAAAAACAAGGTCTCTGGTGTCTCTTCTTAAAAGGGCACTAATCCTATAGGATCAGGGTCCCAGCTTTGTGATCACATTTAATCTTATGTACTTCCACAAATCCTATAGGATCAGGGTCCCAGCCTTGTGACTGCATTTAACCTTATGTACTTCCACAAATCCTATAGGATCAGGGTCCCAGCCTTGTGATCTCATTTAACCTTACTTCCTTACAGGCTCCATCTCTAGCTACAGCCACATTAGAAGGCTGCCTCGTCATTGTTTACATTTTCATCATAATAACTAATTGACTCCAGCCACACAAATATGACCCTTGAAAATAATGTGTCACTTTTAAGCCTATCTTCACATGTTCAACTTCAACATATGAATTTTGGAAGGACACAAACACTCAGTCCATAACAATCATCTTCATCCTCACCTTAACAGTGAAGCATTCTTTGAGATGACCCAGGCTGAATCTGTGTCCATATCAATTTGAATAGTGTGTTACACCATCATGATTCTTTTTAAAGTAAATTTCTTATATATCCTTTCTGAACCATGAGCTACAGAAAGAAATCATATCTTAGTCATCTTTGTGTCATGTCCATTACCTAGCACAGAGTCTGTACCAGAGTAGGTGCTTAATAGCTATTTTTGATTAAACCACAAGATCCTGAAAGGTCACCTACATGACCAAAGAAAGATTAAATTATGATGCATATATTTTAATAGCAAGATGATGTATTTAATTTGAATTATTTTGAAATTTATTCCCTACTTATGGCATTTATTCATTTTTCAGTGGAATACTTAATTCAACTCAGTTCTATGATCATTTGGAGAAAATACCTTTTGCAAATATCAGATTGAATACATGTATAAATTCCTCAAGAACTGAAATAGAAAGATTAAAATATGTTCATTCCATTGAGCTTGTGTATCCTAAAAGGCTACTAACATAAAACTACTGCTAGAACTGGAAGCTTATCATGAACTGAGAACAGTATCTAGAGTTACAGCTATTTCTTTCAAGAGGTCTGGATAGTTCAAGCATGTTTTAAGGCCTGAAAGCTCTATTCTTTCATTGTCATTTTTTTTTTTTTAGTCCTGGCTTGATTCAAGTATTTTTTTCCACCAATTACATCTTGAAATTGTAGATTAGACTTTTTTTTAGCTTGCTGTTTGTGATTATTCTTACTAGTTCATCAACTCCACAGTTGTCAGAAAGCCATTTTCACATGAAATTTAATTTCTGCAATGAAAGTTGAAAAATTATCTTGTCTCATCAATGAGGAAAACTCTACCACATTTCCCCACCCCTGTTTTCTATCAGAGCAAAATCTCTTGAGTTATCTGTATAAAATATTTATAGAGATACTTATCTCTATAAAATATTTATAGAGATATTTATCTCTATGAAAAATATTTTCATATTTTTATTTTATGAATAAAATAAAATATTTCATAATTTATATTTTATTTTTCAGACAAAATATTTATCTCTATGAAATATTTTTCATTGTTCTGGCAATGATCTGGCTCTATCCCTTGATAGGAAATTGGGCATGTGTGGCTAGTCATCCAGGGGAATATGTTTACCAGTGAATTATCTTCCAAGGTTTTGACACCACCATCAGTTATGCCAGATGCAAATCATTTACTCTCTGTCAGTTCAAATACACAGTCTTGTTTGGATGGCTTAAATCTATGCTGGCACCAAAATACAGCAATCAATATTGCTCAACTTCTGAGTTGAAAGCATAGACAAATGTATACAGCGCCAAAACATGGAAATAATACTATGTAGGCTGAATTTTGCTAAGTGTTACTTAATGTTAGCATAGCATGAGATTTTCAAAGGAACAGTGACATTTCCTATTGAAGAAAATGAATGTTCTTCTACAATGGTAGACGTAATTCTTTGACATGGAGTTTTAAGATGACTGTCATGTTCTATATGGCCCACAACCCTGCCAGATCTCATAAAGTCAAAAAAATGAAGTTTTGGATGAATACCTCAGGGAAATGCCAAACTAAATTCTGGAATTTGGGGATTTAATAATAATGGCTTCAGTGTGGCAGTATTTCATAGAGTTTAGCATCATTTTTACAGACCATGAACTGGTGGATTAATAGCCTCAAGAGTAAAAAAGATTTGATTAATTTTTCTTTATTCTTTTCTACTTATGAATCAAGGCAAATCATGATACAAAAAAGACTGAAAAACCGTTTATTTCTTAGCTTTTGGCATGAAGACAACTGAAGTAAATAGAGCTGACCCATATTTTCACTTAATAGGTACAATTTATATTTGTACAAAATAAAAGCAGAATTTAATAAAATATCCTAGCAGAGAAGAGTAAGATTAAGATCACATATTACTGAGCTAAAAAACGTAGATTTGAGTATTAGTTCCACCACTTAATGGCAATATTGGCCTTTCGAAGCCTAAATTTTCTAATCTATAGAATAGAAAAGGTATTGCCTAACTTATAAAGATGATGTATTTATTTAAAATGTGAAGTATAAACATATATGTATGTATGTTTATGACAACTGGCAATTGTCATAGACATACATGAAGCTATAAGGACCTTAACTGAGCTGTGCAATCATGATAATCAGTTGGCTCTTAAAAGGAAAAAAAAAAGGAACACTGCCATTTTGTGGATGGAACAAATGTCACCTTATCTAATATTTTTCGGTCTTTTTTGACTTGGACCCTTTCTTCCCAGTGAGATTTAAATTGTGTTAAGTAATCACTCCTACTTAAAATTTTTCTCAGAGGCAAGACTTCAAGAACATCCTGAAATCCAGCAATAGAAAATATTTGTGTTACTTAAATCTTTTCCTATGCTTTGGTACAAGGTGGTGAAACAAAATCAATAAATGACCATGGAATTATGTCCAAATCCATATATTTATGATGTAAGACCATTCTGCTTTTCCTTGGTCAAGATAGTACTGCTACTAGTCACTTACCTACCAGGACAGTGGCTCTCAACCAGGGGAGAGTTCCTCCTCCAGGAACATTTGGCACTGTCTGGAGACATTTTTGATTTTCATGACTGTGCATGGTGAAGGGGTGCTACCAGTATCTAATGGATACAGACTAAGGATGCTGCTAAACATCCTACAATACAAAAGACAGCATCTACAATAAAGAATTATCTGGTCCTAAATGTCAATATTGCTTCTCTTGAGAAACTCACCTCTATTAGACATATGATATAGAGGGGAATTTTCTCATTTCAGATCTAGTATAAGTCAGATTTAAAGATGCTAGAATATATTTGAGCACATTTTCAGCATCATACACAGGTGACCCATTTTAGGAGGAAACCACACACAAATGATCACTTCCTACGGACCATGAACACACAGCATGAGAAGTTAAAGCATTCTAATTTGAGCACATGGGGTATAATATAGAGATTCATTTTTGATGTTGCTCTTGTGATGTGAAAAAACTACATAAAAATCATATACTCGGAAGTAACTTAATTATTCCTGGTATGAGAGGAACATCATACACCTATGGATAGATTATTTTCTGTAGCCAATTAGTTCTTAGATTATCCATAAGTAGGTTTTGCTTTTTAATGCATTTTTTCATTTGAACTAATAGAACAAATATTTTCTAAATTGAGCCTTGACTCATATCATTTAGTAAGTTGAAACTAGAGAGGATCAAGGGATCCATCTATCTCTTCATTTGACAACTGAGAACACTGGGAGATAAAGAGTCCGAGCAACTTTCCCAAGGTTGCAAAGTTTGTTGTATGCAGAGTCAGGGCCATATTTCCAGTCCAGTCAATTAATTAACAGTATTTTTAACACTATTGTTCATTATAAATACATTTAAGTTTATTACACCTTATTCGTTGAACTGTCTTTGTTCCTCTCCACCACCCAACTCACACTTACATTTCTTTTTGTGTGATTCTTTTCCCTCTTAACTTTTTTCAGGGCAGTGGAGCCAACAGTGTGAAACCTTAATTTGATACCTTTCCCAAAAGCCTTTCCATAGTCTTTTATGCCAAATCAGACTCCCACAGATTTAAGAGGTGTGGAAAAGCTAGATTAAGCTGTCTCGGGTTGGCTAATCTTCCATTTGGTCAGAGTGTGAAGGGGTCTATGCCACAGAGTTCCTCCATCACCCGAGGAAAAGCTCTTCTCAATTATGCTGGTTTAACTTACAGGGACTTCAGTGATCCACAAAACAAGTGAAATTTAAGATACACATCTTAAGCTCAGTTTGTAAAGGCCTGTGCTTTCAATAACAAAACTCACAGTGACAGTGATGTATGGTTTTCTTTATGAGACCTGAAAACTGATGGATATGTGATCTTATAAATGCTTAGACAAACTAATGCACATAATTATATTTTCCATTTGAAGTCTATTGCTAGGCATTCTAATACAATATCATTAGTTGAAATGGCCACGATGATACAGCTTGGGCGGTTTGTCACAGTAATTACAGGGTGATTATTTTTGACTGGAATAAAGATTTCAGTTTTAGTGTGGTGGAAAGCACCATCACAAATTACAAACAGTCTTGGGAAATAATAAAACTTTAAGATTTTAATGCATTTTGCAGCATCATTCTAAACTAATTTCTCACTAAAGAAGATGTCCATAAATTGGCTAAATAAATTATTTTTAAAGTGATTAAAATATGGCTTTGCCAAAAGGATCCCACTTATCTCATTAATGGTTCCTATGTATAAAAATGTCAACATTAGATAAAATTTGAGTGTGGTAAATAAGGCTTATGTCATAATTAACAACCTTTAAAGAAAGGATTTTTTTTTTAAGCAGACACAAAAGTATGGCATTTATCTTCACTATTTTCAGAATGGTTGATTAAAGTAGACAGTGTCCTAACATCTGTATTGAAAACTATATTAATCAATTGACTAATCATGCAACATTAATCAAAAGCCTCCCTAAGTGTTTTAGTATCTGAGCAGCTCTTAGTATTTTCTATCAGATCCCTTTTAAGGTGTCCATTAAAAAGATTAAATTTGGGTGGTAAATACTGAGGGGTTGTGGAACTTGTGGCTTCTCACTGGAAGGTCATAGCCACCGCTCATTAGTGCTACTTTTAATGGGATAAGAAGCAAAAGTTTTGAATATGTGACTAAATCAATTAATCAGTTCTGCAGTTGACTCATTCCAGTAAGCAGTTTAGTATTTGCCGAATCGGCACCGTGGCCATCTGGCTGATTTGTCCTCCGTGGGTTGGCTTAAACCAAAGAATACTTTTTACCTAAGAGTTTAAATGGAATAGCCAGTACACTGATGCAGCAACTGCTATTCAATAAGTTGGTTTGTAGAAACTAGTTAAAAGTCAGCCTTTATTATTAAGAATGTATTTAAATGATCTAAGTTGTCCTGTACAATGAGTGTAAGACTTTCTGTTGCTGGAGTGGATTGTTCACAATCAAATGAATCATTTTGGTGTTTAGTGAGATTCAGTTGAACCTCGTAGTGCATTCTCAAGCTTACTAATCAACTGTAAACTTCAAGGTTGGTGATTTATAGTTGGTTAGTTGTTAGATTTCCAAATACTTTTAAATGTAAGATTAGTTAGGCAAATGTGTACAGTAAATGTGTAGAATGTCCATATCAAGTACAAACAGAAAATCACTCAATACAGTTCAGAGGAGGAAGTTACAGTTAGCCAATAAATAAAATTATTTGTCATATTTTCAGAAGGCACTTCTCTGTTATATTTTGTGTCCTCTATCTTTCTAATTCTAAAAAGCAACACTTTTCTCTATACCCGTTTATTTTGATGGTTTAACAATATGAAAATAGTAGTAGTCTCTGCAAACTGTTTTGATCTTACAATCCTTTTTGTTTACTTGATGGAGAACGGTTGATTTTCATTCTACCATTGACTAAATGATCATAATGACATTCAATGGAATTATTTTTTTTCTAGAAAAAATTTTGCCAGCTTTTCAAACAGAATCCAGACCTATAGGCATTTAAAAACATGGTATGGCCCATCTGTTTATCCCTGCTGTTACATAAGGAAAGATTATGCAGACAAGACTGTTCTCAGAGTTTGTGCAAAGGACTTTATGATTTGGGCAGTGTCTGGCTATTACTGCTTTTTCAGCAAAATGATTAGGTGGCAGTTTTAAAATTTGCAAATATGTCCTGAAGCTTCAACAATAGAAACACACATCTAATTTAGTTATCTAAACTAAATTTAAATGTATGCTGAATATCTTCAGTTTCAAATGATGCTTTTTCTTTTCTTTGCCAGTCGCTCAGAGTGAAAATAGATATTTTATTGTAAAAGATCCAGTGATGCTCATCTACAAAAAGATGATGGTTGGGAGACAAAGTAATGTCTCATCCCTGCGTTCCTCTTGAATATAGTTGTCTGCAGAGGAAAGGCATCTACTACAAAACAGTTACCTTTATAATGAATTGTTCAATCACAGAATTTCTAAAGAAATAATTTTAAAGTAGATTTTTATTTAGCAGTTAGTACTACAGAGAAAATTTAGACAATTCATTTCACTTCCCAAAGTTGATCAGACAAGTGCATTACTTTCTTATTCTTCTGAGTTCTGTGTTATCAGCAGAATAGCACTTAAAAGAAACTTACAGAATACATCTAATTATGATGAGGTATTGTAAAAAATTGGCTTCCGTTAGCACACACAATCTACATTATAATTCTGAATGTGTGTTTTGGTATAAAGTATCAGAATAATATTCTTAGTTGATTAATACTTCGAGCTATTCAGGTACCCACCAAATGCTATAAACCTTTATTTCAGTCCATTACCAAATAGTTACATGAAAAATAAACATGTCTAAAAATAATCAAATAGATTTGGTTACATCTCTGTGTATATATTGTTTCATATTTGAGTTATATTTTCATTTTGCTATTGATGTGAAGCTTGGTTGCCTTCAGCGGGAAAGGAAATATGATCTGCATAATTCCCATTAGTTCTTCATTGGGCAAATGCATTTTGATATTCTATAGTAGGTTGGTTTGTGGCTAATCATTTTTGTTCTTAGCAGCAGGTGTTACTGCTATATTGAAAAAACAGTACACATTTTAGAAATTAGGGGTATAATTCATAACTATGGGTATAATTAATTGAATTTATAATTTCAATATCCATCAGCTCATTAGATAAACTCATGGGAAGCACAGGAAATACAATTAGTTGCTAATAAGATCGTTGTTTTGTTACCTAGGTTAACTTTTGTACTATTCAGAGAGCATTTAGAGAGAGATTCATTTTTGATGTTGCTCTTGTGATGTGAAAAAACTACATAAAAATCATATACTCGGAAGGAATTTTGTTTACTGTATCTTGCTTTGGGGTAACTTTTTAGAAAGGGCACTGCTATGAACAGACGAAAGCATTATATGTTGGAAACATTTTGGTTTATGGGCTTTGGCTAAGATTTAAATGTTAAGCATTTTGATTTGAAGGTTCATTTAAAAGTAGATTTCTCTGGTTTTCAAAGTGATAACCCCTTAATAGAATTAAAAATAGCACAACTTTATGGTTGCAAGTGTGAACTGCTAGTGATTTGTGAGTAAAAACACCTTTGTTCTTTATCCTACTCCTCAGACCTTTAGGAGTGTGATCTATGAAAGTCACAGAACCACTTGTTTCTTCATTTTTAAGAAAAGTGATATGACAGATGTATTTGTCTAACAGTTATGTGTGAGGAGCAAATGAGATAAAGGGATTGACATCACTTTGAAACTGTCAATTGTCAAAGAAATGTAAATTTGTATTATTGCTGTGTTATTAATCAGGGCCTTTATGTCACAGTTAGAGTACTGCTCACTCAGCTAAAGGCTCCATTTCTGAAATCATATTGCCTAAGTTTTTCAGAACTTTTCTACTTTGTAGACTTGATCAAATGACTCAGTTGATCTGTACCTCATTTTCTTCATTTGTAAAATAGATAATAATAATAATACTTAAATCCTAAGGTTATTGGGAGGACTAAGTTAATACAAAGAAAGCTCTGAGAACACAAGACAAAAAAGCTATTTTTATTGCTTTTGCTGTTGCTGTTGTTACTATTAGCTCGTAATCCAGCTATAAATGAGTGACCATATTCTGTTCCATTCAACTTCTTGTGATGTAAGCTTGAACCAGTGACAGGAAGAAGACTGTGAAAATGGGCTCCCCAAATATGTTTTCAAAGCATAATTCTTATTTATATATATAATACTTAACTATTTTTTCAATAATAGAGGTCTCAAAGAACAACTGGAAATGTGAAGTAAAATTTGTTTTCTTCCAGAAAATATATAATTTTCCCTCTAAACATTCAGTGAGTAGATTTATTTCCTGGGCAATAACTTGCTGTTTAATTAGGACAATTCTAAACATATGGCTCATATCTATAAATGAAAGTGAACTTTTTCTATGAAAGGTTCTGATTGTAGTTAAAACCCTACTCCGTAGACAAGGTGGGTGGACCAAGAAAAGTGGGACTTGGTTGATGGGTGATTCTGATTAAATGTAGTCACTTCATTAGCTATTGATGTCTAGTCTATCCACAGATAGACTGGGATTACCTGACTTTCTGCTGAGATAGAGAATACAGCAATCTGTTGATAGTTTACTATAGGTACCCATGGAATTTATCTTCCCACTACTTAATTCTGCTAACAGCCTCTGACCAAAGGCATGGCCTTCTTTTTTCACTGTGGTTCTTTATATTTTCTTCAATTTCAACATTAAATGATCATTTTCATTTCATTAAATGATTCATTTTCAACATTAAGTGATCTGAAATTTCTTAAGGCTTAAAATCAGGGATAATGGAAGAGATTGCTCTTATGTTAAAGATATTTTTTCTCCTAAATGAACTTTCTTTTGCTAGGAATTTGTACATTCAATGTACTTGAGCCTGGATAGAGTTGATGGTTCTCTGGGAGTTAAACTTCCCACGAGTATAAAAAAAAAATCACATTTCAGCTTTCCACCAGAAAATAAACCTAACTTTTATTTCCAGTTCTAAATAATGGAAGATTTTTTTAAAAATATGGATTTAGTTTCTCATTCTTGAAAGCCCACCCCCCATATCTATTGAGTAAAAAAGAAGGGAGGAATTAGAACAGTGGACAATGTAATTGGTCAAGTGATTGTGGCTACAAGTAAATAAGACAAGAAAATAACTACCTCTTTGAAAATATACAGGGAAAGCTACTGTCTAGTTTTCAACAAGTGAGAAGAAAAACTTCACTTTTCTGGGAACTTATAAGTGTTTCTTTCACTGAATCAAGGATGAGGAGGAAACATGAAATTCTAAAATATTATTCATTTAATTAGGTTGCAATAGATAGTTATTAGGCTTTATCTGTTAAGATTTAGAAATAAAGACGTTTAGAAAGCTATAGTCATAATACTGTGTTTACTTCTTTATTTATTCTAATATCTGAAATATTTAAAAATATTTCTAAAATGTTCTTCACTGAGTTTGTAAACGCACAGCAAACTGCAGATACGTTAAAAACATTTTCCAAAATCTTTTCTGCAACATCTTTATACTCAGCTTAGAGAAAAGACAGCTTATCATTTTTATTTATTTTTTAGTGTAAAGATGTCAAAAATTGTTCTAAGAAGAAATTTTCTCTTTTTATTGGGACACAAAATAGTTTATTTAAACAAAAACCAGACAAATTTTACAATGCTAATTTTTAGGAATTTCTAAGCAGTTAAGAATGAAGTTTATGTTCTCAATGACTGCAACTATAATTCAATTATATATTACTTTTATTCCGTGAACTTTTTTTTATTACCAACCTGTTGGAAAAAAGTTATTAGTGCTCATTGTTCAGTTGTGTGTTTCACATGTAAGGTATCCTGTATAATTTTCATAACAACCCTATTAATTGGAAGCAATATCTACATTTTACCCAGACTTACATTTAGCAGTTCTGTTTATCAAACACGTATCTTCTGATTCCAGAATCCTTGCTCTTGTCCCTCTTAGCCCTTATGCTATATTACAAAATAAACAAATAAATACATAAACTGTTGGGAAATTTTAGTTTCCTTGTGAAACTCATTAGTTTTATTGCAGGTTTTTATTGAGTGAAATTCTATCTATGACTATTTCCTCTCTTCCTCCAAATTGTGTCACCTTGTCTTTAGATGTACTCAACACAATGTGATTTACCTATTAAAGGGTGTATATGTTACTTCTGGATGGAAATAAAAATTTTAATTTATATGCTTTAGTCTAAGGGAAATCCTAAGGAAAATATATGTGTAAGTCATTTTATTAAATTAAATATTTTGGTTATTAGGATTTTAAAAAATTCTTATGCTCTACCTGCTCTGTTTTCATGTACAATTGCAAATTAAATTTTATTTCTGTATACCTTGATAGAAACATTGAGGTGTCTTTCTTCTTGTATTTTTTATTGTTTAAATAATGATAACTACAAACCACCAATTAAATGAGATTATTACGGCTGAATTGAGGAATACAAAGATATTCCATTGTAAGCCCTAATTCTCTTATCAACATTCTTTTACTACTGTTTATTTGTTTTTAATTGAAACATGTAAAATGAAATTTGCAAAGAAATACCATCATTTTAACAGCAGCCTTGAGCCTACCTGTGACAGTGTCACCAGCCAATTCTTGCTTAGTTCTGATCCCAGTCTACTAAACCTTTGAAAGTTTACTTGTTAATTATTGCCAAGTAAAATTTTAATTTGTTCCAGAATTGCACGGTGAATATGGTTATTACAATTAAGTTTATATTAGAAATTGGCACTAGAGGGAGCTAAGTAATTGTATCATTTATGTGTTTAGGGGGAAATTGAACATTCATTTAAAAACTTGTATTTTTTTCAGGACCTGCTGATTTTACAAATATGGCAGCTATGCCTCAGCAAATTATAAGCAATAATGAATTAGTTAATTTTCTTTAGTGAAAACTGCTATGCTAAGATTATTAAATTACTGGATTTCTATTTAGTGAAAGTAGCTACCAGTCAGTAAATTAGGATTTCTAGGACTCTTTGGGGAAAGGGATTATTATTACTATTCTCCATGTTTATCATTATTTTGATCCTAACAGAATTAAAATACTCATAGTACCGTGTTAAAATACAATATTTTGTTCCCAAACTTATAGTTTGATAATAAAATGACCTTATTGAATAGGATCTCAGTGCAGATTAGAAAACAATTTTACTCTTATGGAATATTCTAGGATTTTATTTGGTTTGATTACTTTGAACGGCTGATTCAGTTTAACAACTGTATTCTTCCCTAGCAATCATAGATTACCATGAGTTGAGTAAAACTGTGCTATCTCCTATGTTTATACGTACCTGTAAGATGAACCAAAGTCTGCTGAGGTGTGTAAAGCTGAAAGCTGCAGGATGTTTTATTTACATAAATTAAAGAGCTAAAGAACAAATATATAATTCTATACCTTTTGTTGGTTGAGTCCCAGGAAACACTACATTTGAAAACAGCTTATATAAAGTCAATATTGTGGGGAAAGCAAATAGGAAATTTTATTCCCCCCATCACATCACGTAGGCAGTCACTGCCAAAAAGCCACCCATTTTATATGTCCTTTTAAATGAGCATGTCCTCTTACAGATGATGTATGTGGGAAGTTGTTCTTTTTTTTCACGGTCTTATGAAGGAAGAATGTGGTTTAAATGTTAAAATTAAATGAGGTTGCATTCGCATTCCATCCTACTCTGAAAATACAATGATGTGGAAAATATTGAAAATAAACCCCTGATCTTTTATGAATCTCTTAGCTAACTTTTAGTTATAGATTTGAATTGATATACCCGTGTTCAAAGGGAAGTTTCTTGCTTTTTTCTCTTGGTCCAAATGAGGAAACCCTCTGACTTTACCTATGCGTAGGTTTAGTTTTAATATAAAAGTGAATTTCAGGGAAAATAAATGTACAAAGTAGAAAAAATTACAGCCAGGCGTATTTGATAAGCCACAGAAATGATTTCTTCCTGTTTGCTTCCTGTATTTTTCTTATGAAGATGAAACGTTCCTTAAATTCTATATTTTATTTTTACAGTTTGAATAATTAGCATATTATCTGTCTCAAAGGAATGTTATAATCAAGGTTAGCCTTACAGAAGAGGTTAGCAAGTGGTATTTCAAAGACAGGATTTGGGGGAGAAAGGCGTCTTGTATATTCAATGCAACTAGGCCATTTTCAGATCTCTAAATTAGTGTTTGACAAACTTTAACATACATGCTAATTATCTGAGGATTTCTCAAAATGCAGATTCCAATTCAGAAGATCTGGGTTCTGCATTTTAAAGAAGTTTCCTGTTACTGTCTGTAGACCACAATTTGTATAGCAATAATCTTCCCTTTTTTAAATCGTGATACGTGTGGCTCTGACTTAAAATAAAAATTTAGAGCAAAAGATAAGCAGGAGTATAGAACAAAATCATGGCCCTGATCCTGGAAACCTGAGATGCCGACTACAGTGGTTCTTGCTTTTCGTGTGCCATGTTAGATGCCCAGCACTGACCTCATACAGGAGCAGTAATTCTGCAGGCATGGGGTGGTCTGCAATCATTTACATTGTCTAGCTGCAAACCTTCTTTGATTCCACAATGTGTAGGAGATACCATAATGTTATGTTTTAAGAATTTAAATAGCTTTAAATTTTTTCTTCGGTATAGATAAATCCATTTCATAGAGAAGTGTGTGAGATCTAGGGAAACAACATGGCATAGCAAACAAAACTTTGATATGGAATCAAGATTCATCTGGATTCTGACTCCAGCTCTGCCACTCATTTATTTATGTAACCTTAAGAATTTTATTTAACATTATTCATTATTGGTAAAATGCAGATAAATATCTACCTCCTAGGTTCGTTGTCTTGCTTAAGTTGTGTCATTTTTGATTTGCTTGGCTTTGATCACTGAGCATCTACAATTTTGGTATATTTTATTTAGAGTAGACTATAAACACCCTAAGATCTGAGACCATATCATATCATATCATATATATTTTAATTCATTATTTTATACCCCTATCACCTTGAACCATGTCATATACACTGGTGATTTTCAAGAAAATATTCTCTGATAAACTACTTTTGAAAGTCGTATGGCATCCATATACACACCTAATAGACTTCTTTACTCTCCCAGCAACACTTCTCTTTAACCCAGCAATCACCAGTCATGTCAAGCATTATACAATTCTTCAAACTCAAGTTTTCCCAGAACAGAGAAAATGTCCTTCTCAAGTCTATTTTCTTCTTGTACCTTAGTTATCCATTCATATGTTCTCTCCTCAGAGAGGCCTTTTCTGATTATCTTATCTAAATTATTTTCCCACCATGAATTATTTGCTATTTTATTTTAGTATCTTGAATATTCTCCTCAAAATGCTAATTTTAATAATTAGTAAATAGCAAGAGTATATACATATTTTTTTTCAATGTCTATTTCTATTTTATATGCCAGTATACCCGTAGAACCCAATATGATGCATCGCACATGCTTGTACTCTATAAATATTTGCCCCATGAACAAATGTGGCTAAGGTTTTTCTAGATTGAATGACTGGGGAATGCTCTTAACTAATGTAGACGTTTGAGAAAACATAGCTTTCTTTAGTTGAAAATAATTAGATTAATTTGAATAGATGTACATTGAGATAAAGTGAGTAATTAAGAAAGATGACTTCTAGACTTCTAAAAAGTTAGAGTCCATAGCACTGGAGAGAAAAAATGGGAATGGAGGTCGCAATCTGGATAACAGAATTTGTGCTTTTATGGAACTATTATTTGAGCAAAACAAGTTGATGTGATTTTTCAACCAGAGTATCTTCTCAGCCTTACACTATTTATTTAGCATTTACTTATTCATTTGACTGCTTGGGTTTCTCAACTTTAATTCTATGAGCTTCATGAGGAGTTACAACGACAAGTTTTTAGGTCATATTGCAAAAGAAGCAGAGAACCGCAGATCTTGACTTTGGGGGCATTGTAATAAAGATGTACAAGTGCTAAAGGAAGATTTTCAAGAGGTCAAAAAGCATGACTTGTGCAAATATAAAGACAGCACGTGGCAAAGATTTTGTTCAACTCATAATTAATGAAGGAACCAGTAAAATGTTGAAACTGGTTCAAAAACTATTTGAGGAGTTAGATATAAAGTAACACTATGATACACTTGCAGATTACATACAAAACTGGCTTATTAATGTCTTCCAGGGAATTATACATTTGGGGTTTCCTGTTCCACCAGACAGGAATTATTTGCATATCTCTAGATAACAATGTACAAGTTGACTTCTGCTCCTAAAGAATTATAAAACAGTCAGTCAATACAAAGTCAAATAATCTGATTTAGAATTCCGTCAAAAAGAATAAAATAATAGGAATAAATTTAACCAAGAAGGTGAAAGACCTGCAAATTGGGAACTACAGACATGAATGGAAGAAATTGAAGAAAACACAAATAAATGGGAAGATATTCCATACTCAGAGATTAGAAGAATTAATATTCTTAAAATGTCTATAGTATCCAAAGCAATCTACAGATTCAATGCAATCCCTATCAAAAAGTCAATGGGACATTTTTCACACAACAAGAAATCTTAAAATTTATATGGAAAAAAAACTTGAGTAGCCAAGGCAGCCTTGAGGAGAAGAATAAAGCTGGAGACATTGTGCTTCCTGATTTCAAAATATATTACAAAGCTATAGTAACTGAAGCAGTATGGTGTTGGCATAAATTCAGACACATAGATCAATGGAACAGAATAGAGAACTCAAAAATAAACCCACACATAGATGGGCAGTTAATATACTACAAAGGAGCCAAGAATATATAATGGGGCAAAGACAGTCTCTTCAGTAAATGGTGTTTGGGAACATTGGACAGCCACATGAAAAAGAATGCAACTAGACCACTATCTTACACCATACACAAAAAATTAACTCAAAATGGATTAAAGGCTTGAATGTAAGATTGAAATCATCAAGAAAACTATCAAGAAAATGAAAAGGCAGTCTACTGAATGGGAGAAGATATTTCCAACTCATTTATCTGATAAGCGGCTAATATCTAAAATATATAAAGAACTCATATAACTTAATACAAAAAAAATCCAGTTAACCAATAGGCAGATCTGAATAGACATTTTTCCAAAGAAGATATACAGATGGCTAACAGGTACATGAAAAGATGCTCTACACTATTAATCATCAGGGAAGTGTAAATCAAAACCACATTTAAGATATTACCTCAAACCTGTTAGAATGACTATTATCAAAAAGTCTAGTTATAAGTGTTGGCAAGGATGGGGAGAAAAGGGGATTCTCCTGTACTGTTGGTGGGAATGCAAATTGACAGCCACTATGGATAACAGTATGGAGGTTCCTCAGAAATTGAAAACTGGGCTTCCCTGGTGGCGCAGTGTTTGAGAGTCCACTGCACAGCTTGTGCTCCACAACGGGAGAGGCCACAACAGTGAGAGGCCCGTGTACCGCAAAAAAAAAAAAAAAAAAAAATGGAAAACTAGAACTACTATATGATCCAGAAATCCCACTTCTAGGTATTTATCCAAAGAAAACAAAAACACTAATTCAAAAAAAATATGCATCCCCATGTTCATTGCATCATTATTTACAATAGCCAAGCTATGGAAACAATCTAATTGTCCACCAGTGGGTGAATGGATAAAGAAATTGTGAGATATATATATATATATATATATATATATATATATATATATATATATCAATGGAATATATTAATGGAATATTGTTTAACCACAAAAAAAGAATGAAATCTTGCCATTGCAACAACATGGAGGGATTTTAAGGGCATTATGCTAAGTGAAAAGTCAGGCAGAAAACCAAATACTGCATGATCTCTCTTATATGTGGGATCTATATCTGTATCTGTAACTATAGCTATATAAAGTAAGCTCATAGATACAAAGAACAGATTGGTAGTTGTCAAAGGAGAGAAGTGGAGGGTGGGAGAAATGGGTGAGCTGTTTTTGTTTTTGTTAAACTGAGTTTATTTAAAGTGAGATGACTTAGGAACTCATTAGGAATGCAGATCTCAGACTGCACCTCAGACTTACCAAATCCATATTTTGTAAGATCCCCAGGTGATTCATAGGTATATTAAAGTTTGAGACTCACTGATATAGTAAAAAGAAAAAATGACAACAACAAAAAACTTCATTGGATCCTGGTTAGGAAAAAAATTAAAAAAACAGATAAAAGAGACATCACAATCCCAAAAACAAAAAATCCTAGAATGGGTTATGTTTTCCTATATGTTGTACTAGCTAAGATGTTGTTCAAGTAAAAGGCAACAAGCAGATGTTTTCAACAATAAATAACTCCAGGGAGACAATACCCGTGTCTTCTTGAAAAAAGTGGCTTGACAATGAAATCCTGCCAAATAAGAGTTGAATAATAATCAGGGACATGGGAAGAAAGAACTATGTTTAAAAGATGAATGTATACAAATAGAGCAGAGTAAGAGGGTAAGAAATTCTGTGGTGGGGTACTTAATGAAGTCTATGCTGACATGGTGACACATAGAGCAGAAACCTTCATGAACTGAGGGAGTATGCTATAGACATATCTGGGCAATGAGTTTTCAAGTCAGCTTTTAAAGAAAATGTTACAGACATCAGGAAAAGCTTCCATCCTTGCTATCTGTACCTTATGAAAAATAAATGAAATAAAAAGTCAAGCTCAGCACAGCACCAGCATAGCACATAAGGGTATATGTGTGCATATATGTGCATTGCCTATTTTCGATTTGGGGGATAATTTTTCTGACATGGTAAGGAGAAGAGTAAGTGTCACAAATAGAAATAAACTCCGTGGGGCTTCCCTGGTGGCACAGTGGTTGAGAGTCCGCCTGCCGATGCAGGGGACATGGGTTCGTGCCCCAGTGCGGGAAGATCCCACATGCCGCGGAGCGGCTGGGCCCGTGAGCCATGGCCGCTGAGCCTGCACGTCCGGAGCCAGTGCTCCGCAACGGGAGAGGCCACAACAGTGAGAGGCCCGCGTACAGCAAAAAAAGAAAAAAAAAAAAAGAAACTCCGTGTGTGTGTGTGAAAAAGAGAGATGTTAATAATGATCATTTGCTGCTAACACTACCACCAAACCACTATAGTATGACCTACAATTTAGATTTTTGGAATTCGGTATTTCTATAACTTCAAGAAAATAAGCAAACCAGACATAATGGACCAAAGCACTGGAAAAAAAGAAAATTGAAAGCAAATGGAATGTGTCTTTACACTTAAACTCTAGGTAATAAACATAATGTAGATTTTTCCCCAAATAGATCTAAGATCGAGTATTTATGAAGAAATTTTGTGAAATCTATCTAGAGGCTCCAGCATACCCTTATTTAATTTTCCTTTAAGATGAAGAATACTTCAAAATAGAATCACCTACATTAAAACACTGTTGATAATCCAATGTCTTTTTTGTTGTTATTTCAGTTATTGCTCTTTCGGCAGCTGAACTAGGTTGTTTCTTTAATGAGAAATTGTTGACAGTCTCATAGGGTGATGCAACATATATTACTTAACATAGTATGTCTAGAATAATAGGTGCCATTTAGTGAGTTCTTGACACAGTGAAAGAGTTCTAATGCAGTGTATGTCTAATGTATACAATAAGAACTTTGAGGTAGATAATATTTTACAGACAGAAATCCAAGGTTTATAGAGAATTAAGTAATTGGCAGAAGACCCCATAATCATTAAATGGTGGGACCAGTATCTAGCCCAGTCTAATTGAAGCTGTGGTCCAGTCTTTAACCATGACCTTTTTTATCCTTAAAATGTAGTTGACCCTTGAACAAAATGGGCTTGAGCTGCATGGGTTTACTTATAGACAGATTGCTTTCAATAAATATGTATAGTACAACACGATCCAAGGTTGGTTGAATTTGCAGTTGCTGAACTGTGGATACGGAAGGCCATCTTTGGGACTTGAGCATTCTCTGATTTTGGTATCTGCAGCGGGTCCCGGAATGCCCATGTATAATGAGGGAAGGTTTTCTATGGGTACTTTGTCTTCAGGGACTTCTAAGAATCAGTGGGTTTTTTTACGGACTACGTGATTTTTCCATAGGAATTTAGTAATAGTAATAACAATATTAATATAGCTACTACTTATTAAGCATTAACTGTTATCTAATAGTTTTATCCCATGTAATTTTAAACAAATTTCCCGTGGCAAGCATTATTATTCTAACCTTATGCTTTGGGAAATTGAAGTTCAAACAAATGTCCAGAATTGCCAATTATGTGGCCAGATCCGTCTGAGTCTCCAGTCCTAATCTACCTCTGTTGTGAGCACTGCTGTTGCTCAACATTTAAGAGTATCCATTTCAAAGACATAACTCTGGGATAAGTTTCAAAAGAGCCCCTTTCTCTAGATCCCAGAAGCATGCTCTAATTTTTGTCCTTGTCCTTGAGATGGGAATGTAGGGATTGTTACTGACTGCTTGACAATATTTCTGCTCTCCTCCTTGAAGTCACCTTCATGGCTGCTCAGTCTAGCCTAACCATATTTGTAGATATGGATGGTACTCTTGATATAGGAGGGGAACTGATTTTCTCTCCAGCTTTTCTCTATTAGTCTTCTTGTTTATATTCTTATTATTTATATTTATCCTATACTTATAATTCCAATTTAGACCATCAATATTCTTATATCCCCTCCTACTAAGAAGAAAATCTTCTAAGATTGGCTCAGAAGACATTTGAGCAGTGCACCAAAATATGGTATTCAAAAGTCTGTTTCCAGAAGGATGGATAAATGGATACATACATGGTAAAACGAATACCATAAAGAATCTATATGTTAAATAAAGAATTCTTACGAGTGCATACTGCAAAAATTTTCAACTTTTCTATGTTTGAATACTTACATCATAAAAAGGCTGGGAAAAAATATCTACCTTCTATGAACTTGCAGCTAATTTATTATGTGTTGTCATCCTCTCTCTGATAGAATAGAAGCTCCATGAGGGCAGGTGTCTTTGTCTCATTTGTTCAGAGATGTGTCCCAAATGCCTAAAACAGGGCCTGGAACATGGTAGCCCCTTAATAAATATTTGCTTAGTGAAAGGGTTTACTGAGAAAAACTGTAATGAAAACTTAATGATTGTTTGTGGTAAAATGACCACGCACTGGGATTAAAGTCTTTTAACAAGAAGGTAGCACAGAGGGATAAAAGGATAAACCCATCTCCTAAATTTTCAGCTGAGTATTTATCACCAAATAAAAAACAATCAAATAGATGAAAAATTTATAATTTTTTAAGCTTTGTTTTGGGACACTATGTAATGTAATCATTGCATTGGGGGTGGGGGAGGAAAAGAGTAAAGACTATCCAAAATGTCAAGATCCTTCAAATAGGTCTCCTCTCTGTGCATGGATTAAATAAGAATCTGAGATTCAATCTTATAATTTAATTATTTCTCCTTCTGGGGTTTCCCATAGAGAGAGTGTGCAGAACTGAACCAACCCATTCATAGACCCATAGACCACCAGTGAGTACGGAAAACTTCAGTACTCCCCTACGGTGAAGGAGAAATCCACCATACCAGGAGGGAGCACAGAAATATTTGAGTTTCCAATGGGAATGCAAATCTAAGAAAGATAGCTAGTAAAGGCAGTTATTGTTTTTTTCTCTTCAATAGATTATCTCACCCCCAGAGGTGAAAATATTCCAGTCTCAGGAAGATTCAGCCTGTAAACTGGGAATTGCTGAGAAGTGAATACCTTTCCTACTTCCATAGAATGTGCAGTGGGAACAACTTCTCATCTGGATCCTCTAACAGGAGCCAGACAACCACCAGGGAGAGATAGATTAGGTCACATTAGCCAGTTTTTTCGGAAGTTGCAAATAAGTGAAAAGAGACATCTTGTATGGACATGTGCGAGGGGTGGTGGTATAGCCCACCTCTTCCTCAGTGTTGCTTTCTTTAGGCATGTCAGCAGTATTCCCAGAAGTGTATGCAGGTTTGTGCTCCCTCTGATACTTTCATTACCATTATTGGTGTCTATTGACTAGACTGCAAACTAGAATAATTTTCAAACATATTATTGTGGAAATTTCCAAGCAAACACAAAAATATTGAGATTGATATAAGAAAATCTCATGGAGAAAAACCATTGTCCATATGTACAGGCTGCTAAGTTAACCATAATTTCCATTTTATTAAATATTAAATAAATCAGTCCCCCATTCTTATCACCTGTCTTTCATCTGAAAATTGAACCAAACTTCTTCTACTTTCCTTTCTCTACATTATTTTCCTTTAATCTACATGTTCATGATCCTGTGCTTTACATCCTGGAATCTGTCCTGATAAGCTGGCCAATTTCATTGTCCTCAAATACTACCTCGGTCTACAAAAACAAAATTCACTGAGTAAATTTGAAGATCTATTTGGCTTTATTCAATGATTCATGAATGGGGCAGCATCCCACCTGACATATAGAAAGGAGCTCCAAGGAGCTGTATAAAATGGCAGACTTTTATAGGCAGAAGGAGGCAGAGCAAGGAAGTTATTTTAGCAAAGAATGGATTGTTTCAGGCAAGGTCACCTTCCTTTGTGGGGAAGGGGGGGTCTGTCAGACAGATTACCTCACTAGTGCTGCGCAGGTAATTTCAGATTCACATTCTTGGGAGGGCCCAAAACTGCAGATTAGGTCATGTATTAAGCCTTGGTTTGCTGATGTTGGACTTGGCACAGGTGACTCCATTTTGGCCTGTTATTTATTTTTCTTTTATTTTTTTTTTAATATAATTAAACCACTTTCTGAATTTCAAAGTCTCTAAACTATCAAACAAGATTTCCTTCTTCACCTGGATTGATTTTCTTACTACCTTATTAACATACTAATATCCATTTATGCTCAGACATGTTTCTGTAACATGAAAATTTCTTTCACTCTCACCTCACATACCCACATTCAAACCATGCAAAAATCCACCCCGCTTCCATGTAGTCCAAGCAGACATTCCTGATCATAGTGACCTCACTCTGAATTCCTAAGTATTGTCTATGCTAAATATGGTAATATAATGTGATACTATAGCTTGTATTTGTCCTAATGTTTTAATATGTGTTCACTTCATATTTTCTGTGGAGGCATCAGGTCTGTGAGTTCATGGCAGATGTCTTATATTTCTTCTAAAACTATGAATCCTAATTATGGCTCCCATCAGACTCATATGGGAACTTTATACAAAACAAAACAAAGAAAAACAGAACTTCCCAATATACTATCAGATTTACTCAACATGGAGCCTGAGAATGTATATATTTCATAGTTTTCCAGGTAATTCATTATACCTATTCTAGTATTGATTCAAGGACCAACATTTGGGATTCTCTGTTGCAGAGAACATGGTTAGACTGGGCATATACAAATATCTAGTCCAGACATATTATCAATAATTTACTGAATTCACAGGTTTTGTGGTCAAACATTAGCCATCTTTATAATATTACCTGAATGTGCTTATAGGAACTACAGAGTTAAGTTGACTTGTTAAACTAGTGCAAAACACTCAAACATATTTATCTAAATTATAATATCATCATCATCAGTATAATTCTTTGATGATAACTCAGAGAAAGTCATATGATCCAGTTATTTTAAATTCTTCTTCTATTTAATATGTCTTGTTTAGTAAGAATCCCTAGAACATACTGTCATTAATTCACTATATAGTTTTTAAACATCATCTATAATCTAGCTCTAAAATTAAATATGTGGATTACAGTTCTGTTTGGCATGCAGTGTTTATTTTTTAATTTGAATAAGTTCATGTTTGTAAATATGGAATTTTTATATAAAATATGTTGATTTCTAGATTCTCTTAAAAATGAAAAGGTATGAAAATACTTAGCATTTTCACATGACAGCAATTGGCTGAGGCTGAGTAATATGTGTCCTCTTTGAATATGGCAGAAAATTGGCAAGCTTTCCCCAGACCTCTCATTCCCTGTTTTCTTACACACTTATGTTACTTGTCTGGTCATTTGAACATGCACCTCCTGCTCTTATGTATTATAAAATATACAAGGAATTTTAATAAACTGGAGTAATAATAGCTTCACTAGATTTTCAAAATTGACCAGAACGTGAGCAGGAAATCACAATGTATGATTTTTGTATAATTTTGCTATCTAGCAGAATACCAGTTAAAGTATATCTATACCTAAATATATCTCTTTAAAGCAGTAAGAGAAAGAAAGAATTCAACTCCTTTGTCCATGCCAGTCCCCAGAGGAGAATGACATTGCAAGATATGAATTAGACCATGGTAACCAGTAGGTAGAATCAATATATTCCAAAGGGTCACACACTTACATGCTGCCCTTTTCTTTCTCTTGCTTCCTTTATGAAGTTGGTTAAGTAAATTGAGAGAGGGAGTCTTGTTTGGGTTTTGGGACAATTGGTGAATCATGATCATCAGGCCTTGACCGGGCTAATAATAAAATTAAAATATCTCTATCATTTTGCTATGATTTTTTAAGTGTATAGCCCTAGCAGTAACTTCCATTTAGGAGGATTGATTGGAAGAATAGGGCTTAGGCCTTCTTGCATCATCCATCCAAATGCCATAAAATGTTATCTTAATCTATCATGTTCCTTCCCAACTTGTAGGATTCAGTAAGAAGTACTACCTATCTATATACCCATTCGTGGCACCAAAATCTTGAGTATAATAATCAAAAAGTTGCTTCCGATGAGCCTATAAGGTCATGACAGTTGCTATAAAATGGAACTTTATGAGGTTGACAAAATTATATATTGAAAAAAATGGACCCTAAACTCTCCTTCAATTTATATATACATATATAGAGAGAGAGAGTCATTCATTTTTGTTTTGTTATAAATTCTCACTTTCTCATCACTAAAGATCATCTAAGACAAAAAAAAAGAGTATGTCAGGGTAAAATCTAAGTGATCTTTTGTTTTATGCCATTCCGTGGCATCTGGGCTGCAATACCTGCTTCTTGCATTAAGAACCTTATTACTAATTGAGAAAATGCCCTAGGCTTTGCTTATGCACTTGCTCAAAGAACAGTCTTTTATTATTAGGTCTTTAATAGATTGATTTCTATGCCACATTTCCTTTCTTTTAATCTTCTGTGCAAAATTGTGACTTCCTCCATTACAAATAAGAGAAAATTGAGAACTGTTTTGGCTCTCTGTCTCTTTTTCTCCCAAGACACATCACTGTTTGCTACTCTATTCTCTTTGCCATTTATCAGAATTCTCCTCTGAGCTGTGGCAAAGGGAGGGTCATTTAAACATCATTCTTTGGGAAGAATGAACTGCTGTTTGGGCACTGTCAGGGCACTGTCCTTGTAAAACATTATAAATCTCATGAGCAGTAATTTAAGAGAGCTCATGGATATTATCACACCCAATGCTGTGAAGGGTAACAGTGTTCAGTAAGTGCTTATTAAATGAATCAGTGAATGCATGAACGTGGTTCCTTGAAATGACAGAGTTTTGTTTACATATCTAAAGTAGGATCTGATTCAATAAGAAAACATTGATGTTCAAACACTGGTATGTATTTAAAACAATACCTTAATTACAAAAAACATAAAATTCCGCATAGAGATTTGTTTAGCAGTGCTAGAATACTCCTTAGTGTTGCTAGAATTTTAGAGTCTGTTTCGTTCCTTTCTAGAAATTTGACCTCAGGACAATGTAGGAAAGAGTTTGCTCAAAGTTGTTTGTTTTTACTGTTGTTTCACATTAACTTAAAAAATATAGAATAATAAGATGATTTTAAGAAATATGACTTAATTTATAAGAATTTAGGTTTTATTCTATTTGTATGATAATGTAGGGCCTATCATTAATGACATTTCTCTAAACATTCCCCAGACTTGAGACTAATTTTGGTAGTCAAAGTTAAATAATTTTTTAATTGATATTTAAAGATGGGGGGGAAACTATTTTGTACCTTTACCCATTGATAATCTCTGATAACATTTAATGCATATTCTTATAGAAATTTACTTTTTCCAATTTAAGCTATATTTCAATATTACTGCTTCTTATTTCACATAAAAAGAAATAGTCTAATATTTGCATGACATAAAGATGCAGAGCTATAAGGGGTCAAGTTCTTGTGCTATAGATGCATTAGCCTTCCTCAATTTTGTCTGGTTGCAGTCTCTGATAATTTGGGAGCTCTGTTCGATAATCGGTTTGGAGATATGTTCCATTAAGAAGCACCAAGTGTGAGAATCAGAATAAACTTCAAAGTCACTTTCAACCCCGCATTTTACAGAGAATAAATGAGTGTCAGAGAAGTTAAATGATTTGTGCAATATGATCTAACTAGTTAGTTTTAGAGTTGAGAATAGACTAGATCGTAAATGATTTTGATCTTATGATTATCTTATACTTAGAATTGAATTATAAATAATTGTTCCAAAAATCACTCATGTTTAGTTTTTATTTGATAGATATTTGACATTTATTGCAACATCAATGAAAATTCTGTGAATATACAGAGTCAAAAGAGAAATAAATCTAATGCATTTTTTTTCTTAAGAAGTACAGTTGAATGTTAAAGAAAGATTACTGTCATTAGCTAATTTTGCAACTGTATAGGCCAAAGAAATCTATAACAACAGAACTTTGAAGCATGAATGATGTGGAAGAGTTATGGATATTAATTCAGTCTTTCTATGTGGTGTTCAGTGAAATATTAAGCTTTAGAGTCTGTGTGGGAGTGTATCTAAATATAGTTGTTATTTTGCATTTTTGTTCTGCAGTTTCTCAGACATATTCATGGCAGAGAGGAGGGAAAAAACACGTCAGCCATAAAGCCATGATTCTCAGAATGCTGAGAGGTCATTTCTTCACAGCCAAAGCACAGTATAGCTAGAAACAAACACTCTGCTTGGTTCTGTTCTGATTTGGTCTTCCCAGCTCTCCTATCTTTTCTGGGCTGATCTGGGGAGTTTCAAAAGTATATTTTTCCAGAGGTACCAACTTTCATGAAAAGTTCTTACACAGACAGTAACTAATTAGTTTGACTGTAAATTGCGAATTGGTCCATTCTCTATCAGTCCTGTCAACAACCTGAGATGCTGATAGGATGATAGAGATCGATATTAAAAGCTTTAGATTCAACATTGGAAACCTTTGACCCCAAAATTTATGCTTGACCCAAGAGTAAGTTCTGTTTGGCAGATACACTGTTTTAAAGTCTTAAAATTTTTACTGTTTTTAGGCAAATCTGTGTATTCTTTAGTTCATCATTCCTCATTGTCTTTCACAACACATTGGTTTTATTTGCCTGATACAACCACTGCTTAGATGAACCACATCTCTCCAAAGTTGTATAGCATAGAATCATAGAATTTCAAATATGGGAATAATTTGAGGTCATCCAAATTAAGCCTTGCTTTTTTTAGATAAATAAATGGGCCCAGAGCAATGAAGTGGTTTATAGAAGATGAGACATGAGTAAGAGAAAAGAGGAAACTAACATTTGTAGTGAGCCTGAAATATTCCAGGTAGAGAGCTGGACACAACTCATATCATCACATTTAATTCTGATATTTATCGATGAAAAAAAAATGCTACTTATGTTATATTTACACAGTTAAGGAAAAAAAGAAAAAAAAATGCAGACTTGAGAGTCAAATAGTGGTCAGTCTGACCTAAAACACATAGTCTTCCAAACAGATCCAAACTTCTGCTTCAGTTCTCATTGAGCTTTCAACCATATCCTGTTGCCAATCAGTTAGGCAGATGATTTGGAATAACTAATTATGCTTGCAGTCTTAAAAATGCACCCATCTGGTAAACTTGCCACATGTTTGCCTTGGATATTTTTGCTTAAAATGCAGGAACATTCCAGAAGGAATCCCAAACTGAAATGTATCTCCTTTCCTGTGTTCTTATCCTGTTTTCAAATATGCCATCTAAAGGTAGTAAAATATAATGATAAAAAGGTAGATATATCATTTTCATCTGGATTAGATTTCTCTGTGGCACTTATTAGCTTCTGGATTCAGGAGGTTATAGGGCTCCACTATTTGAAGGCTACATGGGAAGTTCCTCATTGCCTCATCTTCTTGATCATCTCAGCACATCTGGCTTCCTGGTGTACTTGGGTCCTATCGACCTAAGATAAGTCTGAAGAATACCAACGTCACTTGCTAACTCACAGCAGCTACAGTTTATGCTTATACAAGTTTTCTCAGCGTTCATACAGAACCATAACAATTCCTGAGGCTTTTTTTACCTAGGCCTCACACCATTTGATGATAGACAGCTTAACACAAAAAGAGGAGAGCAAATTTTAAAGACCTCTCTCTCTTTGTGTGTCTATGTATGTTAGGAGGTTGTCAGGCAGAATGCTTAGCAAATGATTTATTGAACTTAAGACAAAAATGAAAGTCTACCAGCCAGTCATACTAGTCACCTTTGGAATGGATATTAGACTGACTTGTAATTTCCCTAAAGATATGTCTAGAAGGTTCATCAGAATCACTTATGAATCATACTTATTATTTAATACAATGGAGGAAAGATTTATTATCTATTGGGTTTTGAAATATATCCAGTAAAAATTGATGCTAGTTGGACTAGACTTGTGAAAGGAGCTATTAATGGGAGACGAACTGGTCAGTAGAACCACACATACGAAGTGTATTATGAGGGTCTCAGGAGACAGATCAACCTGGATCACAGAACTCAAATATACAGCAGGAAATGTTTTTTAAATAAAAAGCACTGGGGAGCTTGTTAGCTTAAATATAAATTTAAAACTCTTGACTGAAACTACTGAACATTCATAAATCCTTTTGGAAATGATAGCTTCACATCATTCTTTTCAGCTACACAGATGCAGAAGAGGGATACTTGTTCACAGATATGCATAATTATTTTGACATGTCATTGGTATTTTACTTCATGTAGTGTATATATATTTAATCCATAATGATGTATAAATCAAACTGTGATTTTAGTACAAGGAGTTTTAGAATACTTATTTTTGTAATATAAATAAGTGCACGTACATACACACACACACACACACACACACACACACACACACACACACACACCCCAAGTGATCCAAGCTGCTTTGTAAATTAAGGCTTTTAATGAGAGGCATTGATATCAGCCTCATTAGTAGGTAAATGTGGCACCTATGTAGTACCAGGTTGGCCTATATCCTTTGTCCTATTCTGGCATTCATCTGATCTCTCTTATTCATAGTCATTAGCAACTGAGTTAGTGTTTTTCCTCTGGAGTCTGTGTCAGGCTTGGTGGAAAGCTGCTACTTGCTTCTGTTCTATAGAGTAAGAAGCTAAAGGAGAAATCCAAGAGGTGGGCTTGAGGAAACGTCAAATTTGTATCTGGGTAGATTTTCTAGGTGATTTCTCCTTCTCATGGAATTGGCAGAAAAGGCAATCTGTGTAAAGCTTAATTGGTTAGAAAACTGTGACACTGGGTAAATTAGATGATTAAAAGTGAATGGTGGAAGAGAGAGCTTAGAAAAATTTTTGAATTCATAAAGGGGTAGGCATGCAGCTTTTGGAGAAATATCTCCATCCTCAGAGTATCATGGAGGGAGCTGTTAAAGCCACTGGCTTGGCATGATGATTTATTCACAGTAGGGTAGGTCATTAGAAAGGAGAAGCATGCCACTAGATTAAGAATGGCAGATAGGTTTTGTCTTAGCTGCCAAGTTTAGTTGATTTGTAGTGGCTGCCTGGAGAGATGTGGACAAAAGGACTCTAAGACCTTATCTAAACCCAGCAGTTGAGTGTCCTGTGATTGATTAGTGATGTCTGCATGGGCACAGAAATGTGAGTTATTGACATAGACCAGGTAATGTTTCTTTCATCCTTGTACCATGTATACTTCTGGAATTGGATAGTTGAATTGGATCCACATCTGAGTAATGGAAGTTTAGCTCATCATTCAAACACCTTAATCAGTGACTGATAAAACTCCAGAATTTTTACAACTCTAACAATTGGTCGGTCCAAATATTTCAAGATGATACAATAGGTTTCTTAAACATGAATTGGTGGTACAGGTGTGTGGTATTTAAGAGCACCAGGAACCTGATATTCAGCATTTTTCTTTAGTATGTACACAAAACCCAAGTTTGAAAATGTGGGCCTGGAATTTAGGGTCAGATTCAGATCAAAGAATACTAACATGAGGCAGATGTGTATTCTTTGAAAAGAATATATCAGTTATGAGAACATGAATATGCTGTGGGTAATAGTCCTATGAACTGGGCTTCAGCACATAGGCACAGATAGCTCCTCAGAAGAATTCCAAAAAGGCAAATGAGTATGATTTGTCGATTGTCAGTTTAGAGCACTAGGTAGGACAGCAAAGGTCTGCAATGGGGCATCACAGTAGGGTCAGCCTAACAGGAAGGAGGACAAAACAATAAGCCTTGCTGTATTGGGGATTAAGCATGAGGAATGGACTTTGTGTCTGCTCTAAACAGTAGCACCAAAGCCTGGATTGGCCTGATGACTGGGATATAAATGAACCACTGAATAGGGAAATCAGGAGGCCTTGATATAAGAATATTTGATAAAGTCAGGACAGGGGAATAAAGAGAGAGCGTGGCGAACTTGATTTTCTTATATGTGAAGTTAGATAGTTGGCGTTTCAGTGTTTATCCATGTAACAGGTTTTCCCTCTTAAAATTCAGTGTTTGCTGGGAAATGTATTAGATTGTGAGCAGACATACCTTACTATGAATGAGTCTGTTAGATGCTTTCCTATGTATAGACTTTTTGCAAATGGCAAGAAAGCTCCTAGAAGCTGGGAAGAAAGACATAAAAGGACCAGCTTGGGCAAAATGAAAGCTGGAAGTAGGAGGATCCACGAAGACAGGGAAATAGATCTTTTATTTTTTTAATTTATATTTGGTTTTTTTTTTTTTTTTTACTATTTTTTAACACCTTTATTGGAATGTAATTGCTTTACATTGTTGTGTTAGTTTCTGCTGTATAACCAAGTGGATATATAACCATATATATATATAACCATATATAACCATATATCCTCATATCCCCTCCCTCTTGCGTCTCCCTCCCACCCTCCCTATCCCACCCCCTAGGTGGCCACAAAGCTCCGAGCTGGTCTCCCTGTGCTATGCAGCTGCTTCCCACTAGCTATCTATTTTACATTTGGTAGTGTATATATGTCCATGCCACTCTCTCACTTCATCCCAGCTTACCCATCCCCCTCCCTGTGCCCTCAAGTCCCTTCTCTACTTCTGTGTCTTTATTCCTGTCCTGCCCCTAGGTTCTTCAGAACCATTTTTTTTTTTAGATTCCATATATATGTGTTAGCATATGGTGTTTTTTTCTCTTTCTGACTTACTTTACTCTGTATGACAGACTCTAGGTCCATCCACCTCACTACAAATAATTCAGTTTCGTTTGATTTTATGGCTGAGTAATATTCCATTGTATATATGTGCCACATCTTCTTTATCCATTCATCTGTCAATGGACACTTAGGTTGCTCCATGTCCCGGCTATTGTAAATAGAGCTGCAATGAACATTGTGGTACATGACTGTTTTTGAATTATGGTTTTCTCAGGGTATATGCCCAGTAGTGGGACTGCTGGGTCGTATGGTAGTTCTATTTTAGTTTTTTAAGGAACCTCCATACTGTTCTCCATAGTGGCTGAACCAATTTACATTCCCACCAACAGTGCAAGAGGGTTCCCTTTTCTCCACACCCTCTCCAGCATTTATTGTTTGTAGAGTTTTTGATGATGGCCATTCTGACTGGTGTGAAGTGATACCTCATTTTAGTTTTGATTTGCATCTCTCTAATGATTAGTGATGTTGAACATCCTTTCATGTGTTTGTTGGTGATCTGTATATCTTATTTGGAGAAATGTCTATTTAGGTTTTCTGCCCATTTTTGGATTGGGTTGTTTGCTTTTTTGATATTGAGTTGCATGAGCTGCTTGATACATTGGAGATTAATCCATTGTCAGTTGCTTCATCTGCAAATATTTTTTCCCATTCTGAGGGTTGTCTTTTCATCTTGTTTATGGCTTCCTTTGCTGTGCAAAAGCTTTTAAGTTTCGTTAGGTCCTATTTGTTTATTTTTGTGTTTATTTCCACTTCCCTAGGAGGTGGGTCAAAAAGGATCTTGCTGTGATTTATGTCATAGAATGTTCTGCCTATGTTTTCCTCTAAGAGTTTGATAGTGTCTGGCCTTACATTTAGGTCTTTAATCCATTTTGAGTTTATCTTTGTGTATGGTATTAGAGAGTGTTCTATTTTCATTCTTTTATATGTAGCTGTCCAGTTTTCCCAGCACCACTTATTGAAGAGGGTGTCTTTTCTCCATTGTATAGTCTTGCCTTCTTACCAAAGATAAGATGACCATATGTGCATGGGTTAATCTCTGGGCTTTCTGTCATGTCCCATTGATCTATATGTTTATTTTTGTGCCAGTACCGTACTGTCTTGATTACTGTAGCCTTGTAATATACTCTGAAGTCAGAGAGTCTGATTCCTCCAGCTCTGTTTTTCTTAAGATTGCTTTGGATATTCAGGGTCTTTTGTGTTTCCATACAAACTGAAAATTTTTTTTCTAGTTCTGTGAAGATGCCATTGGTAGTTTGATATGGATTGCATTGAATCTGTAGATTGCTTGGGTAGTAGAGTCATTTTCACGTTGTTGATTCTTCCAATCCAAGAACATGGTATATCTCTCCATCTGTATGTATCATCTTTAATTTCTTTCATCACTGTCTTTTGGTTTTCTGCACACAGGTCTTTTGTCTCCTTAGGTAGTTTTATTCCTAGGTATTTTATTCTTTTTGTTGCAATGTTAAATGGAATTTTTTCCTTAATTTCTCTTTCAGATTTTTCATCATTAGTGTATAGGAATGCAAGAGATTTCCGTGAATTAATTTTGTATCCTTCTACTTTACCAAATTGATTGATTCGCTCTAGTAGTTTTCTGGTAGCGTCTTTAGGATTCTCTATGTATAGTATCATGTCATCTGCAAACAGTGACCGTTTTACTTCTTTTCCGTTTTGGATTCCTTTTATTTCTTTTTCTTCTCTGATTGCTGTGGCTAAAACTTCCAAAAGTCTGTTGAGTAACAGTGGTGAGAGTGGGCAACCTTGTCTTGTTCCTTATCTTAGTGGAAATGGTTTCAGTTTTTCAACATTGAGAATGATGTTGGCTGTGGGTTTGTCATATATGGCCTTTATTATGTTGAGGTAAGTTCCATATATGCCTGCTTTCTGGTGAGTTTTTATCATAAATGGGTGTTGAATTTGTTGAAAGCTTTTCTGCATCTATTGAGATTATCATATGGTTTTTATCTTTCAGTTGGTTAATATGGTATATCACATGATTGGTTTGTGTATATTGAAGAATCCTTACATTCCTAGGATAAACCCCACTTGATTATGATCCTTGTAATGTGCTGTTGGATTCTGTTTGCTAGTATTTTGTTGAGGAATTTTGCATCTATGTTCATCAGTGGTCTTGGCTTGTAGTTTTCTTTCTTTGTGACATCTTTGGTCTTGGTATCAGGGTGATGGTGGCCTCGTGGAATGAGTTTGGGAGTGTTCCTCCCTCTGCTATATTTTGGAAGGTTTGAGAAGGATAGATGTTAGCTCTTCTCTAAATGTTTGATAGAATTCACCTGTGAAACCATCTGGTCCTGGGCTTTGCTTGTTGGAAGATTTTAAATCACACTCTCAATTTCAGTACTTGTGATTTGTCTGTTTATATTTTCTATTTCTTCATGCTTCAGTCTCAGAAGGTTGTGCTTTTCTGATTATTTGTCCATTTCTTCCAGGTTGTCCATTTTATTGGCATATACTTGCTTGTAGTAATCTCTCATGATTCTTTGTATTTCTGCAGTGTCAGTTGTTACTTCTCCTTTTTCTTTGGTAATTCTGTTGATTTTAATCTTTTCCCTGTTTTTCTTGATGGGTCTCGCTAGTGGTTTATCAATTTTGTTTATCTTCTGAAAGAACCAGCTTTTAGCTTTACTGATCTTCGCTATCGTTTCCTTCATTTCTTTTACATTTATTTCCGATCTGATTTCTATGATTTCTTTCCTTCTGCTAACTTTGGGGTTTTCTTTTTCTTCTTTCTCTAAATGCTTTAGGTGTAAGGTAAGATTGTTTATTTGAGATTTCTTGTTTCTTGATGTAGGATTGTATTACTATAAACTTCCCTCTAAGAACTGGTTTTGCTGCATCCTATACGTGTTGGGTCGTCGTATTTTCATTGTCATTTGTTTCTAAGTATTTTTTGATTTCCTCTTTGGGTTCTTCAGTGATCTCTTGGTTATTTAGTAGTGTATTGTTTAGCCTCCATGTGTTTGTGTTTTTTACTTTTTTTCCCCTGTAATTGATATCTAGTCTCATAGCATTGTGGTTGGAAGAGATACTTGATCCGATTTCAATTTTCTTAAATTTACCAGGGCTTGATTTGTGACCCATGATATGATCTATCCTAAAGAATGTTCCATGAGCACTTGAGAAGAAAGTGTATTTGGTTGTTTTTGGATGGAATGTCCTATAAATATCAATTAAGTCCATCTTGTTTAATGTGTCATTTAAAGTTTCCGTTTCCTTATCTATTCTCATTTTGGTTGATCTGTGCATTGGTGAAAGTGGGGTGCTAAACTCTCCTTCTATTATTGTGTTACTATTGATTTCCCCTTTTATGGCTGTTAGTATTTGCCTTATGTATTGAAGTGCTCCTATGTTGGGTGCATCAATATTTACAATTGTTATATCTTCTTCTTGGATTGATCCCTTGATCATTTTGTAGTGTCCTTCTTTGTCTCATATAATAGTCTTTATTTTAAAGTCTATTTTGTCTGATATGAGAATTGCTACTCCATCTTTCTTTTGATTTCCATTTGCATGGAATACCTTTTTCCATTCCCCCACTTTCAGTCTGTATGTGTCCCTAGGTCTGAAGTGGGTCTCTTGTAGACAGCATATATACAGGTCTTGTTGTTGTATCCATTCAGCCACTCTATGTCTTTTGGTTGGAGCATTTAATCTATTTACATTTAAGGTAATTATTGATATGTATGTTCCTATTGCCATTTTCTTAATTGTTTTGGGTTTGTTATTGTAAGTCTTTTCCTTCTCTTGTGTTTCCTGCCTAAAGAAGTTCCTTTAGCAGTTGTTGTAAAGCTGGTTTGGTGGTGCTGAATTCTCTTAGCTTTTGCTTGTCTGTAAAGGTTTTAATTTCTCTATAGAATTTGAATGAAATCCTTGCTGGGTAAAGTAATCTTGGTTGTAGGTTTTCCCCTTTCATCACTTTAAGTATCTCCTTGCCACTCCCTTCTGGCTTGCAGAGTTTCTACTGAAAGATCAGCTGTTAACCTTATGGGAATTCCCTTGTGTATTATTTGTTGCTTTTCCCTTGCGACTTTTCATATTTTTTTCTTTGTATTTAATTTTTGATAGTTTGATTAATATGTGCCTTGGCATGTTTCTCCCTGGATTTATCCTGTATGGGACTCTCCACTTCCTGGACTTGATTGACTGTTTCCTTTCCCATATTAGGGACGTTTTGAACTATAATCTCTTCAGTTATTTTATCAGTCCCTTTTTTTTTTTCTTCTTCTTCTTCTGGGACCCCCACAATTCGAATATTGGTGCATTTAATGTTGTCTCAAAAGTCTCTGAGACTGTCCTCATTCTTTTCATTCTTTTTTCTTTTTTGTGCTCTGTGGTAGTTATTTCCACTATTTTACCTTCCAGGTCACTTATCCGTTCTTGTGCCTCAGTTATTCTGCTGTTGATTCCTTCTAGATAATTTTTCATTTCATTTATTGTGTTGTTCATCATTGTTTGCTCTTTAGTTCTTCTAGGTCCTTGTTAAACATTTCTTGTTTTTTCTCTATTCTATTTCCAAGATTTTGTATCATCTTCACTATTATTACTCTGAATTCTTTTTCAGGTAGACTGCCTATTTCCTCTTCGTTTGTCTGGTCTCTTGGTTTTGACCTTGATCCTTCATCTGCTGCATATTTCTCTGTCATTTCATTTTGCTTAACTTACTGTGTTTGGGGTCTCCTTTTTGCAGGTTACAAGTTCGTAGTTCCCATTGTTTTTGGTATCTGCCCCCATTGGGTAAGGTTGGTTCAGTGGGTTGTGTAGGCTTCCTGGTGGAGGGGACTTGTGCCTGTGTTCTGGTGGATGAGCCTGGATCTTGTCTTTCTGGGGGGCAGGACCACGTCTGATGTTGTGTTTTGATGTGTCTGTGAACTTATTATGACTTTAGGTAGCCTCTCTGGTAATGGGTGGTGTTGTGTTCCTGTCTTGCTAGCTGCTTGGCATGGGGTGTCCAGCACTGGAGCTTGCTGTTTGTTGAATGGAGCTGGGTCTTAACATTGAGGTGGAGATCTCTGGGAGAGCTCTCACCCGTTGATATTACATGGGACCAGGAGGTCTCTGCTGGTCCAATGTCCTGAACTCGGCTCTCCCTCCTCAGAGGCTCAGGCCTGACACCCAGCCAGAGCACCAAGACCCTGTCAGCCACACAGCCAGGTACATGGGGAGTTTCTTGCCTTTTGGGAATTCTGAGCTCTTCTGGCAGCATTCAGTAGGTGTTCTGTAGGTGTTGTCCCACATCTTGATGTATTTTTGATGTATCTGTGAGGAGGAAGGTGATCTCCATGTCTTACTCCTCCACTATATTGAAGGTCCTCCCAGGAAATAGATCTTTGATAAATGAATTCTTGAACAAGGGACTTATTACTGGATGCAGAAAACAGATAAAAGTTTTCCAGAATATTTAGTAGAAATGGTGATTGATGAAAGTTATTCCTGGCATGATTCAAGTATCTCTAGGCCTTATTAGGTACCCCAGAGGCTGCTCTTAGGCTATGTTTAAAAGTAGTGCTACAAAGTAGTTCTGGTTCGTCTAGGACTTCCCTGCTTTTAGTAGTGAAGTTCTGTGTTCCAGGAATGCCCTCATTCCCAGACAAATAAGGATGATTGGTCACTCTCAGAGAGGTAGAATGTAGCTCTATTCTGGGGAAGGGGGAAGTAGGGCTTTTAGAAATTTTGGAATACCTGAAGTTGATCTTTGCTTGAAAAGCCTAGCAGCAATATCAGGGTCATCACGTGTCAGTGAAAAAACCACTTTGTCCTATTCTGTCCCATCTATTAGAAGGGGTGTGTGGGGGGAGGAGTGTTTATTTATGTGTAGGGGGAATTCGTTCCATTTTTCAAGGTCCTTTGTCTAGGCAAGCTAAATAGGCAACCTTTCTTTTTGGTTAGCAGCAAAATTAATATTTACAAAATCAGTGTACCAGCCTCCCTCAAGGAGTATCATGACTGAATTTGGTTTGGAGTACAGTAATTTAAGATGCGCGTCTGATACATGTTAATATACTAATACATGTATTAGGGCTACTGTTTTTATTAGAGGTGCAGGAATCATTATTCATCATGCTCATTATTTTGTAAGTATTGAATTAGATTTTTGGGTTTGATTATGATCACACTCTTCCATTTTGTGTAATTGAAATTGTTTTTCAATATAAAAGAAGAATCCTATTAACCACCTCATATTTGACTTTACTTGTTTATATTTGGTAAGTTTCTCACCAGTATCCTGGCTTTGAAAGTTCATCAGAAATTTAAGTGATAAATCCAATTAGCAAAGAAAATCTCTACCAAATGTTGTTTGATAGAAGACAATAAATAATACTGCTTGAATTAGAGTATAAGGAATGAAAACACAAAGCCAAAATTCACTTTAAGTCTTTAGGAAGAGGCACAGTAGCCATTTTGTTTTTCAAAATAGTTGAAGCAAATAATTTGGGAAATGAAATTCTCTAGTGTTTGGCATTTTGAGTTTAATTGTTATCAATGAATCCATATATTACCTGAAAGCTGCTGAAAAATTGAGAGTTATGCACTAAATAAAAATAGATCAAGAATGTGGGGAGCTACATGTGGCATCATCAGTTTACTTTGGGATATCCCAAGTACTTTCAGTGATCAGTTCTCAGATTCTTTGAAATTATTTTAGTTTTGGTTAGTTAGTATATTTAAGTGAGCAGAAAAAGAGTTATATTTTAGTGTGGATGTATGCACTTATGTTTGGCTGTGCCTTTCCTTATTTACTTAGTAGCGGTGGGCAGATGTAGCCATGGACAAGATTAAAAATATGTATTTTGGTGTGAATATTATGTGCTGAGTTTATTGACGTGATGTCTTAGGCCAAAACCACATACTGGGTCAAATGCTAATATGTATCCTAGTGACTTTAAAATGTATACTGAAAACCCAAATTTCTCTATAAGTACCTCAGCGATCAAAAAGTTATGCGGGAAGTGAAGGATCAGAGGTGGAGAGAAAAGACCATGTATGGATCTGTCATATTTCCCTATTTCTATCAGAGAAACACTAGTTTTTATGATGGTAATTACTAACATTTTATTTAGCACAAAGTTGTGTGGTTAAAAAAGAAAAAATAAAGATTTCTACTGTAGAATAATGGGCCTTCAGACACAAGGTATTAGTTTAATCTTGACTTCCTAGCATTGTAGTACTTAAACAAGACATATTTCTCTAATCTTCTAGGAGATAAATAAAAGTAATAATACATGTCATATTTGAAAATTAATTATTTGCAAAATTTACTGAAAACAGTTTAAACTCTTCTTGCAGTTTACATACATCACCTTACCTGTATTTCCGAACCTCTTATCTAATTGTTTCTAACCACTCTTCAGCCAACGAGACACCCTGCCATTGCCAACATTTTTCATATTCCCCCGTCTTTGAAATCTTCTCAGATGTGTGTCCTGAGAGGGGACTGGCATTTTGTTTTCCCTCCTTCCTATCCACCTTTCAAAATCCTGCACATCTTTTCAATTTGACCTTAAATGTCATCCCTTTTCTGAAGCTTCTCTGATCACTCTACACGTGATATTTTCCTCCTCTGATAATCGTGCAGAGTTTATAGGTCTCATGTGGTGTGTTTTTCTCTTTGCTCTGTGTTATTTGCATTTGTATAGTTTACTTTTCTAACCTACAATTGTAAGCAAGTTAAGGACCTTAAGGTAGGGACTTTAAGTAAGGACAAATTTGCATTAAAATGTTTTAGTCTGTCTCCTCTTGAAATTGTCAACAACTCTGAAAGATTTGAGGTTTTTACCTTACTTGCAAATTAGTTATTTAGGCTGTAACTTTCTGGCCAACGACATGAGGTACCTGATTCAGAGACAAGAGAGAGTTTACTCTAAAAATAGAACTACCATACAATCCAGCAATCCCACTACTAGACATATACCCTGAGAAAACCATAATTCAAAAAGAGTCATGTACCACAATGTTCATTGCAGCTCTACTTACAATAGCCAGGACATGGAAGCAACCTAAGTGTCCATTGACAGAAAAATGGATAAAGAAGATGTAGCACATATATACAATGGAATATTACTCATCCATAAAAAGAAACGAAATTGAGTTATTTGTAGTGAGGTAGATAGACCTAGAGTCTGTCATACAGAGTGAAGTAAGTCAGAAAGAGAAAAACAAATACTGTATGCTAACACAAATATATGGAATCTAAAAAAAAAAAAATGGTTCTGAAGAACCTAAGGACAGGACAGGAATAAAGATGCAGATGTGGAGAATGGACTTGAGGACATGGGGAGGGGGAAGGGTAAGCTGGGATGAAGTGAGAGAGTGGCAGGACATATATACACTACCAAATGTAAAATAGCTAGTGGGAAGCAGCCGCATAGCACAGGGAGATCAGCTTGGTGCTTTGTGACCACCTAGAGGGGTGGGATAGGGAGGGTGGGAGGGAGACGCAAGAGGGAGGAGATATGGGGATATATGTATATGTATAGCTGATTCACTTTGTTCTAAAGCAGAAGCTAACACACCATTGTGAAGCAATTACACTCCAATAAAAATGTTAAGGAAAAAAAAAAGAGTTTACTACTCAAAGTAATAGCAGTAGCAAGACCATCAGGATTTTCTTGTACAGGTTCCCTAATTCCAAATTTCCCCAGGAAAAGGTAAAGAGGCTCAGATGTATGGTGAACAGTCAGTTGTAATACAGGAGAGGAACCTTGAGCTTAGGGAACTTTATCTTTTATGTTGAATAGTAAGCATGCCATCCCATCACTCCTAAGGGAGCCACTATCTGTACTAATAGTTTGAAGCAAAGATACTCAGTGCCTCTGCTCATAAGACAAGACAAAGTATGAGAAGCCCAAGGAGGATTGTCTCACAAAAGAAATATTCATTCAGTGAAGTATCTTGTGAGCACCTCATATATGCCATAGTTCTAGGGACCAAGAAAGGTTACAAGGCAACCAGTAAGCCTTTGTTCCCAGAAATCTAACTGGAAAAAATATGAAATGGATGGGAGCTTTGGGATATCACATTAACAGTTCAGTGCATCTTTCAGAATGTAGGAATGATTTTTTCTGTTTAATTTTAGCCTTGTATTATATTTTCCTCTGTGATGGTAACAACCCTCTTGTCTTATTAACTCCTACAGTTACATATTAAGAACACATTATTAGAAAGTGGTATGCAATTTTTAACTACAGCGGTCATGTTTAGCAAGTAGTTAGTACAAATATTACTATACATTTCACTTTAAGTATTTAGATTTTGATCTAGGATATTTGATAAATTTATTTCACTTTATATATGAAAAAATGATTCTCATTATTGAATAAACTAATTAGTGACAAAAATCTGAGGAGCCAACTCTCTCCCCATTTTAGTAGGAAGTTGAACCTGCTTACTACTGCCATAACTGCTACCATTACTACTACTACTAATTTTAAAATTAAAACGTAAAAAAATTTCATTAAAAAGTATTACTAATTGTTATTGCATACTGTCACAAAATAAAAGGTTTAATTTTTTTAATCTAAATTATGAACTTAGTATTCCATGTCAGAAACAAAGCATCACAATTCATATTATCAGCAGAAACATTGAAAATATCTTATTTCCCCATCAGTATCTCTCCTTTGTAATGGTGAGACATGGAGCATGACTAATTTGACTGCTTCTGCTTACGGCTGATTGTTAAGGGAGGTGTGATTGCATTTCAGGAAAACAATGCTGCTTCCCCAACAGAAGTATGACATAGTCAGAGGGTTCAAAAGGTAAAAATCAGTTATTTTGTTTAGCCTGTACTGGGCTGTTCTCTGCTCTTTGAAAGTTTTGCAGGAAGTGAATTAATGTAATAGTTTTTACAGTCTGTATAGTATAAAATAGACTCAGATTAAGCTAGCAGACTTGTTATTTGACAGTTTATAAAATATTTTAGTATCTTTTTGGCAGTAGCAGTTTGAATGTTGGCAAATGTACACATTGCTTGCAGTTTCAAAACCTTGTAATGACTATTTTCCACTGTAAGAGCAGAGAGCTAAAATTTGGATAAACCACTTAGACTTGTGAACTCTGACATGCATGGCAACAATGTCTTTGTAAAAGAATTTTGTCAACTATTGGAGCTCCTACTAATAGCACATCCATCTTTCTGCACACCATAAATCTTAAGAAAATTTCTATTACTCTGCAATTTGTCTGGCTTATGCTATTTATTAGCCATTTTATTCTGCTGCTTTAAGAAGTAATGTGATGTTCATTTTATTGCTGGTTCAATAAATTGTTAATTATAATGCAGTGATTGCAGCTGACGTGATTTAAAAGCCACATTAGCACTATAGCATTAAGTTTTAACTATTTTACCCTTCAATTCCCTGTTTATACAACAGTAAAAGGAAAATAGCCTTAGACTAATTTAAAAAATGAAGGTACTTCTATCTATTGATCACATGACACATTAGAAACTTTCTTTTTTTTAATAAAGGTTACACTTTAGTCTTGAAAAAGAGGGGGGAAATGAATGAAGAATACACAGTTGAACACTTAAGAGAAGCGTATGATTTGAAGATAGGTAGAACATGAAGAAGTTAGCTATAGTATATTTGTGTCCTCGTAAGACATTTGGTCCTCCCCAAAACATCCATAAGATATTTGGTCCACTCCAAGAGGTCCTTGACATTTGGTCCTGTCAAAAACATCCATGAGCATATTTTGTCCATTCCAAGTGGTCTTTGACAGGACCAAATGTCAAGGACATTGTGGCCTGAGCCAGATGTCTGCTATCTACTCCAAATGGTCAAACATAAAGCATCATGAGCAGCCCTGTTGCATTTCTCTTCAGGCTCAAACTAACCTAGAATTTTACTGCTTGCCTAAAATAATGAATCACAGCCTCATATTCTACATCTTCAATGATTTGTTAAATCACATTCTCCTAAACATGGAAATTGTGGTATTTGCTATACCACACACATTATGTTCTTCTCAATGTAATTTCAGAGTGTAAATTCTGTCTTTTCATCTAAAGTATGGCTTTTACTCACTAGCTTCAGTTTACTGAAGTCAAGGATTTTGCTCCATGCTTGTTGGCCTCCCCTCTTCCCCACCACCTCACTCAGAATCCTACAAAATCCCAGGTATAATATCAACTCTTCAAATAAATATATTGGTTCCAGAGCCTTTCTCTAAGGCTTTATTTGTGCATTTTGAATCTTGGATGATCTATGATGTATTGACAATATTGAACATGCCATTAATGCCAGTTTGACTTCCTTTGAATTTTGGGGATTCAGTTTGCAAAACAGGGAAAGGAACAAGGAGTTGGATGATTTGAGTGTCTTTGTGCTTCCTCCCTATCCCCCCTCCGTTGACACTGTATGCACCTGGGCAAATCGATTAACTCTTCTATGATTTGTGTTCAACATTGTGATGTTTTATTCAATAGCCACATACAAAGGAAGTACCATGTGCCAGGCACTCTTCTAGGTGTGAATTGTGGATACCCTTGGAAAGATTACCTTCTAGTTGGGGTGGTAGGCAAGTAGATACCTAGATTCCTTTGATTTTTCTCCCTGCAATAAAACATTGATCCAGACAATTTATAAATCATTATTCTGTGCTTTCTGTAGCATTGGGCTCTCTTTCTTTTTAGTGCCTTGTCATATTATATATATATATATATATATATATATATATATAATAATGTGGATGCAGTCTATGTGTTCTTGCTTAAATAGAGAATTAAATAATTATTTATAGGGCTGTAAAGTATTGGAGATAAAAAAAGGACATTTAAGGCCATTTAGTTTGTAACTCTACTACATTAGGATATTTTGAGATTGCAAATCATACAGCTCTTTTGGCCCTCCCTTCCAAAATTCTGATTCAATATCTTGGGGTGAGACCTTGGAGTCTGTATTATCTGAACTCTCCCTAGGTAAAAGCCATTGACCTAGCTCACCTCTTCCATTTTACTCCATAGAAAAACTGAGGCCCAGGTTAGGGTTTTCTTGTTCAGCATGTGGCAAGCCTTCCCCCTCTGGATCTTAGCGCTTGCTGTCCTCCCTGCGTGGAAAGCTCTTCCCCTAGCTTGCCCGTGGACTGGCTTTTCCTTCTCCCTCAGATCTCACCTCCTCAGAGAGGCTTCCCACAAAGTGCTCCCTTCCATTCACTGCCTTGTAAAAATTTGTCCGAATTGGTAATTACTTTGTTTAATTGTTGGTTAATATCTCTCCCCTACTGCAGTGTACACACTGCTAGGGCATAGCAGGCGACCGCACGACTGCACATACCTGTGGAAAGAATGAATGTATGCATGCATGCATGCTTGTGTGTTTTGCTCAAAGTGGGATAAATTGTTAACGGTGGTAGAGGTAAGACTATAGACTTAGTGTCCTCACCAACAAGGCCATGATGCCTCCCTTTCGCAGTCTCCTGTTGTCTTTTACAGTTGGATGAGATTTTTTAAGTTGCTTGGTCCTAAGTGTTTATTTTTTAGTTGAGAAAATTGTGCCCCAGGCCACAGGGTTTGAATGTCTTGTATGTATCATTAGTGGCTTAATTAGGAACAAGAACTTAGGTACTTTATCTGTTGATCCAGTGGTCTCTTTTATGTAATTTAGCCTGTGTTTTATATAAATATGTTGTTTTGGCAGAATTATTCAGATTTTCCCAATCACTTTTTTGAATATAAGGATATAGCTTTTGTCCATAGAGAAGATATGTCTAGTAACACTCTGTTTAATCATTTCTGTGCGTATGTGACTGTTGAAAAAAAGTCATCTGTCAACTATTTTTTTAGCTTTCAGCACATCTGTGGTTATGATCATGCACTTGTGACCTGCAGATATAAAGCAATGGGTGCTTATTCCTCTCTTTCTTTAAAAGAAGAAACTTCCCTGCAGCTCTGGATTGACAAAGTGAAATGGCGTTTCTCTCTCAATAGTGCATTACTCTTTGTAAAATAATCAGTCTCTCTGAAGATTCTGCTAACTCTATATTACTTAACTGTAGATTCAATCTTAAAATTTCTTTTTCAGTAATCCATTTTGAGAAGTCAACCACCCATCTGATAATTTGAATTTTTTTTTTTTTTTTTTTTTTGCGGTATGCGGGCCTCTCACTGTTGTGGCCTCTCCCGTTGCGGAGCACAGGCTCGGGACGCACAGGCTCAGCGGCCATGGCTCACGGGCCCAGCCGCTCCGCGGCATGTGGGATCTTCCTGGACCGGGGCACGACCCCATGCCCCCCACATCGGTAGGCGGCCTCTCAACCACTGCGCCACCAGGGAAGCCCAATAATTTGAATTTTTACGTTGATTTAGGAAGCCCCCCTTTTTACACAGTCTTTTAACAGTATCTTCAATATAAAAGCAATATTTCTTTGTGTTTTTGCACCTCTGCTTAGGTTTTTCTGTTCCTCTTGGTCAAGTTATATTTCCAACTTCTTGTCTATGTAGCATTGGGAAAAGGAGGCAAGAAGAGTACGAAGAAGAAAAGAATTTCCTTTCCTTCATCCCTTGCTCACAACCCAAATCTGGGTTTTAGAATCTGTTTATTCATTTATGGTCCCACTTAACCTGGCTAGTATACTCCAGATCATGCAGCTGGCACATTAAAACAAACCTCCAGGGTTAATATGTGTTAAGATTGTAGACATTTAATTCTAAAATTGGAGATAGTACACAGTGCAGGCAAGAAAGAACACTTCAAAATTCTTTCTTATGCAACCATTTTTTATAAGGTGTTTGAATTATATTAGGACAAAATGTCTTAAATGACCAGAAATCTGCATAGACTCTTTTATTTCATTAATCGATTTAAGGAGTTTTTAGCCATAGTGGTATGTCTCAGGGTGATTTACTCAGATTCCGTATAGGTGGATCCCAATACCCATGTTTTTTAAAAGATTCCCAGTTGACACTAGTCTCATTATTTTAGGGCATCATCCTGCAGCTTTACCAGATTAGAACCTTTGTTTCTCTCTTACATGTAATTTTAAAGAATCTTTAACTCCACAAACCATAGTCCTGTGTGCTACATAAACCCAGATCAAAATACATCCCTTTGGTTTTGTTTTTTAAAAAAAATAGTATTTATTTATTTATTTTTGGTTTGTTTGTTTGTTTATGCCACACCGCCTGGCATGTGGGATCTTAGTTGCCGACCAGGTATTGAACCCGTGCCCCTTGGCAGTTGAAGCGCAGAGTCTTAACCACTGGACTGCCAGGGAAGCCCCAAAATACATCCGTTTGAAATGAGCTTGAGGAAGGGTATGGGCATTATTCAGTTAATGGATGTTCCCAAATTACTATGAACAGGCTTTATTTTTTCTAGCTTCCTGTAGCCACACAAATGGCCATGACTGCTGGGGCGGAAGGCAGGCGTGTGTCAAAGCTATAATAGCCAGTGTCCTGCTGCTGTTCATGTAATCTGTACAGGGTATTCACTATGATTTCTTCTTCTTTCTGGATTCTAATTTTATTTTTTCTGCTTGTGATTTCATCTCCTCTCCTAAGTGTGATATGTGTTATTATTTAACTGATTCTGATCTCCAAGTTCCCTCAAGTGTAATACTTCACCCCTCCTTCAAAATTGCTTACATTATTTTCAGTTACTTAAGATAAATAACTCATTTGTTCTTATATAGGCCTCAGAATCCTAAACCTTGGTGGAAACCTCTTGTTATTATCAGCATTATCATGTTCTAATAGGAGCTATGACCGTATCTGGGGTAGATCAGGAAATACACTGGATACATTATTGGCCTTACATGTTATCTAACTGAAGCCTTATATATATATATTTTTTAGAATGATCATTTCGTTTTGCCTTATAGTTGACTGTGTCAGTTTCACTTGCTAGATTTTTACCTTAAAACCATTCACCATGCATTAGTTTTCTTTGTTTAATTGTAAGGGTTTTTTTCTAAGAAATGCAATTTGAGTTTCAAATTTTGGTTGTTAATAATTGCTATATATCATCTTGATAATTACCCCCAAGCTCTGCATGTCACCTCTGCATATGCTCAGAACCTAACCAGAACATTTCTTAGTTCTTCTGTTTACCTGGTAATAGGATTGTACCAGGATGCTATGGAAATCAGAGGGAAAGTTATTCACTCTTCACTTTTATGACATTTCAACTGAATGTCTCATAGTATCTCTACTTTAATGTGTTTGGCCCTGGAGCTTTGATCTGTAATGTTCCCACTCTGAAATCTTTCTCTGCTTCCATAATTGGCACTAATATTCTCCCAGCTGCTCAAGCCAGAACTATAGTAGTCATTCTCAGTTGTTCCCTAACACCTCATATTCAGTCCACCACACAACTCTGTTTATTTTCCAAAGTATATCTAAATTCCAGGCATTTTTCCTTTTTTCAACATCCATAACCTTTTCTTTGATATCATCATCTCTTACCTGCTAACTAATTCCACTTAATTTCTTGCCCTTTCCTCATTCATAATCCATTTTCTTCCTGGTAACAAGAGTGATGTCTTAAGGTAATAAATAAGATTATGATACTACAATGCTCTGTACAAACTGGCCCCTCATTTCATTGCTCACTTCACGTTGAGTCATTTTCCCCACTTCTCAGTGCACATCAACAACATTTTCCCTTCTTCTGTTCTGAAAACACATTGACACTTTTGCCAGTTTAGATCCTAACACATGCTGTCTCTTCTGCTTGAAATGTTTTCCTTTTTACTCTTTCTACAGGTAGCTGTTTTCAATTGTTTAGGAAGATTTTGACTAATGTGCATAGAATGGATTGTGTTGGCTGGCGGGGGAGGAGAAATGGTGGTGTTCTAGTTAAGGGTGGTATTAGCAGATAAGAAAATCACTGAACAAATTCAGAATAAATTCTAAAGCTAAAGTTGATAGGATTTGATAAGAATTAGTTACGTAAGAGAGAAAGAAAAGTTTAAGGGTGTTTCCTAATGTTTTGGCTAACGTTGGTGATAACATTCACTGAGCAAGGAGAACTTGAAGGAAAAGATTTAGGTGATGCTAGTGGTAAAACAAAAGGAGCAAACTCATTGGGAGGAAAATCAACATTGAATTTTGACCTGTTGAATGGGGGAGGTGTGGGTGATGGAGAATTCAAGGGTGAATCCCATGTCTGGCTGCAATAAGATACTGTGTCATGGAGGAAATATTGAGCCAAGGGACACTGGAAGAGGAGCAGTTCTGGGAGAAAGTGATCAATCAAGCAGCAGTGGAAACTTGGCACTGAAGAAAAAGGTTAAGGTTAGGACTATAGGTTGGAGAATGGTCAGCTTATTGATAACTGGAGCCAAGGAAATAGGCAATCTTACCTAGAATGCAGTGAAGCTTAGGATAAAACCAGAAGGGTTGAGTAGAGAGGAGCCTAGCAAACAAGACCTAAAATTAGGATCCAAGAATTACCAGGATAGTATGCTGATGTTGTGGAATAACGATTAAAACAAAAAGAGTTTTGAGAACATAGACTATAAATGGAATGAAGTCTTCCTTAAAGCAATTCCACTGTAGTTAGGTTTGGATAAATCACAATATAAGAGATGTGATGAAAGGGCTTTCTTTCCTATGATACATGGCAGATAACGGTGCTATTTATGGGCCACAGTGTTTAAAATTTGTTTCCTTTAGTGGAAATGCCCTACAGATTCTGAATGGCATCCATATGGAAGCAAGGTATTGTGACTCTTAATAGGTCACAAAAATGTTCATTAAAAAATATTGGCTGTTTAAATGAAGTACCTTAAATAAAAAGACAGATTTGGGGGCCAGCTCTGTGTTAGATACTGGGTTTAGATAATAAATAACTCAAACTTCCTTTTCTTCAAGAGTTCAGTATAATGGGAAAAGCTAGCAGATAGCAACTCCATGAACCAACTAAAAATAAATTGTAATAACTTTTATAATAAAGTTATGAACAAATAGCTATCTAAATATATAGGAAAATAATTCTGTCTATGGTAGGGAAAAGCAATTTTGATAGTGGAAGTAATATTCTAGCTGGCATTCTACACACTGGCATATCTTGTTTTGTTTTAAAGTTTTGTTTAATTTACACAGATGTTCCTAGATTGTTTGGGGTAACAATTTCCTTGAGAATCTGTCAAAACATATACCCTCTCTCCATAGGAAATGGACATTTGCAGCCATTCACAAAAGTTCCAATATATAAGGACTTCCTGGGCCAATTATGATATTACAAAAATAAATGGAGACCTTCAATGTGTGGTTTTAATTTTTCATTAATTCTAGACTTTAAAGTCTAGAACATTGTGTAACGATAAAGTATGGTAGTTGGTCATATTCCTTTATCTACTTATAGAATCTCATCCCTATTGTTGTAACTTAAACATCACTTCAGACTAATATTCCAAAAGGTTCACTTTGATTATATCATGACATTCGTCTATTTTATTGCTATTAATACATGAAGTTTGAAATTCTACATCTTGCTTTTATAGCTCACCATAATTTTCCCCTTCCCTATAATTCAAAGGTTATTAAATTTTGCTTGTCCTTATTCATTATCACCTTCATTATAATTCATCAAACTGTTATTGAGCCTGGCATTCCATGCCAGGCATTGTGCTGCTATTGGAAATTAAGTAGGAAATAAGACAGAAATTGTACCTGGGCTCAGAGAATATATTTTCCAGTTAATGATACACACACAGTATGTTCTTGAGGTAATTATGACAACTTGTTATTCTTCAAATCCCCTTGATTCTACTGTGTTACTCCTGAAATGATTCCTAACATGGACCTTCTCCATGCCCTTCCTTACATGATTTCAAATTCAGAGCCTATTCAAGTTTCCTTTCACAATGTTTTAGGAAGTCTTCTTTAATTATCCTAGGTGGATCTAGGGCTTCTCTTCTTTACATCTTAGAGCTTTTTATACTATCAGATATTAATACCAATAACCACAGGATAAGTCAATATTTTATAATTTTCCCAAAGTTTATAATATTATAATGTGTAATTATAATATTTTGAGAGGTAAGAATGGCATTTTGTACTCCATTACAATAACAATTCTTGGGCATTAAACCAAAATATAAATTAATGAATTTGTGAACATGAGATAGTCATAGCTGTCATTTTCAAAATCTTGGTCCATAAAAATTTCCACTAGAGGGCTTCCCTGGTGGCGCAGTGGTTGAGAATCTGCCTGCTAATACAGGGGACACGGGTTCGAGCCCTGGTCTGGGAGGATCCCACATGCCGCGGAGCAACTGGGCCCGTGAGCCACAACTACTGAGCCTGCGCGTCTGGAGCCTGTGCTCCGCAACAAGAGAGGCCGCGATAGTGAGAGGCCAGTGCGCCGCGATGAAGAGTGGCCCCCGCTCACTGCAACTGGCAACAGCTCTCGCACAGAAGCGAAGACCCAACACAGCCAAAAATAATAAATAAATAAGTTTATTTTAAAAGACAGAAATTTCCACTAGAAAATGAGTTGTTTGAGTAGAGACAGCATGGCATCCACTTCCATACTATCCACATTACCTTGTACAGGTGCTAAGTAAATATTGACTGAATGAATGAATGAACACTTTACTCTTTAAAAGATTATAGACTGTTAATTTCTGCTTAACTAGATTCCACCCGATGCTTCTATGAGAAAAAATATTCTCCTTTTTCGAACTTCTTGTTCCATTCATCATAACTTTTTGATGTTTTTAAAGTAATCCTTCCAAATATGTTTCTTCCTTCTTCCCTTCTTAGTTTATGAAGACCAGAGGAGTGGAATGGTGGAAGCTGTTTCCCTCCCGGTTTTAATTTAAGCCTGAGGCAAAAAAAAAAAAAAAAAAAAAAAAAAACCACAAAATAACAAAAAACCTCTTGGTCCAGCTGCAGTCCAATCTGGTATCTAATATTTGTAATAAAACACTTACCACACAGTAGTCTATTTTATGGGAAAAGTGAGTCGTGTGTCTACTCCCCTGGATCTTTTTATGCTCCCTCATGCTGCCCTGTTCTGTTCTTGACATTGCATAGGATGAGACATGGAGTGCAAAAGAAGAATCCAGCTATTTCTTTAGAGTGCTAATATGCTTTCTGTAGAAACGTATATCATTATTATAATTCACTTTTTTAATATGTTTGTAAAGGAACGAATTGCTCTATTGTCTTGATGTGTCCTTTTTTGACAAGAAGATTGTGTATTTTTCTTTTCCCTATTTCCCCTGTCAGTAAATTGCCAGCTTGGCATATTTTCAATAGGAAATTTGTTTGGAGAAATATCTGGAAATTTGATGGTTATTGGAATTTCTTCAGTATACAAAATGTGGAAAGGAAGTTTCCAAGAATGGACTGCTATAAGATTCCTGATCCTCCCCTTCTCTATGCTAAAAGGAAAAAGCACAGTCTTGAAGAGGTGCAGCCCTGCCAGGCATGCCATTGTTCTGTTGGGAGAAACTAACTCGTTCAAAAGTAGAAAATAAAATTAGTATTAATTCTGAAAAACCTGTAAAGTTGCCCTTCAGCCCTTGGCTAAGAAACCTATTCCTGAGATAATTAAGTAACATTGTTATTTTTTCTGTTTTCTTCTGCCTTAAGTTAGAAACTAGACACACATGGAGAGTTGAGTGGCAAATGAAACAAGCATGAGATTGGTTAAATGTAGGTAAGGATAATGTATGCCTAAGGATGGTAAAAGTGAAAGGCATCTGTTTATTCATAACAATATATGAGGGAAGCAGTATTAGGTAGAAGCTAAGAGTTCTAGAATCAGACTACCAGGGTTCACATTTTGGTTCTACTTGTTATTGAATTATCATGGACACTTACTTAACCTGTTTGTGCCTCAATTTCTTCTCCAGTGAAAGGCAATACTACTATCTAACTCATAAGTTTATATTAAGGATTAAATGAGAAGCTCTATGAACAAGAGCTCTATGAAGCTCTTGATGAACAACGTTCATCAAGGCCAATGTGTTGAATGACTCCAAGGGTCACCATGAATATTTTATTTAGGTAGACGATATAATACATAGAATAAAATGTAAATAAGTGTTTCCTGGAACTGTGAAACATGGCAGTCCTAAAAGCACTTAGCAAAATGCCTCACATACAGTTTTGAGAAATTAGGACATAGTTTAAAAGCTAGTAATAGCAATAAGTATTATTCTTACCTACATACTGTGAACCAGAAAATGTACTAGATGTCAGGGATACAGTGATTAATAAGACAAATGCAGTTCCTGTTCTCAGAGGGCTTATAGTTTAGCAGGGAAGACCCATAATTTCAAAAGCAACTGCATAAAATGTAAGCTCTCCAGTAGGAGCTTTGAGAGCAAGTAAGATAAGTCGGGCGTGATATACCTGCTGATAAAATAACTTCTAATTCTGTATTGCTGTATTCTTTAGATATAAATAAGGCTATAATGAACAACATTCATGACAAGTTTAGAGCCATAAAAATATTTTAGTTAAACATATTTATTTTACAAAACGAAGGAGAAAAGGACCAGAAGTGACCTATCCAGTAGTGCACAGTTGACAGAGGCATAACACTGTTCTTTCTGTAGTACCATATAGTAGAAGTAAAATGATTACTTATTGTTTATAATCAATATTTGTAAGCATTTATGATTGGAAATTTCATACTCCTTATACTTCATTGCATTAAAGGCAAAACGTTAAAAAGATTTCCCAATTTTCTAGAAACTAATGCTCTTCTTAGGTAAACAAAGATGACAGAGGGAGAGCTATTCAGAACTATAAGAGTTAAATAGGTCATGGAATAGACACATGCATAATTTGATTACTATGAATTAAAAGTTATGCCCTAAAATATTATATTCTTTTAAAATTACCTTGAGGAAAAGGTAGATAGAATTGGCATATTACTCATAATAGTAAGTCAAACATTAACAGGAACAATAATTAACATCTTATCCTACTTCACTGTAAGAAAGGAAGAGAGCAAGAGTGAGAGAGAGAAAGAAGAAATGTTACCCAGTCCAAGCTCACACTGCTCACTGCATGATAGGCCAATAAATTAAGAGTTGTTGGGGTAAGGAATAGCGAGTTTACTCGGAAAGCCAGCAGACCAAGAAGAAGGTGGACTAGTGTCCCAAAGAAACATTTGCCCAGGGTTTGGATGCTAGTTTTTTTTTTATGGAACAAAGAGGGGGAAGTGAGGAGGAGGTAAAGTAAAAAAGGAGAGAAGTTGTCACAAATATTCCTGATTCTGGCCAGACTCCAGAGGAGATGTGTTAAATTCTTTTTCCTGCAGCCATTCACAGGTGGGCCTGGTCAGGATGTTTCCTGTGAGCTAAACAAAGGTATTTTAGCTGAATGCTCAGGCATGGGAGGCAAGATTCCTAGAAATGGGCCGTTTTGTATGCTTTAAGCTATAGGCAACATACCTTTAGTGATTAACTTGTAGCAAAAGCAGCAGAATACAAATATTAAAGTAAAAGAAATAGATCCAATATGGAGTCAAATTTGTTCTTCCTTATTATAGAAGAAGGAGAAAAAAGAATGAGAAGGAGGAGGAGAGAGTGGAGGGGGAGGTTACATATACCATTTAATTCATACGCTTATCAAAATATAGAATTTTTTTATCAACCAGAAAAATGCCTTTTGTGTTTTCTGGTCATTCCATTCCAAGCCCCCAAAAGAGGCAACCAGTTTAACATTTCATCAGTAGGTTAATGTTTTTGTCTTTTCTAAATAGTTCTGACAAGTTTCTAGGTCATCTAGATCATCATATAATAGTTAATCTATTTCTAGGTCATCAAATAAATGAAACCATATTGTATTTGCTCTCTGTCTTCTTTTACTCAGCATAACATTTTTGAGTTTCATCTATGGTGTTTCATGTTTTGTCAATTTATTTCTTTTTTTGCTGAATGTATATCACAAATGTTTTATTTCTTCTGTTGAGGGACATTTGAGTTGTTTCTTGTTTGGGGCCTTTATAAATAAACTACTAGTATGAGCATTCTTTACAATATTTTTGTGAACATGTTTTCCTTTATCTTGGGGAGCCACATAATGGAATTGCTAGGATAAGTGTATGATTTACTTTACAAGATGCCATACAAATTTCCAAAGTGTCTGTGTTATTTTATGCTCCCAATTCTCACCAACATTTGGTGTGCTGAAACTCTTTTTAATTTTAGCTATTCTAGTGTGAGTGTAATAAAATCTCCTGGTTTTAATTTGCATATCCCTGATGACTAATGTTATTCAGCACTATTTCTTATGACCAATTATATATATATATTATTTTATGAACTGTCTGTTCATGTTTTTGCCTTCTTAATAATATTCTCCCATGTCTCCCCTCCCATCTTTTGTCTTATCACATTATACATTTTCCTTCTTATTTTGTTTTAAACTTCATAGGGTAGTGTTATTTTTGCTCTCAACAGCCAATTAGCTTTGAAAGAACTTAAGAAACTACAGGGGAAAATATTTATCTTTCAACTTAGCTATCTATTTGTGCTTTTCATTTCTTTGTGTTTTCTCAGACTTCTGTCTGGAATTATTTCTCTTCTGTCTAAATCCCTACTTTTAGCATTTCTTACTGTGTTCGTCTGCCAGTGACCCATGGTTTTGTTTTTTGTTTAGATAATTATTCTTATTTGAAGTGTTTATTTTTTTGTCAAATTTAGATGTTTAGAGTAATTTTTTTTCAGCACTGTAAAGTTGCCATTCTGTTATCATCTAGCTTGCATTGTCTCTGAGGAAAAGTCTTTGGTTTTCTTACTGTTGTTCCCCTGTAAGATACGTGTCTTTTATTCACTGTCTGCTTTTATGATTTTTTTTTGGATTTCATGTTTTCTTTTAATTGATGTATAGTAAATGTACAATATTATATAAGTTTCAGGTGTACAACATAGTGATTCACAATCTTTAAAGGTTATACTCCATTTATAGTTATTATAAAATATTGGCCATATTCCCTGTGTTGTACAATATATGCTTGTAGCTTATTTATTTTATACATAGTAGTTTGTACCTCCCACTCGCCCCATATTACCCCTCCCCCTTCCCTCCCCTCACTGATAACCACTAGTTTGTTGTCTATATCTGTGAGTGTATTTCTTTTTTGTTATGTTCACTAGTTTGTTTTAATTTTTAGACAAATACTATATCTTATCACTTATATGTGGAATCTAAAAAATAAAACAATCTAGTGAATGTTAAAAAAAGGTTTTTCTTCCTTTTTGTTGATTTTCAAAAATTTCTTTGGTATATTATTCTTTGTGATTATCCCAGTTACATTCATTAAGATTTTTGGGTTTACAGTTTTTATCATATCTAAAACATTTTCAAGCATTATTTTTTTAAATATGTTTTATTCCTTAACTCTTTTTTTCCTCTCCTCTAGTACTTCAATTACATGGGTTTTTAACCTGTTTTCATTGCTAATTTATTTCAGCCTCTCTGTTTTCTCCTCCTAAGTTTGGAAAGTTTCTTTTTTCTTTTACTCAAATGTACCCACTTTTTATTCTGTGATCAAACTTGATGTTAAGCTGATCCAATGACATTTTCATTACAGATATTTTAGTGTGAAATTTTAGAATTTCCATTCTATTCCTTGTTACAGTTTATGTTTCTCTATTGCTATTTGTGATTTTTCTCTCTATTGTGTTAGTATTTAACTTTAAATCCTTGCATATATTTATAACAATTATTTTAAAACCCTTATGTTCTAATTTTGTCATCTCTGACATTTACAGTTGGCTTTTATTGATTGATTTTTCTACCTGGTTGTCATATTTTCCTGTCCTTTTTATATCTAGTAACTTTTGATTTGGTGTTGGTTATTATAGATTCTATATTATCATGTCTGGATTGTCTTCCTTAATGAAGTGTTGAATGTTATTACTGCGTATAGTAAACTTACTTGCAGATTAGCCTGATCCTTTTGAAACTTCTTTTTTTTTTTCTTTATTATAGTTCATCCAGACTAGCCTTTCTCTTTGGACTAAATTGCCCTGCTGCTTCTAGGATATGACATTTCTAGGATCTCTACCGAAGGTCCAGAGTGCATAAGAAGGTCTCTCCCTTTGGCCTTTGGAACTAAATGTTTCCAAGCATGTGTGAATTCATTATTTATTCAGCTCGCGATGTCCTAGAAGTTGTTCATTCTATGGTGGCATTTCTTTTACCAGTAATGATTCTTTGGTTGGTCTTGTGGAATTTTACCCTGAGCATGCAAGGCTTAGTAGTTAGCCAAAGTTGTAAGGGCAGCCTCTGCAGATTTCTGGAGTTCCTTTTCTCCAGAGCTCCCTTCTCTGAAGTATACTGCACCACAAAACCCAGCCACCTCAGTAACCTCAAACTCTGATCTCTATGTCTTCTCACCTCCTGGATACTAATGTGCCCTGTTGGCTTTCCTTATTCTCTATTCCATGGGCCAGAAAGTGTCACCACGCAAAAAGCTAGGGCAATTGTGGGGCTCCCCCTAATGATTTCCCTTCTCTAAGAAATCATAATCCTGCACTGCCCCCTAATGAAACTCTTATAATTATTTCATATGTTTTGTCCAATTATGTAGTTTATGGCAGGAGGGCTACTCCTTCATGGCTGAGAGTAGAAAATAAAATAGATTGAGTGCTAATGGTTTTGATTTGACTGTTGGAAAAAAGACATGTTTTCTTTTCCTTCTTCTCTTCCTCCCTTCCTCCCTCCCTTCCTTCCTTCTTTCCTTCTCTGGATTTGAACGTAGTATATTATAGGCCTAGAGGTGTTATTATCCATCCTTCTGCCACATTAAGTTTGAGAATGATACATCACGGAAGAAGTCAGAACCAGAAAATGAAAGGAGTCAGTGACGTGATGATTTCATTAAACCCAGTTCTACTTGACTTAGATTATCTCGTCTAATAAGTCGCTGCCTATCTCAGTATATTTTAGTCTGTTCAGTTTACTTGCAACCCAAAGAATCTTGATATATCTTATAAAGGACAATGTTTTTGACTAGTGCCCCATGTAAGATTTTACCACTTCAATTAATATCAATTGAGTAGGTATCATAGGTCAAATGCTTTGATAGTAATTAGAGTAAGTTACAATACTAGGCTAGGTGGATCATTTGATTTGATCCAGTGTGGTAATTTGTATCATTAGGATTTATAATAATAAGTTATTCAACTATTAATAAATAGGCTTTATTTTCTAAAATTGATGGTTATAAACTAATTAGGAAAGCAAAAACTTTGATACAATTTGATATTATATATCCATTTGAGGTAATTTCTAATGTATTTTCTAATCAAATTTTAAATCTTAATATATTATTTTATCTTAGATTAGCATCAGCAAAGGAAATGAACTCTTACATTGAGGTATAAAAATTGACACTTGTAACATCAATTATTATTTGGTTCATTATTAAAAATTTAGCTTGATATGTGTATATGTATATATGTATGTACGTATATACATAATATGTTTAATATATATAATATGTACTTTAACATATGTAGTATGTTTGTATAGAATTTCCACATCAGTTTCCAGAAGTTTCTTGTTAATGGGTAGATAAGAGCTGCAATGCAGATATTGCAAGTAGAAAACAATGAGAATCTAAAAAGTCTTTGGTACAACATGTCTTTGTTCTTGTATAGATGTAGTTTTGAAGGATGCACTTAAAACTACTATATTTAATACTTAGAATCAATCTACCTACAACATGAATCTGATCTAGAAATGGATATAAGCAATGAACTTTTCACGGTAAATATGATACTAGGGGAAAAATTTAGAAATTCTGAGTACAGGTTTAAGAATCTTAGTTGCCTAGAGTGAGTGTTCAAAAGAATAAAAAAAAAAGAAAAAAAAGAGAGGCAGGCCAAAGACAGGAACAGACTAGGCCTCACTAGAAATGAAAAATAACTTATTCAGTAGAAACATATTCAATACATCTTCTATGAAAGGCACAAGAAGCAGAAATTGTTTATTGAAATACATATGAATATAAATTGTGTATTAGAAAGCTACCAAAAATTGTTTATGTGGTGAACACTTCATTATCCTTCGATTTTCTGTTGCCTGTTTAGTTATTTACTTCTTACAATTCCTAGCTAAGGTGCTTTCTTAGGCACCCACAGATGACATATGCCATTATCTGACACTAAATTTTAACATTGACTTATTATTTACTCCTTTATTAAAAGAATCTACAAAAGAACTTACATTCTTTTGCCCTTTATTTAGAACCAGTAATTAATTGCTCTTTTCCCCTGAAATTATAATGTGAGAGAAAAAGCAACCCATCACAACAGATTTGTAGATTTCTACTATTAGAAAATCAAAAAAAATAGGAAATATGAAAATATGAAAATCAGCCACCTGATAGGTTGAACATGGAAAATAATTGAGAAAACTTCATTACTATAGCGTATTCATTATACAAAAATGCAGACTTACATGAACATATGTTGAAATGATCACCTTTATGTAAACACCTTATGTTTTTTTATGTCTACCAGAGAATGGGGATAGACGCTTTGTGGGGATAATTAGGCATCAAAAAGTTTTATGGTTTATGCAGTGATTTTCTGTAGGAATTGTGAACTCAACTTGTGTTTCTTTCCTTTAAAACTAGAAGTCTTTAATTTATCCGGTCAGTGGATATTTGAATGCCCACTATATGTAAGATGCTACAAATAAAGCAACATAACGCCTCCCCTCTTGGAAATTCAGTCTAGTGTGAGAGATCCTCACTAAAAAAATATGAAGAGACAAAAAGTAATTACAACCTATGGCAAGAGCTATGATAAAAATAAATAAGGTTGAATAATATTTTATTGTATGTATATACTACTCTTTCTTTATCCATTCATTCATCAATGGACACTTAGGTTGTTTCTACCTCTTGGCTAGTGTGAATACAACTGCGCTGGCTGTGGGGAGTACTAATATCTCTTTGAGAGCCTGATTTCAGATCTTTTGGGTAAATATCCAGAAGTGGGAGTGCTGGATCATAAGGTAGTCTATTTCTTAGTTTTTGAGGAACTCACGTATTGTTTAAAAATCCTGCTACATGCAACAACATGGATGAAACTTGAGGACGTTATACTAAATGAAATAATCCAGTCACAGAAAGTGGGATAAATATTGCATTTATTCCACTTGCATGAGGTATCTAAAATAGTCAAACTCATAGAAGCAGAGAGTAGAATGGTGGTTGCCAGAGGCTGGGGGAGGGGGAAATGGGGAGTTGCTAATCAGTGGGTATAAAGTTTCAGTTACGCAAGATGAGTAAGTTCTAGAGATCTACTGTACAACATCGGGCCCATAGATGACAGATCTATGTTAACTGTTCTGATCCCAATAAAAATAATTTTTTAAAAGTTGAAAAAAAATGTTTTAAATAGGGTGTTTGATAATAAGGTGATCAGGGAAGGCCTTAATAATAAAATGATGTTAACTAAGACTTGCAAGGTGTGAAACTATCTGAAGGACAAAAATTGAGGGGAAGATTGTCTGGCAGAGGAGATACCATTTGCAAAGGCCCGTGACTGTGTTTGTGTTAATTTGTGGTCCCTAGAAGCTGACCTTGAGAAGAGGGTTAATGTACAAGTGATTTATTAAGGAAATGCTCCTAGGAGAACCCAGTGTGATAATGACAGGGGCAGGAAAGGAAAAGGAAGAAGCCAAACAAGGGTGGGAGAATTAGGAATTCTCACTTAATGGCTTCTAAAAAGAGTAGGATAGCAGTGATCCTGCGGAAGGGAGCTTGAGAGAGTTAAAGCTCTGAATTTGCTTGTGGCGAATGGGAGAAGAGGTTGACCAAAGGGAAACAGCGAGACTTGCAGGCAACTCTGGAGGTCAGCTGAGTGTGAGACTGCACACATGCAGTGAACCCGTCTCCATGACTGAGTCCTCCCATGAGCTAACCCACAGCTCACTCTTCTCCAGGGTACATGGACACTTCCCCGTCATGTATACCATCATCCTTCCAACTTCCTCTGCTTGAAACTTCCTTGCTGAGTTCCACTTTATTAGAAGCAGGCTTGGTTTCTCATGCCTCCGAAGTCAAATAAACTAACTGAATAAACAGTCTATGTTAGCAGATTAATGAAAGCAGGATAGAAGTATTTCTTCTTCGCCAATGGACTGCTGGAGATAATATATTACAAGTTGTCTACTTTACAGCTGCCTATGTTTAAAACACCCGGAAACTAATACATTAAGGGAAAAGATGCAGTATAGATGGAGATAATCTGTTCTCCATTTTCAGTCAGTGTTAATACTTATTCTCTGAGGAGTTGAGGTTTCTGGTCTGTTGTGTAAGAAATGGCAAAAGCAGAGAAGCACAACGCTACACTTTGGTGGCCACTTTCCCTTAATGAGTTTAATTGCCTCTTACTTATAACAGAGAACATTTTGGAAAAACAGCACTTGTTTCTCTTTGCAGATCATCATGGAAATTCACAAGAGTACAGTGAGCAAGTTAGTCATGAGCAGTTCTGAAGGACATACTGGCACCTATATGATGCCAGACATCTGGAGGCAAATTTTCATATGAAAGGTGGATGGGGCTTTATATTGTGGAAACATAATGCCAAACATCTGGATATTTGGAAATCAACTCATTGCCTAGCTTTGTGAGGTTGATAGAAATATTTTGTCTTCAGTAGATATAGTCACAGACTCTTTACCCTTAAAATGGATATCGTGATTTATTCTGATGTTTTCTCTAATAAATTTTGAAACTGTGCAACACAGACAATAGTGTTAGATCCCTCTTTCTCAAATTTTAAAAGTGCCTTAGAATCAGCTGGAGAACTTGTTCATCCGTATTCTGATTCAGAGCCCCCTGATCCCTGATTCTGCATTTCTAACAGGCTCCCTGGAGATCGTGGTGTTGCTGGTCCTCAGATCACTTACTGAGTTGCAAGTCTCTAGACCTACGCTGTCCAATATGGTATCCACTTGCCACATGT